>NW_027468657.1:29622697-29970197 GCF_046254945.1 Alosa pseudoharengus
GTTTCCTTGAATGCAACCTTAAAACTTTTAATGCAACCTTAAAACGCTTCCTTTTTTCTCTTCTGCCTGTCTGCCAGTTCAGTTCTCTTGAAGGACACCGATACGCACAAAAAAGACATTCCAATTACAACCTTAGTATTTTCACCGGCACAGCTGTTATTAGTTGATGGCCCACTACCAGGACCATTGTGCAATACTGAAAGTAATTATCACCTGTTCTTAATAATCTCTCCATGTGTGTGTCTGTGTGTGTTTACTGTGTGTGTGTGTGTGTCCGTGCGTGCATCTCATCTGGGTATGGATGGAAGGATGTGTTTACAGTGTATGCTCTCTGCTATACGTTCATGCGACTATACTTTCCGTGCTTGTGTTCCTTCTGATGGAAATACAGGACATTTTTCGCCATTCATCATCACATGCGCCATCACGTCATATGCATGATGGGTAATCTCTCTCTATCACTCGTTCTCTCTCTCTCTCTGTCTCTCTCTATCACTCTCTCTCTCTCTCTCTTTCTTTCTCTCTCTGTCGTGTCGCTGCTCATCAGTGGCAAAGCTCTCATCACCAGCAGCCCCACGGAGCCCTTGGCCCTGGCTGACATGAGGGCCACTCAGTGGGGGGGGGGGAGCGGCAGGGGGTAGTGGGGTGGGGGGTTCAGGCAAACCACGTCCCCGTTAGCCCTGCCACATGAAGCACTGATATGCTTCCAGGGCTGCACCCAGATTCCACACAGCCCTTTCAGACATACGCAGGGCTGGAACAGGCCAAGAGCGCGCACACACACACACACACACACACGCTCACACACGCTCACGCTGTGCATTTCCCCCATTCTGATACTCGCAAGCAGATTAAAATAGACTTTCACTCCATGGGGTTAAATAAATAAATAAATAAATAAATAATAAATTTGGGACAATGACATTCATGCCAAATGTGAGCTGTGGTTTCCCCCACCCTGTGGTATTTTTGGGCTGGAGATTTAGCCTTCATGCTAAATGCCACTGATCTGGGATGGTTGGAAGCCCTAATCTGACTAGCACCCTCTCTCATCCACTCTCTCTCTCTCTCTCTCTCTCTCTCTCACGCTCTTTCACAGACATACTCACTTTCTCTCTCACTCATTCTTCCTATTCCTTTCATTCTCCCTGCCATTTAATGTCTTTCCCTCCTTTTTCTCTTTCCCCCCTGTTTTCCCTCTTTCCCTTTCTCTCTCGTCTCCTCGCCCCTCTCCCCTATCTCTCTGACTGCGCTGTGTGACTAACATTTTAATCTGAAGTCTCTTACTGTAAGGCCCCTGTGAGCTTGTGTAATCGGAGGCCTCTGTCTGTCTGTGTGTGTGTGTGTGTGTGTGTGTGTGTGTGTGTGTGTGTGTGTGTGTGTGTGTGTGTGTGTGTGTGTGTGTGTGTGTGTGTGTGTGTGTGTGTGTGTGTGTGTGTGTGTGTGTGTGTGTGTGTGTGTGTGTGTGTGTGTGTGTGTGTGTGTGTGTGTGTGTGTGTGTGTGTGTGTGTGTGTGTGTGTGTGTGTGTGTGTGTGTGTGTGTGTGTGTGTGTGTGTGCGTGCGTGCGCGCGCGCGTGTACATTTCTCTTTGCTAATCCCTGCCACTGCACTGGATGTGTTGGATCCTCTAGATCTCCTGGGTCCAGGGTCTGTGCACAGCGCTGATGTGACTTCTATTTTCTGAGCACATCAAAAAATGTGCATGAAGGCGTTGCCTGGAGCTTCGAATCATGACAGTTGAACTGTTTATTAAGGAGCTACAGCATGGTGTCTGTGTGTGTGTGCTTGCTTGCTTGCTTTCGTATATGTGTGTGTGTGTATTCATCTTCATATGTACATCTGTGAGAGAGGGTTTGAGTGAGAGTGAAACGGCTAGCTCCCATGCTGTTTCTGTGGTACCAGCACGTGCTTACATGATGGTGGGTGGCAATGCATTTGTGTGCCCTGCAGTTAAGTGTGTTTGTGTGTGTGTGTTTGTATGTGTGTGTGTGTGTGTGTGTGTGTGTGTGTGTGTGTGTGTGTGTGTGTGTGTGTGTGTGTGTGTGTGTGTTTGTGTTTGTGTGTGTGTGTACTGTATGTGTGTGACTGGGATCAAGTGTCCTCACGTAGCTGGCATGATGATGGTCTAACACTAGCCAATCAACAAAATTCCCACTGTTTTCTGGCTGTCACCCACAAGAACAAAAGAAAGTGGTAAGATGTTTGTATATGTGTTTGTGCATGTGGTGGGAGAGAGAGAGAGAGTCTGTATTTGTGTGGGTGTGTGTGTGTGTGTGTGCAAGCAATACTAGGAAGAGGGGATGTCATCATCAGCAGACAAGGACACATCTGAACACTCCTAACTTTTCTATTTTTCTCTCTCATTCTCTCTCTCTCTCTCTCACACACACACACACAATGTGAAAATTCATTTCTTTTTATGTGCCCCTCTCTGTTACTTTGTCTATTACATAAGCAACAGCTGCCCCAGTTTTGTCGAATCTTTCTACTCGGTTTCTGGCAGTTCCTTTTTTTGCCCTTCCCAAAGATATTTGTCAGGACTCCTTTGAGTGACGTACAAGAAATATTAGAGAGCTAGGGGAGGGGGGTCTAATTCTCTTGTACCATTAATTCTTTGTATAATAACTCCTTGTTCCTGTACTGGGTAATATTCTCGTAGATGTTTTTCCTGTGTCATAAATTCAGGGGAAGTGTAGAGAGTTTAATGGGAAGGCAGAGATGAGAGAGGGAGAGTTTAAATGTGGCATTAGATGAGGGAATGAGAGCTTGTCAATCAATCCATTCTCACTCTTTAGAATTCTCTCCAATGCATTGGGCATGAAGGAGTGATGTGGAGAGTGGAGATGAAGGCATGGCTAATGATAACCATTAAGTTGAAGTGTTCTGTATTATGCCCTGTAGACACTCATACTTTTGGGAAATAATCAGGTGATAAACTTCTTACTCATTGTCACTGGCATACATATAAGGCTTAGTATGTGTTAACAGACCCGTGACCCTTTTGTAACAGCACACTCACACTCCCTACCTCTCCCTCTCCTCTCTCTTACTCTCTCTCTCTCTCTCTCTCACACACACGCACAGAAACAAACAACCACCATCACCATCATCATCTAGACCTGCAAAACCTGCTCCCGGTTCTCAATCAGTACGTGTTGAGCACACGCGCACTCACGCCCACACATGCATACTGAGTCGCGCGCTAACGTCCCATACATACTACTGTACATCCAATGGTCTATGTGCGCGCCACACATCTCACAATTCAACATCAATCAAAGTAGAACTATTCAGTCGTCCGCTGTCCGTGAGTGTGGCATAATAATATCAGTATTATGTGAAAATCGTAAATCGTGAATTAAACACGCGCTGCAATCTTTGCCCTGTATATGGCTCCAAAAAGACGCCAAGACTCACTGCCCTGAAATTCTGTCCTCACTGCCCTGAAATCCTGTCCTTAAACCTGCATTTGTCATTCCAGTCTAATATCTCCGACGCACGGTCCATGATCCAGGGCAAATTAAACAATGCCTCTCTATAGCCAGGACTGGCGGCATAGTGTTATCCATGAGGAAACAAGTGGCGCTTTAAACGCTGAAAGTGGTTGAGTAAAAGGGAAAAAACACAACAGCGTACCTTTTAAAACCGCTGATTTCTCTGTCTTCTGTCTGAAATGTCTTTTTTGCCTTGGCTGTTGCATGAGGTATCGCTGGTCAGGTAGCTCCTCAGAAATTGCCGTGCCCGTCAGAAAGACGCTGGACCGCTCGCACAGGACTCGAATTCCGAATGAACATACAGCGCTTCAGCGACTCTCCCCCAGTCTGAGAGCGATGCGCCCTCGCCTCCACCCTCTCTTCTGCCCTCATGTAAAGCGAATTTGGGTGGACTTTGGTTAGCAAAACGCAACACTGACGCCAAATGATTATTTTTTATTTCACTCTCTGTGTTGCTAGCCTTTTCTTACACTATTAAAATATGCGTCTTTGACTCTCTCTCTTGTGTCTTTCTTTCTCTGTCTGTCTGTCTCTCTCGCTCTCTCACTCTCACACACACACACTTGCTCTCTGTCATATCCCAGCATTTGATTATCCAGCATTTTGGACACATAGAGCCCTGGGTGTTTTTGTTTTGCTATGGATTACTGTCACTGTTAATTCAATGCAGAAACCATTGCATTAGTTGAAGCTAGATGTCTGTGTGTGTGATAACTCTCACCTTATTTGACTCCATTGTTAGCCACACAGTTGCATGGATGTAAATCGTAAAAGAATAACATGGATTGTTTTGCTGTAACACTATTGTAGAGATGTTTGATATGAGTTCTTGTTTTGAGATGGTTTAACAGTTTATACAGATAATGGATGCCCTCCAAGTTATAGCTCTGTGTGTGTGTGTGTTTATTTGTTGGTGTGTACATGCATGTGTGTGGTAGCAGTAGGTGTCAGTGTGCCAATGGGCCAGCAGGATGGTGGAGTGTGTCAGACATTGGAGACATCTGTTCACACACACACTCACACACTCTCTTGCACACACACACACACACACACTCACACTTGCACACAAACACACACCGTGGCCACACACTGTTCAAATATTCCCTGCTCTGCTCACTTCCTCCAGCATCTTGTTATTTCTGCTAATGGCTCATTTGTAGTTCCGGCTATCTCAGTTCCGCTCAGATAATATTTACCCTCCATTGTCCAGTGTTATATTTATTTTCACAAGTTAATTTGACCCTCTGCTTGAACATATTGAGGAATGAGGAATGTGGAATGTGCATGTATGTAGGAGAGAGACCGCTGAATCCTGCCCACATAAACACTCTATGGTGTTATACATGCCTCTATCTTTATATTCCTTTGCCATACTGTACTGTGTAGACATGCATTGTGAATGATAGAAATAAAAAAAAACAGTTCACACACACATACACATACACACATACACACCCACACAATCCAATTGTGCCAGAATGAACAGCAAGAATAGGCAAAAGTGAAACGTATTGGATGCCAATCTGACACAAGAGTAGGAAAGAGAAGCACAAAAACAAACAGGTTGCGGTGGGGCTCTGGGATTTGGAGGCGAGCGAGCGAGAAAACCAGAAAATAAGACAAGGTGAGGGGTGGGGGGAGGCGAGGATGGGGTGGGAGTAACTGCCTTACTCAATATTTACTGTACCTTTCATTTTCCTAATGTGTACATAGTTGCGTAGGTGGTAAAGAAATAACATTGGCACGAGTATGATTGTTCCCTACAGTTATTCAGAATGATAAAAAAACTAGCAGAAGTCATGTCCAGCATAATGTGCTAGAGAAAGCCATTTCCAGTGCATGAGTTTTATGTGATCTCGGTATATCTTTGAGACTTCACATCTTTTCCTTTAAAATTCTCTTGATCCCACTGCTGACTTCTTTGTCTCTCTCACACCAGTGGCCATCTGACATTTCATTTTTTTTGACCCAACCATTCATCAGTTTGCTTTTCACTTTTTTTTCCTTTTTTCCTGTCTTGATTCTTTTCAGAGAAAGGCTTTGACCAAAAAGTAGTCTTAGTCACTCACTCTTTCACATTCTCTCAGCATTCTCTCTCACTCACTCGATTGCTCCCATTCTTTCACATTCTCTGTCTCTCTCTCTTTCTCTCTCATTTACTCTCTGTCTGAACTTGAAAATCGTTTGCTTTTCCTACCTCAGTGATGCAGCAAGGACCTCTGTGTTATTCTCCTCCTTTAGTGATGGCCCCAGAAATCAAGCACTCCCTCTCCCTTTCTCCCTCTTTCTCCCTCTCCCTCTCCCTTTCTCACTCTCTCTCTCTCTCTCTCGCTCTCTTTCTCTCTCTCTTTCTCCCTCTCGCTCTCTTTCTCAGTCCCATCTGTGTTCCCCTACCTTCTTCCACCCCCCTCCTCCGTACCTCTTTCCATTCAGTGTGTGTTTGTGTGTGTGTGTGTATGCTTGCGTCACCAAGTGTGTGGAGGTAGTGTGTGTGTGTGTGTGTGTGTGTGGTACACAAGTTTCTTTGCCCTCCCATGTGGTCTGTGTATTTTCATATTCCCCCTTTATAAATTCAGCTGATCCTGACAAGGTTCTAATTGCTGATCTTGGGGAAGAAATATTGCCAGCGAGTATAAATAATTTCTCCTCAATTTTGCAATCTTTGGGGAGTATCATCAAATGTGGCATTTTTACAACCTAGCGGCTTAGTCCCCAGTGAATGGGAGGATCGGCTTTGCAATCTGTCTCAGTTTAAGTCATTAGAGATGGAGTGGTTGGTGAACTCACCCCTCACCTGACACTGTTATCATGTCATGTTGCTGCCCCGCTGGGTGTTCTGTGTAACCATCTTCCACCCATATCCGGGGGAGCAGAGCACATGGAAGGGGTTTGACAGATGGCAAATCCCTTTCCCTAGGGTATCAACAGTTAACTGCCTTGCGTTGTTGTCATTTGTTGTCTGTCTCTCTCCATCTCTCTCTCTCTCTCTCTCTCTGTCTCTCTCTCTCCCTAGTTTCTATTTGTTCTGTTCTTTCCTTGGCATCCTCTGATTTTCCCCCTCTCTCCCCGTTATCTCTCCTCATGTCGTTTTCCCTCTGACAGGCAGATGGGGAGAGAGGCACTTCCAGAGGCAAAATATATCTACTCTTTCGCTCTTCCCTCTTTCCCTGTCATCCCTCTCTTTTTCACTCTAATCTCTTCTCTCTCTCTCTGTCTCTTTCTGTCTCTTTTTCTCAACATCTTTCTGTTCGTCTTTCCCAGACACTCTGTGTAATTAACTAGGTTTCAGTAACAAACCTTTGGGCTTTGGGTTGCTATGGTTACCTCTCTATCCATATTCGTGTGCCTCTCTTAGTAACTGTGTGTGTGTGTTTGTGTGGTTGTACATCTTCACGTGTGTGTGTGTGTGTGTGTGTGTGTGTGTGTGTGTGTGTGTGTGTGTGTGTGTGTGTGTGTGTGTGTGTGTGTGTGTGTGTGTGTGTGTGTGTGTGTGTGTGTGTGTGTGTGTTTGTGTTTGTGTCTGTGGTTGTACATGTCTTTATGGGTGTGTGTCTGTGTGTGTGGTTGTACATGTCTTTGTGTGTGTGTGTGTGTTTGCGGAAGCACATGTATAATTGCACATATGGGCAGGAGCAGTTTGGCTAAACTGCTCTTCCTGGATGAGCTCTGGCTTTATGGCTGGCACAGTGAAGCAAACTCGTGTCGCCATTTTTATGTTCGTCTTCAGCAGATCCAATGAATTTCTAATGTGGGACTGTTAATCAGCTATCAAATTGCTCGTTCATAATTTATTCGTCCAGTCGCTGATCATAAACCCTCACATTCAGAACAGCTCTCTTGTGGCTGAGGGCTTCATGTCAAAATTAATTACTTGTTGTTTCTCCAATTTATCCCGGGCAAGAACACAATGCAATGTTCATTGATACTAGAAGCCACTTGTCATAAGGCATTATGTCTCAAACCCACTGTCTGAATGGATTATTTTTGTTTGTTCTGCTGTTGTTTAAAACATGACTTCAATTTTGTCCACTCATTTGTTATTGTCCAAGACAAAAATGAGCAAAACTTAAACAGATGCATGCATTGTGTTGTACAATAGATCTTTGAAAAATATTCCTGACTGCATTGATGAAAAGGACATTGATTTTGTGAGTCGTGAGCATCTAAAGTTCGATATGTTTGACCCCATGCTCTAAAGGTCAGACGGTTTGGGAGAGGGTAGCCTGGGTTAATGTCAGACGCCTTTGATGATTGTCTTGTCAATAGCGTGCATCTTGTTTGCAAAATGACAAATATGTTCACAATCTAATCAGTCTTTTTTCTCTTTGTCTTTTTAGCGAACAAATCATTGCTGGGCGGAGGTGGAGGTAAGCCTTTTCTTATTTGCATCCATTTCATCTCTCGTCTGTTTACCATGCCGCTCTCTCACTCACTCTCTTTTAATATCACAGTCTGGGGGGTCAGTAACATGGAGGAGAGCGCAGAGCAACAGAATGTGATAAAAGAGAAGCAAGCTGAAGAGAGTGAGAGAGAGATGGAGAGAGAGAGAGAGAGGGAGGGAGATGGAGGTGCGGAGGTGAGACAAATTAGCTGGTGGTGAGCCAGAGCAAGGGGCCAGGAGGGATAAAAAAAAAAATGAGAGAAAGAAGAATTTTAAAAGAGAGAGAAAAAATGAGAGAAAGAAGAATTTTAAAAGAGAGAGAAGAAAGTATTGAAGGAGAGAGGGGAGGCGGCAGAGAGAGAGAGAGAAATGGCAAAAAACGAGAGAGAGGAGCGTATGCAGAATGAGCAAGAGAGAGGGAGAGATGTTGGGCAGATGGGACATGTTGGGCTGCCGGAGGCGTGGAATCTCACTGCGGCACTTCTGATGGTTGTCTCGTTCTGGCGAGAGCACAGACCACCAATTTGAGGAGCGCATGACTGGCGCGCCCCACCAGCCCCTCTCAACACCCCTCCAAGCCACGCGCACAAAAGAGCCGCTTTATCTCCGACACCGCCGACACTTGTTGCCGCCGAACAAGCGTAGCGAGAGGCCTCCCAAAAAGAGAGCAGCTCCTCCACCCAGGGTTCCAATTATCCCCTCTGCCTCATAGCGTGGCGAGCCGGCCTGCTTGGAGCCTCTCACACTGTGACTGTGCAGGCCTGTGCCGCTCTGAACGTACCCTGAAGTCAAGAGCCTCTACAGCCATCCATTTACACTCACTTAAGCTGCCTCATCGTGTGGTGGCTCTTAAATATACATGTAATCTCCGTTTTTGTCAGTGCTGGTTTTTCAGTGTAGGTGATGTAATGAGACGAGGCATATGTAATTCCAGGTTTTGTCTCTGTAGTTTCAGACTCTTGGTGAGAAGCAAAGTCATTACCAATTTCTTCCATTATGATTACTTCCATATGTTAATTTTAAATAAATGCATAGCAAACATCAAAAACACATCACATTTGATTCACTCTGCATTAGTCTCTAAATGAGTTGGTCTCAATTAGACTTAATGTGTTTTTCCCACTGTTTAATGTGGAATTACATTTATTTTGCTGACTATTGTAATAGTCAGTAAATGGGTACCAGCTAAAAGAACTAGATTTTAGGCTTTTAAAAGTAGATGTTATCGCTCCACACTAGTCTGAGGTAAGCAATTGTTTATTAGGAGCGAACAAAGTGTTTTGCCATTGACTTCCTCAGGTTCGCTCTCCTTTCTCCTTTTTATATAAAATGCATGCTTATTATTAGGGATGCACCGATCCAACTTTTTCAGTCTCGATACCGATACCGATGCCTGAGCTTTGTGTTTCGGTCGATACCCGATACCTATCCAATACCATTGTTGAATTAACATATACCTCACCATGTGGAAGAGACTAAAGGCATCAGGCGTGACTTAAACATTACTCTCCCTAACTAAACATTTCTTTCCTAAGACAAAATGTAACACAACAACACTTATTTCAATATATAAATGTAATTAGTTGTTGTTGTTATTATTATTATTATTATTGCAATTATTAATAAACAATATTATACATTAAAGAACCATCAGCAACTTGGAGCAGCATTCAAATTCAAGTTCACAGTTATTACCAAATAATAAATCTAATAAGCAAACATAAAACACACAACATTTGTCTTCCACCAAAAAACAACGTTGTGCAGATAAAAATCCTAAGCTAGTGATATACATTAAAACACCACTGCCAAAATGTTTCACATCGCTAATCACCCGCGAAACCTTCCCATAGTGGTGCAGTCCGGTTTCCTCATGACAACCTATGAAGTTCACATGGAGTTTGAATGAGTTTGAATGGTAGTGAAGATTTCAACAGCCAGTGTGAACGTTTGCATTTCTTGATACAAGGCAAAGTTTATACAGATAAGAGATGAAAATGACAATGTATTTGGTTTGAGTATTTTGTGTTGAACATCACACATTTCATTTGTTGCCTAAAAATGGCACAAAAGCGCATGCAGATCGTAATTAATCTATGGCAAATGGTGGTTAATAACATCATGAATAGTAAACCAGAAATATAAAGCCTGGCAAACCGTAATGACAATGATGTAGCCTAATGACAAACACTAAATTAAATAGTGGCAGCAAAAGGCGAGTTGCGCGCTGTGTGTACAGTATGCCACGGCTCAGTCCAGGAAATTGAAGGCTAACAGATCTGCTCAATTTCCCCCCGATCCAGCTATTTTGTCAATATCGGGGCCGATATCCGATCTTAATATCGGATCGGTGCACCCCTACTTATTATGCCTTTCTTGTATGTGAGCACATAGTGTTATGCAGCCAAATGGCACTGCTTGTGCACGTGTGTGAGTGTGTGTGTGTGTGAGTGTGTGTGTTTGGATGATGTTAATTAGACTGGACATAATGCTCAATTACTGATCACACCTGTACTCCCAGTAAAAACATACAGGGAATCTACAGTATTTGAACCTCACCTAACTCTCAAAGAGAAAGAGATGCCTCTGATTACAGTTACTCTTTTTTGACAACCGATTCCTTGTAAGAGATATTCGACTGACTTTACAGACCTCCTTAGGACACCAGAAACTGAAATTCAATTCAACCATTCAAGGATTTTACCCAAATAGTCCTGTGAGATTGGAAAAAAGGTAGCAATCTCGTGACAGCTTTAAATCACAGGTCTGAGAAGAAATAAATTTAAAATGGCCTCAAAGGACAGCCTGCTCTCAGCTGCCATCACCTACCATAAAGCACACCACCTACTATGCTTGCAAATAGCTCCAGCAGTGAGCAGCCCCTTGTGGAGTAGAGCCATTGTGTAGTGTGGAGTCAGATGGAGGAGAGTAGTGCTTGCTTGTGGGTGTTCTTAAATAAGTTCCTTTCAGTGGATGCCACCTTGCTCTGCCGCTTGGTACTGTGGACACACTCAGCAGTGCGGAAATTGACATGCGTTTAGAATAAACAGCACCTTCTGCCAGCTTACCTTGGGATTTGTGTGTTGGAGCTCTTGTGTGCTGATGTTTGGGGAAAAGTGTGTGTGTGTGTGTGTGTGTGAGAGAGAGAGACTGCATTTGTGTGAAAGCAAGATTGTGCCCATCCATGTGTGCCTCTGTGTGCATGTGTGTGTGGCCGCATGCATGTTAGTGTTAAGTGTCTGGCCATGAGCAAATCAATATGCGTGATAAATCTCTGGCTTCCATATCCCTCCGGGCTGGCGGTGGTGGTGACACACACCCCTCGGGCTGCGCCGCGCCACGCTATGCCGCGCTCGTCCGTCTGTGGTGACGTGGGCTTCACGCGCGGCCTCCAGCTCTAGCTCCAGCTCCAGCTCGGAGCCTTGGCAGCAAGGCAAATGGGATTGATTTAGTTGTGACCTTCGCCTTGTCATTTTAAACCCACTCTGTCTGAGCGTGCCTCTGCATCTCGCCCATCACTTCCTTAGTCTCTGCTCTCTCTCTCTCTGCACTCTCACTCTCTATCCCTCCCTCTCTCCCTCTTTATCCCTCTCTCTCTCTCTCCTGCACTCTCTTCCCGCCTGCTCTCTGTTCATCTGTCTCCTCACATGCTCATCGCTCACTCTCTCCCCGTCACTCTCACTAACCAGCTCTGTGTGTGTGTGTGTGTGTGTGTGTGTGTGTGTGTGCGTGTGCGTGTGTGTGTGTGTGTTCCTCTGCTCTCTCCCCATCCCTCTCCTATTATCTTGCGCTCTTCCTTCACTTGCTTCACTTCATCTTTGTCTCACTCCGGGGTTTTTGTTTTGCGTGCTGGTTCTCTCACCTGAACTGGCCTCCAGAGGTTTGTTAAGACTTGGAAAACCGGGGTGATAATTAGGAAGGGACTGAAAGTGCATTAGCAAGACAGACTGTCTCTGCATTAAGAAGAATAAAAGAAAGAGAAGGCAAATGCTTTTCTGTGTGTGTGGGGTGGGAGGTGGTTCTGTGTGTGTGTGTGTGTGTGTGTTTTTGTGTGAGAGAGAGAGAGAGAGTGTGCAAGAGAGTGAGAGCAGGAGAAAGAAACCAAGGAAAGTGTGTGCAGACATGAGTGAATGTTGTTACAGGAGCGATGAATGGTGGATGTTTGAATGAGGAGTGCTAAAAGAGTCAGAAATGAAGAATTGACAGTGAAGTAGGTAAAGAAAGGAGAGGTGAGGAAGAGCTGTGTGAAAAGAGGGCAAGGCAGCGAGAGTGAGAGAAAGGAGGATAGATGGATGAATGAATGGATGAATGAGCGATCAGGGAGAGTGTGAGGGAGGTATGGAGGGGGTGGGTGGACAGGTAATTGGGGAGTGTGCGGGGGTGTGTAGTAGCCTGGGAGGCACCGCAGGTTAAATTGACCCCGTTGATGTTTTTCTAATACACTCTAGAGAACACTGAACAAAATGCCAATTTGATAGCCAGAGCAGGGAGAGGAGTTTCACAAAAAAAAAAACCCAGAGATGAAAATCCATCTTAAAAAAACCCACAGAAATTACACCATTTCAACCACGCGTTTGGACCCCATATTGTTTCAGATGGCATTTTAAATTTGTCCGCAATTAAGCGCTCGGCTCAAAGTCCCGGGTGTTCTCAATTAATCCACTGCTAAAAAATCATAGAGGATGTCAAAAAAAAAAAATCTGAGTCTTATGCTCCCAGAACTCCAAAAAGCCTATTGTTCTAAATTCAGCCCCCACCGAGTATCCCGCTTGCTCTGAGTACACGGTGACATTTCCCTCTTGTTGCCGTGAAAATGTTGCATTAATGCGATAAAGTTGGCACAGTGGCAGCTGCATCCCCCGTTTTAAAGCCTCTCCATGCTGCAGACATCCTTGTGTTCTAAAAACTCACAAATTCACAAAGATGGCAAGGACACAATTACATTTTCTATTGATTGTGCCTCCCTCATTCTTTGTGTGACACAAAAGAGAGAATGTGTGTGTGTGTGTGTGTGTGTGTGTTTATATGTATTTGATTGTGTACTTTTGTTATGTCCTTGAGTTTGGCCAGATCGGGATTGTGGATGACATCCAGTTTGAGACTAAACCGATTGGCCAACTGGACCAGACCAAAGCAAGCGATCTCAGCTCCCTCGCAGGGACTTTGGGAGAGGCCAAACAGATGTTGCCGCAGCCTTCTGGACGCCCCTTGCTAATGGTTGCCATGGTGACCAGCCTTGGCCAATAAGTGGATGGCATTCCGTCCGACTGGTGTTAATCAGCACTAACAGTCTTCACTCTTGACCAATCCAAAATGAGATTATCTGCAGAGGAAGCGCGATAGTGACTAGCCCATTCTCCATGTGGCGGATCCAGCACTGCCAGCACTGGAGTGGATGTGTTTTTAGCTGAATGCAATTTGTACTTGTTTGTGTGCGTGCGTACATACCATACGCGTTCGTGTACACTTATAGAGGAATGTATGCTTAAATACCTCTTTGTGTGAGCCAACTACGAGTGAATAACGCCTCAGGCACATGCTTTCAAATGCATTCCAAGCCCCCAGCCAGGTATAATGTGGTGCTAATTAGCACTTGCTAACAGCAGCCGTGCATGCGTGTGTAACGATAGAAAGGTGTGCGTGGGATGATGGTGCAAGATGGTAGTGCGGTCCCTAAGGCGGGTGCAGTGCACTCACTTGTACCTGTCTTCTCTCCTCCTTCTCCTCTCCTCCTTCTCCTCTTCTCCTCTTTTCCTCTTATCCTCATTCTCTTCCTATATCCTTTGCCCTTACTCCAACATCCCACCATACACACACCGGAACTTCCTAGGCTTTAACACTGGGTACAAGTCACTTCCTCGCTCTTTTACTTCATCACTCCATCATCTTCTTGCTCTCTTTCACTCTTGCTCTCTCTCTCACTCTTGCTCTCTCTCTCATTTTTTCACTCTCTCACTCTTGCACTCTCTCACTCTTGTACTCTCTCACTCTTGCTCTCTCTCACTCTTGCTCTCTTTCACTCTTGCACTCTCTCACTCTTGCTCTCTCTCTGACTCTTGCTCTCTCTCTCACTCTTGCTCTCTCTCACTCTTGCACTCTCTCACTCTTGCACTCTCTCACTCTTGCACTCTCTCACTCTTGCTCTCTCTCACTCTTGCTCTCTCTCACTCTTGCACTCTCTCACTCTTGCACTCTCTCACTCTTGTACTCTCTCACTCTTGCTCTCTCTCACTCTTGCTCTCTTTCACTCTTGCACTCTCTCACTCTTGCTCTCTCTCTCACTCTTGCTCTCTCTCTCACTCTTGCTCTCTCTCACTCTTGCTCTCTCTCACTCTTGCACTCTCTCACTCTTGCACTCTCTCACTCTTGCACTCTCTCACTCTTGCTCTCTCTCACTCTTGCACTCTCTCACTCTTGCTCTCTCTCTCACTCTTGCTCTCTCTCTCACTCTTGCTCTCTCTCTCACTCTTGCTCTCTTTCACTCTTGCTCTCTCTCACTCTTGCACTCTCTCACTCTTGCTCTCTCTCACTCTTGCTCTCTCTCACTCTTGCTCTCTCTCACTCTTGCACTCTCTCACTCTTGCACTCTCTCACTCTTGCTCTCTCTCACTCTTGCTCTCTCTCACTCTTGCTCTCTCTCTCACTGTTTGTCTGGGCCTCTGGTGGCTCCGTTTTCATTCTCTCTTGTTCTTCTCTGGCAAGGCACACTCTCATCTTCTCCCTCCCTACGTTCTCCATTCTCCAGCTATTCCCACGTGTGCCAACTCCTCCGTCACCTCACCCTCTCCCCTCCTCTGTATTTTTTCTTTCACCCCTTTTTTCTTATCACCCCCCCCCCCCCCCTCTGTGAGAGAGAGTAAGTACTGGGCTCCTTATCACCCTAGGCAGGTATGATAGCACGCTCTCAGCTTCACAGCCACACCATCAACCACAGGTATCAACTTACCATCATGCTATTACCCCAATGATGCATGTTATGGTATATATCATATAAAAAATATTTAAAAAAATAAACAACAGCATCCAGACTCTCACTAAACAGTGCATTTCATTTACACATTTTCATGTAACTAGGGGTATCAGAGGAGATAGAAATGAAGATTACAGTGCATTTCCTGGAAATTGTACACTTTTAGTGAAGTAGTCTCTCCATGTGTGTAATGACAATAATACTCATGAAAAGGAGATCCACTGTGCAATGCTTCATTATGGGCAAATTGTCAGGCACAGTTGTGAATATGGTTGAAGGCTTTTCAGCTTCTGTCCTTTATGAAATCTCATTTGGTAATTTCCACATCTTGAGTTACGCCTTTTTTTACGTTCTTTTTACTCTTTCATCTTCTCTCTCATCCATTATTACTACAGCATATTATTTCTGTTGAGCATTAACATGAATGTGAATCTCCCCTACAGTGGATGGAGCCATTCATCGTGGAGCCGGGCCACTGCTGAAGAAGGAATGTGCCACGCTGGGAGGCTGTGAAACAGGGGAGGCCAAGATCACCGGAGCATATGGCCTGCCAGCTATACGTGAGTCACCTGCCTTGTTTATACCTTGGTTGCTCCCCCAAATAACTAAGATGATCTGCAGTGGTACAAAATTCATCAATAATATTTATCCCAAGTCAGAGAATCTGTTTTGCTGGAGCAGAAGGCCTCTATCCAGTGAAGAACTCTGAGATAACGTGTAACCACTCATGTCATTTACATTTGAAAGGACGCATTGCATAAATATCAATGTTGGCATGGTTACCATATAGGAAGGAACTAAATCCTTTGAGGCCCACATGACAAACATGATGTGTACAGCAGGTCACTAGTGTTTCATGGGAAAGATCACGTATATAGGAACAGACAGCTGATAGGGGTGTGGCCTGTCAGTCATCCGATGATGGCGTTCTTCCACAAACTAAACTGTCTCCTGACATGAATGATATATTACAAGGGAATAGGGAGCAGAGTACATCATGTACAAGCAGGGTTATTGTTATGGTAACAGGAAATGCAGATGATTTCTGTATTATGAGAAGATGCGGTACGTATATTCTACAACAGTCTGCTACAGTGCTCAGTGTGAACTCAAAATGATATTTCATATTGGCCCAGTTTTCCACCTGTGTAGAAAAACTGAAGCGAAAGTTCAGTCTTCCTATTATTTTCTTGTTTTTTTGCATCCCAATATATACCCCAGTGTCCCATATGAAATGGCAGAGATATTTTTGAGAAGTAAATGAATGAGAGTTTTTGGACGGCTCAGGCACCATGTATTAGTGGTGTTTGTGTCCACAGTCCTGGAGGTGTGTTGGCTGACGGAGGTGCTGAACACCCCTGGTGAGCTTTGGATGGTGGCTGTCATCAAAGGAGGAAGACATGAGAGTGCTCAGAGCAGGGAGCTGAGGGTGGACAGCCTCACACTAGTGTGTGTGTGTGTGTGTGTGTGTGTGTGTGTGTGTCTGTGTCTGTGTCTGTGTCTGTGTCTGTGTCTGTGTCTGTGTCTGTGTCTGTGTGTGTGTGTGTGTGTGTGTGTGTGTGTGTGTGTGTGTGTGTGTGTGTGTGTGTGTTCTCCATTGCCCTCTCTTGACCTTGCAGGTGAGGTGGGCCTGGCTAATCTCCTGACAGGGATGTTGTGTGTTTATTCACAGCAAACTGGACTCTAGGCCACCCTGCAGCACTGACCGCAGGCCAGAGCTGAGCCATCAGCTTAGGCTTTCCCTCTCCCTCTCTCCCTCCCTCCTTCCCTCCATCTCTCCTTCCCTCTCTCTCTCTCTCTCTCTTCCCCCCCCTCCTTCTCTGTCTTAGTGGGAGTGAGCAGTAATTATGTAGTCAGACAGTGTTTACAGATGCAAGTGCACTTTAATTTATTCCCACACTTAGCAGTAATTTCCCTACCTAATTTATGACCCCTCCTTACCTTGCCCTGTCAAGCGAAAGGGAATGGGGGGGGGGGGGGGTTGGATGCACAGTATCGACTCTGTATCGATAATGCAATGGGACCAGTTAGTTCAATCATTTGGGTCTCTTGTCCGCTTGGCTACTTGGCTGTTTATCTACAGTTGCTAGGCCAGGGCAGGACATCAAGGGGAGTCCTCAAAGGAATGATGGGTGCCATGCGTAATTTGGCAGATGATCTGGCACTCACCTCTCATAATATTATGTCTAAGTTCTGTATGGTTAGTGAGTGCGTGTGTTACATTAAATCTGAAAATCTGTTTTTTTGTGGGTGTGTTTGCTGTTCTTGTGTAATGTCTGCAATTGGAGGCACTATGCTCAGAGCTATTACTCTGAGATGTTTTTTTTTATCTAACTTACAGTGTATATATTTCTGACTGAGTGTGTGCTTCTGTGCTGTGCCAGTGTGTGTGTGCGTGTGTGTGCGTGCGCACGCGTGTGTGTATGTGTGTGTGTGTGTGTGTGTGTGTGTCATTAAGCAGCCGGTTGTGAAGAGGTGCTATTAGCCTCCCCACATATGTTCACTCTAGCTGTAGCACGAGTAAAGAAGAGGATGAAACGCTGAGGAGAGTGAGAACACAAAATGTCTCTCAAGCAACATGAGTCTCCATTTATCTCCAAGGTTATGCTCAAGCAACATGAGTCTCCATTTATCTCCAAGGTTATGCTCAAGCAACATGAGTCTCCATTTATCTCCAAGGTTATGCTCAAGCAACCTGAGTCTCCATTTATCTCCAAGGTTATGCTCAAGCAACCTGAGTCTCCATTTATCTCCAAGGTTATGCTCAAGCAACATGAGTCTCCATTTATCTCCAAGGTTATGCTCAAGCAACATGAGTCTCCATTTATCTCCAAGGTTATGCTCAAGCAACCTGAGTCTCCATTTATCTCCAAGGTTATGCTCAAGCAACCTGAGTCTCCATTTATCTCCAAGGTTATGCTCAAGCAACATGAGTCTCCATTTATCTCCAAGGTTATGCTCAAGCAACATGAGTCTCCATTTATCTCCAAGGTTATGCTCTGTCCCTCCTCGCTTCATTATGTCCAGGAATTATTTGCACATAAAAACAAATTCCTCCTAAAATTAAGTAATTAGCTCAGGCTTAGATAAGAGCAAAAAAAAAAAACACTTTTTTTATTTCCACGTGCTGATTGAGGCAGGGCTTGTTGCAACTTGTTAGTGCCTAACAAGGTGGTATTTTTAGCCACGGCAAGTCAAGTCTATTATGGTGCAGATAACATTTTTCGAAACAGTCACAAGAAAGCGCAGAGGAAGAGGGGGTTGCAGGGAGAAAGAGAGATATACAGAGCGAGCTTTGTGTTCCGAGAGGGATTTAAGATCAGGTAGGTGGCTTATCGACCCAAAGGGAATTAGTAGAGTGTGGTGTGTGAGAAAAAAGGAACAGAGACACAGCCACACACACACACACACACACACACACACACACACACACACACACACACACACACACACACACACACACACACACACATACACACAGGCACAGCACCAACCCACTGTGGCAAGTCCCAAAGCCAACCTGTGTACCAATACAGACCTAACCGGAGGGGAAACAAGCAGACAAACAGCAACAATCGTTATGGAGGAGAGAGGGAGGGGGAGAAAACGAGGCAAGGAGAAAGCTTGTCAGCTTGGTGCTGTGCACACACACACACACACACACACACACACATACACACACACACACACACACACACACACACAGACACAAACACACACATACACAAATGCTCCGAATGGTCTCATTTCCCTCAGTGACCAATTAACACTAATTAAAATCCGCCCAGGCCAAATGAACACCCACTCTCCTCCTTTCGTCAAAGACATAACTTATCCCTCTTTCGCTGTCTTTCTCCTGCCCTCTCTTTTACCGTCTCATCCCCTCTCAGCTAAGACAGCGCCTCGCTTAATACCCACCTCCAACTGCTTATGTACGACCTCTCAATAATAACCACTGTAGCATCATGGATATGGATATAGTGTTCATAAAAACGGAAAATATGCATTAAGTATTAAGTATGCCATCCTTGCTGAAAGAAATCATAACCCTCTGCTTTGGTTAGTCTGCAGTCGTGTGTGTGTGTGTGTGTGTGTGTGTGTGTGTGTGTGTGTGTGTGTGTGTGCGTGCACTTTGTAAAGGTCCGAGCCAAGACAAAGACAGACAGGAGGGGTCAAAACAGCCCTATCTTTGGGAGCTTTCAGATGGTAAGCGCTTGGGCCCCTTCTTCAGGACTCATTGTGATTCCTCGGGGGCCCCCCTTTTAGTCTTTGTGCTTTGCCCGTCACATACTTTAAAAGTCATTTCACCTGCTCCTGTGCTCGGGTGGGGTGGGGTGGGAGGGAGGGGTGAGGCGAGGCGTGGTGTGACTCCTCTAGGAGGCCCCTGTGTGTGTAAGCATGGATAGGGGCCCAGCACTGTATTTTGTGACATGTCCCGCTCCATTGAGCACGAAATGAAGGCTGGCACCAGAGGACCGGTCCAGCTTTTGGAACACCCCTCCCCTCCTCCCTTTTCTCTTTCTCTCTCTCTCTCTCCCTCTCTACTCTATGCCACTGAGAAAAAGACAGATAGGGGGGAAGAGACGAACAGAGAGAGAAAGGGGAGAGAAAAAAGGCAGGCAGGCCCGGAAGTGTCAAGAGACAGACAATAGATGGAAAAAGAGCACAGAATGTATACATGAGTTATAAAACACAAAAAAGGGAAAAAAAGAAGAAAAAAAACTTTCTTAGGTTAGGGGTATTGTTTGGAGGCAGGCAGAGGGAACGGGGAGGGTGGAAGAAGCCAGAAGGAATGCGTCAGAGAACGCGCCGCACAATAGGGAGCGAAGGAGAGAGGGAGAGAGAGAGGGAGAGAGGGAGAGAGAGAAACGGAGGTAGGAATAGTCAAAGAGTGAAAGAGGAAAATGCATCGGAATAAAAGCAGCTCTTCAAAAAGTTTTCTGAGGTCAAGCTGTCATGGTAAATTGTAATGCTCTGGTTTGTGAAGAGAGAACCAGAATAGGCAAGTTTGCGTGGTGTGTGTGCTTGTGTGTGGGCACATGAGATTTTCCTCCAAATGTTTAGTGGAAATGAGAAGCCCTCTGTTTCCATCATAAAAGAACTCTTCCAGCTGCTTGTTTTTAATGTGCTGATAATTTTTGTGGGATATATGTCAGGGTTTAATCTTTATTTATTTTATCTTCAATTATTTTACATGCCCAGGCATCCTATCAGCATACTAGAGGATTATAATTTCAATTGCTTTCACAAGTTCTTAATATAAAAGCTGAGGAGCCTATTTTGAAGTGGGAGAGACTGGATGGACTGTGATAATATTTCTGTGGGGGATCTGATTTGCTGTCCTACAAGGTATTGCAACATACACTCTTGCAGTACTGACCCTATAACTGTGTTGTGGCTCAAGGGGCTGCAGTCATTCTCTAATCCTTACCCAAACCTACACAAATGTACAAAAAAAACTGATGTGCAGACACACACACACACACACACACACTCACACACTCACTCACACACTCTGGCCTGCACGCGCACACATATTTAAATGGAGCAGAGTAATGTCAGCATGAGTTCATTTGAACAGGATTTATGGCCTCTGGCCCCTAGCCTTTAGCCAGCCGCAACCTTTAGCTGCACCTGTGTCAAAAGCCATTATGTCATTCCCCGTTTCTCTCTCTCTCTCTCCCTTTACCACTCCGTCTCTGATTGGGACTCTTTCGTCAGGACTGTCCGTCTCACTAAATCTCTCTCTGCCTCTGCCCGAACCCTTTTTTTTTATTTCCTTTGAGATATCCCCCCTCCTTTATATATGTTCTCCACAAAAAGCTTTATGAAGCATTTTTTTGCTTTATGAGCATAAAAAAAAATTCTTTATAAAAAGCTCCAAATAATAGGCTTTTAAGGATTTTAGTATTTCCGTGACTTTTCTCTCTCTGACTTCCTTTTCTCTCCGTCTCTCTGTCTCTCTCTCTCTCTCCCCTATGTAGTCTTTTATTTCCCAGCGCTTGTCTTCCGCACTTTCAAGGGTTTTATCCCCTTTTATTCCTCATCATTTCACTCGCGTTCGTCTTTTCAAATCGTCCTTCCTTTCTGTGCCGGGTGTTGTCCTCTGCTGGCTGCCCAGTGTGCATTGTCCCCTCGGCTTTTCTGTGCCGCCCAGTGTCATCACTCCCCATCGGAGGGCCGATCACACATCCTTACAGACTCCCTACCCTTTTGTCACTCTCGCTCCTTCCCTTTTCTCTCTCTCTCTCCCTCTCTCTTTCTCTCTCTTGCTTGTTGTGACCTTTCTGGTTCCTCCTTTCACACCCCTCCTTCCTTGCCTTTTCCTGTCTTACTCCCTTAATCTCTTTTGAACTGTCTCTTCCCCTTTACCTCACTCCTTATTCCATTCTTCCACTCTGTCACTGTCTCTCTCTCCCCTTCTCCCTCTCTCTCTCCATCTCTCTCACCTTCTATCTGTCTCTCTCTCCCTCTTTCAGCCTTTATCCATCTCTCTCTATCTCTATATCTCTCTCTCCCCCACACTCTCTTTTTCCCTCTCTGTCTTTCTCTCTTTTCCTCTCTCAGTCTTTCTCTCTCTCTCCCTCTTTCAGTCTCTCCCTCCCTCCGTCTGAGTAATGTGTGTGTGTGACTGGGCTGATGTATGGCCCGGGCGCCGGACTAAACAAACAGGGAGGCGATCGATGCTGTAAACACAGAGGAGAGGGGCAGTAAATAACCCGCCGACCGACAGGACGCGCCAGCCGAGGTGGCGAAGGAGAGGCTTTCCGAGGCGGAGAGGGAGAGAAAGGAGAAAGGGAGGAGGAGGAGGAGGACAAGATGGGAGACAGGGGAACGAAGGAAAAGGCCAAAGAGCATCAGGCAGGCGCGAACAGGGAGGTCAGGGAGTGAATAAGACGGACGCCGGGCGAGGAGAAGAAGGAGGGGGAGCAGGGAAGGGTCACACGGCCACGGGAAGAGGAGGAGGGCGCGAGGATCACGCTGGACATGAAGAGTGATGGACCAGGGGACTGCAGAGGACTGAGGTGTGGGAGGAAGGTGGACCGAGGGAGAGGACAAAACGAGTGGTGAACGAGATGAATGGACAGAGCAGCACAGGGTTGTCCAGAGGTTACACAGTGTTTGTATAGACGTTGTAAGAGTGACAGGATTCAGGAACGGCGAAGGTGGCAGAATTGCCAGCGGAGGAGGATCAGAAGTCATTACAAGACTGTCCAGATATGCGTGGAGGATAAATAGCCTATTGCTGACCTTGAGTTGTGATGTGACTGACAGGAAGAAGACAGCCTTTTTCCCCTTCTGAAATAATAGTGTCACTGTCACCCAGCAAGTCAACTTTAATATGTCGTTCTGCAATGCCAGTCGAGCCGTTTAATAATTCCTGCTCCTCAGTGGCAACACTGAAGGAAACTTCAGAGCCTAATTACACTTGCTCGATTTACATTTTCCTTCTCTTTTTTCATCACCTCTGAGACTCGAGATGATATATTTATCAAGCTCAGCAAAGTCATTCATTTCGCAGTTAATTTTCAAAAGCGAAATTTACATGGCCCCCCGAAACGCTCGCGCTAGATCTTTTACATGGCAAGCAGCAAGCAGATAATTTAGCTGACTTTCTCCTGACAAGCATGAGCTTCTCCACATCAAATCGACACTTTCCTTGACAGATAGACACGCTTTCACATCAGATAAAGTGACTGCTGAATCAGTTTCGATAACAAATGGATGTCGACCATGTTTTTTTGTGCTCCTTGCAGGCATCATGTTATAAGTTAACGGTGTTGCTTTCCTCAGCTAAAACCCCCGTGTTATTTTTAGGGGGAGGTTAGTGTTGCTCTCACCCTCCTCCCTTATCCACACAGATGTGATTCACACAGTGGGCCCCATAGCCTATGGTGGAGTGGGTGACAAGGAGAGAAACGCCCTGCGAGACTGCTACCTCAACAGCCTCGAGACAGCTGTGCAGAACCAGCTGAGGACAGTGGTGAGACCAAGGGAGCTGACACACACAAATACACACACATACACACACACACACACACACACACACACACACACACACACATACACACGCACACACAAATACACAAGCGCACACACACACACACACACACACACACACACACACACACACACACACACACACATACACATACACATACACAAATACACACGCACACACAAATACACACACACACACAAATACACACACACACCCAAATACAGGTGGAGAAGTGTCTGGCAATGCTCTTCTCTGGGTGCATTCACTGGTATGTTAAATATACTCTGATACACTTGAGAAGTGAAGATAATCAATGAAGACTTTTTGGGCCTTCCTATTGTTTTGAGTTGAACTACTTTACCTACGTGAGGCTTTATATGAGATGAATATACACTGGGGCACATAACTATTTCTTTGGAGGTTTTAATATATACATAGATATATTATATACTGTATGTATATGCCACACTGTTTCAGAACAGAGACCACAACATATGATCCAAGATGCTATTTGTGCACTTATTGCAACATTCACTTAAAAAAAACAAGAAAGATAAGATAAAAGTTGCATTTATGTTTTCATGGCTACAGTCACTCTGGCCCAATAACCCGTCTCAGTTGACCTGTTAAGTGTCTTCAGAAATACGCCTTCATTGAAATGAAAAGGCTATCCGATTGTGTTAGTCACAAGGCTGCCTTTTAGAAAAACACTCAACCTTCCAGTCATATCTGATGCTTTGAAGTGCAGCCTCTGATGATGTCCTCTTGTCCTCTATTGCTTCTCTTACACAGGCTTTCCCTTGCATCTCCACTGGAGTCTATGGTGAGTATGCAGACATATAATCCCTGTGTTCTTTCATATAGTTGTTTTTAGCTCACTTGCATCATTACACATAGCAACCATACATTGCTTACTATAAAAGGGATGATGTGAGTGAACATTGCCGTGAGAGGGAGAGTGAGGAAGCGATAGAGGGAAGGAGATTGGCAGCCATTAAGGGCACATGGGGAATCTGAGGAATGGTGGAAGCGTCTGACACAGATCGTTTGAGGCTGAAGCAGAAGAACAAAAGGAGAGAGAGAGAGAGAGAGAGAGAGAGAGGGATTGAGACGGACCGTGGAAGTGAGAGATGGAGTGAAACATGTTTGCTCCTCCACTGGTGCCTTTCACGTGCTCAAGCCTCACTTATGCTTGAGTGTTTGCGCAGCCAGGGACACGGGCAGATATCAGTCGCCACGGCGGCAGGGATTTTTGTTAGATTAAGGGTGAGATTAGACAGCGCGATTAAAAGAGATTACAAGTGAGACCATGTCCCTCTGATTTCGTAATCCCCCTTTCTTAGCGCTTCGTGCGGTGATTAGAGTTGAGAAGGACTCCTGGAGCTGACAGTTTTTTCGTCTTTGAAAAACTCTTTTCTAGAGATGGAGTCAGTACAGTATCTACAGTATCACATAACTATAAAAGTCACTGTACAGCTCCTCGTAATGTGATTTATTTGCCATAATACCTTTTGGGATGACATCATATGGCATGCTCTCTGTACTGTGTGCAAAGCCACATGCCCATAAACCAGATTATATCTTAAGTGGAAGAAACAAATAAAATAACCTTTATCCTCCATTCTTGAGCCCCATATGAGCTGCCCTTAGTGTGAATTCAGCACCACGGCCTGTTCTGTGTGCTTTATATCTGGTGGATTTGCTGTGGAGAGCTGAGTGGCCGTGCGTGGGGAGACCTTATTATTTCCTCGCTGGTGACTGAGATCCGGGCTGAGTGTCTAAATAAAACACTCCTCTAACCCGGTACGCGCCGAGCCTTTGTACAGCCTCCGTGCAGCCTGCCTTTATAATGTGCCGTCTGCAGCTCTCTCGCTCTCCTTTGTGTGGGACCGCAGCGCGTTCGTAACCCACCTCCGCTGGGCTCTGTTTACCCTGATGTGTGGCCGCCTCCATGACTCACTCCCCCTGTTGCATCATGGAGCTCTAGCGAGCACCTCCGTTGGACGAGCCACTGATTACAAGGACAAGTCGCAGCATTGCACATGTGTCGTACTGAGTTTTTATGCTTGAATGGAGGATCTGTCCTTTCAGGGATTCGTCCCTCTTGGATGTTGTGCTTGTATGAATTTTTTATGGGAAATGTTGTGTGTGTGTGTGACAAACATAATTTTGTGGCGCTGTGTGTTATGCGTGTATCTGCATGTGCATGTTTCCGTGTAGGGTATCCACCCGAGGATGCAGTGGAGGTGGCGTTGGCTACAGTGAGAGAATACCTGGATGAGCATCATGAACAGGTGTGTTCTTTCTCTTCCTCTCTCTCACTCTTACCCCCTCTCTCTCACTCTCTTTGTGTGTGTGTGTGTGTGTGTGTGTGTGTGTGTGTGTGTGTGTGTGTGTGTGTGTGTGTGAGAGAGAGAGAGAGAGAGAAAGTGAGTGAGTTTCATCATATTTTTTCTCTCTTTCTCTCATCCCTCTGTTCCCTCTAGGTGTGTGTTTTGTCACTGCTGCTGCTGGCATGGTTTTCCCATGAACACAAGGGAAGAAAGTAATCACTGTGGGACTGTGTTTTTCAAACAGCACAGTGTACTCACAGCACACACACACACACACACACACACACACACACACACACACACACACAGTTTTACTGTACTTTTCATATGCCCATATAGGCCTACTGTAAACACGCGGAGCTTAGCTATATAATTGGATCATAACTGAGCTGCTGTCATAGTAGTAGAACTACACAAACACACATGTACAAGGAGAAGAACGCATGTGCACACGCACACACACACACACACACACACACACACACACATACACACACTAATCCCTTACATGGGAATGCCAGTGACCAGAAAAACTAAACTCCTTCCACATACTGGGTCTGATTCCTCTCTTTCCCTCTCTCCATCTTTCACTTGCTCTCTTTCCCTCTCTCCATCTTTCACTCTCTCTCTCTCTGTCTCTCCACCTGTCTCCACCTTTCTCACTTGTCCCCCACAGCCCTTCTCCAACACTATTCCCATTCCTTTTTCTCTCATCACTTGTTTTTTTTCCTCTCTTTCTTCCTTCAACAACACTCCTCCCTCCTCACCACTCTCTTCTCTCTCTCTCTCCTCCCTCTCTCTCTCCTCCACCCGTCCTCTACTCATCAGTGGCTTTTTTCGCTGAGCTGTTCGCGCCTCCTGAGCGCCACTGATGTGTGGTGTGACAAAGACAGCCTCATTAAGGCATCCTAATTAAACCCCTAGCTTCTCTCCTCCACCAGCCAGGCCTAATCCCCTCCCATCCACACCCCATCCGCACCCCACAGGCCCCTCGAAGGAGACGAGGAAGGGTGGAGTTGGGTGGAGGGGGGGTTGGTGGGGTAGTGAGAGGCAGAGACAAGAAAAAGGGGGATAGTTGCAGCAGGGGAGGGGAGTGGAGGAGAGGAGAGGAGAGGGGGAGAGAGCCGTTTGATGGGGAATCAGCACGGGCACGTCCAGACAGCGAAGAGACAAACAAATAAATTGAAAATTCTAAACTTGGCAACAGGCTCTGTCACACGTTGTCAATTCAAGTCGTGCCAGTTTTGCTCCTTCATGCCCACAGTCGGGGGGGGGGGGGGGGGTGGAATGGACTTGGTGGAGACTGGCGAGTTTTGAGGGAGTGTGACACGCCAGTCAGGTGAAGGATGTAGAACGCATCCAAAATATACAAGGCCGTTGTTTTCAGCGAAGGTGAGCAGGCAGCTGCTGCTGTTTACTGGTAATGCCTTTAGTGCAGTCTATGCCTTGACCTCAAGCAGCGCCGCAAATCATTAGCGAATACCACTCATTACCTCTTCCATCATTGCTTTATATTAAGTGACCTGAATGGACCCTCAATGCAGCTACAGTGTAGTATAAAAAAAACAGTATCCAACAAGCTATAGCAGCTCTTTGTATTATCTGCAACACTGCCTTTCTAGAACATTTGGTACAGACACAATGGAGTGTAATTGGGGTGGGGTGAGCTTAAGTGGAGGATGCTTAACTGTGTTGGTAGTAGGATATTTCAGAAGATGGTTATTTAACCATTATACGCCAGAAACACAGGAAATGACAGCAATGACATAAAATTGTGACCCTTGTAGAAAATGAATTTCATTGCTCCTCAGACTTGCATCTATTGTATCTAAATGATTGTGCTCAAATGGACAAATCTGGACAGTTTCTGAGTCATCATCTCAATGTTGTTTTGCATTCAAAGCTGGACCGGGTCATCTTCTGCGTCTTTCTGAAGACAGATGAGGATCTCTACCAGCGCAATCTCCCTCTGTATTTCCCTCAGGGTGAGTATCACCAGAGCGAGCCACTCACACACTTAGCAATATCTGCAAACTCATACTGTAGCCCCCGGAAGAATCTCACAAAGTATTCACTGACAGCCAAGTTATGTCTGGCCGGTTAAGGATTTAGCAGCTGCAAAGCACCCTTTGCACCCTTGTTAATTTATTCAGAGAGGTACTTGCGGAACAGTATGGGGTGACTCACGAGAGGTTTTCTCACCGCATGTCGGAGTACCTGATGCCTGTTAGGGTCACAGAGAGTAGGGCACTTCTTTTAATGTATGTCCAATGCACAACCATCTTACCACCAAGACAAACAGGGCTCCATAGAGATACACTGTAATTCTCTTAGGCTCTTTTTGGTTTTGTCTTGCTGTCATTGTTGCCAACATCTGTCACAGCCAGCATCAACGTAATGCACAACCTGTAGCGTAATTTACAGCCATTTCTAATAACAAATCACCCGCGGAAGTAATTTTTATTTCCTGAATGGCCTTTTCCAGAATAGCCGTCACGCTGAGAGATGTCATATAAAACCATGCATATCACATCACTACATGTGCTGGATTCTTTTGGACAATCTTTGCTTGTTTTCCCCCTCAAAACCCCTCATGTCCATCCCTCCCCTTATCAGCTGAGTCTACTGGCCAATCAGAGAGCCCCCCTGGTGGACAGGTAAAAGGCATGGTGTGCGCTACTGCTTGTGTGTTGTTTGTCCTTGTGTGTTTGAAAAGCGTAGTGCTCGTAGCTGGCTGTAGCTAACCTGTGTTAGAACGACAGCACGTCGGCTGTCGATAACCATCTCTTATCTCCCTTTCTCTCCTTCTAACAAACTACCCCCTGTGTCAGTATATTAGCGCTGCAATACACTCTCTGTCTAATTACACTGAAAAACTGATTTGTGCACCTGCGAATGACAGACTAATCTTAGCAGTAAATGTAGACTAATAATTGTCATAATAGCACAGTCATTTTTATAATTTTTGCTGGAGTAATAGACATGTCCATTAAACAGTCCTCAGACGGCGTAGTAATCCTGATTCTCAAGGGGGGGAATGTCTAGGGAGGGTGGGGCACCTGCGCTTCTCACCTGAGCTGATGGTCGTAACGATAATGGTACTGACAGGGATGATAATTAGATGAAAAGAGTTTAATCTGCACGCTTTAAAATCCCTGTTCATTTTCTCTCGGCAGGATCCTCTGTGAAAAGCAAGCTATGATTGCCTGTCACGGTTGCCATGGATACGCTACGCCACCCATCATGGTTTTGCCTGACCTCCTCCTCCTGCTCCTCGTCACCCCCACCCCCCCACCCCCATTACCCCATCTCTGCTCGCTTTTTTAAAATGTTGTTTTCTTCTCCCTCTGTAGAAAAATCTGACGAACATGTGTAATTACTGTGGTACTGCTGGGAAATGCTTAGAGATGGAGGGGCTTGGCTGGGGCACAACACCGCCCGACACCTTCCTAAACAAGACGTGCTCGCAAAATACCACGTAGGGTCAATAACAGCAATTAGGCTCACAGTGTCGAGTGTAGCACTTCAGGCTGCGGTTTTAAAGGAAAATTGGCAAAGTGAAGACCCATTGATTTAGTTTATACAATGTTAAGATGAACATTGTGCCTGGATGTTAGGTAGGAATGTTAGTATAGCCCTCACAGTATTAATGCAACTTGCGATTGTCACCTCAACGTTGGTGTTAATGAAGTGGGTATGAAACACTAAAATAGGTGGAATCTTTATGTTGACTTTCACACGCTTTTAACAAGTGTTACCTGATGTGGTACGCACTACAAGGAGTCATCACTGACATTTCCATTACCGTAATTTCCCTATTAGCTGAGGTTTATACATTGATTTTGCAATAATTGATAAAGCACGGGGGCAGTTAATATGGTATTAATATAATTTAGTTTTTTTAACTTGCATAAAACACTGTCCTGCAGCTAATACACAGAAAATTACTGTAGATCTGTTTTCTACTGACCACCCTGTGTAAGTGCACAGTTTGTTTAATTCATGAGATTAATAATCTATCATATCCTTTAAGAGGGGTGATGTATTTGAGTGGATTTGAAGTGATGTTTGTAATATTAATAGCCAAAGATGTGATTTGTATTCTCTCATATGTGTCTACTCCAGCTAAATAAACACTTGGCAACATGTAGAGAGGGGATGCCTTATGGGCACATATAAGTTATTGAACCTATTAGACCGGAGGAAATGGAGACATAGCTTAGCCTCTGCCCATGATCTCAACACTCACAAGCCTACAATTAAATAACTTTTCCCTCTCTGCTATTTCACTGTATGTCTGCGGGCTTGATGAAGGAGTCTCATTAAAGTCAATTCTTTTGGAAACGTAATGGCTCTGCTCTGCTCTTTTCTTACTGTACTAATTGCACTATGGGGGTAAAGGGGCTCTGGTCCTTAAGTGAGCCGCTTACAACGCCGCCGAAGATAAACTGTTTCGAGACCATACTGGATGTTGTTTCAAGTTAAGTTATTACTGTCTTTATTCTTGGGTCGGTTTTTATTTCTGTCTGAAGGAATAGCACACACAATCTCACACACACACACACACACTCTCATATGCAGAGAAATCTCCAGTAAGTCTGTTAGTCTTTCCTCCCTGTTCTCTCCTGATGGGAGGAGAGAGAAGAGAGGGAGCTCTTGATGAACTCATTTGAAGTCATTTTCATTTTTTAATAAGCGGCGGACAGCCCAGATACTGCCATCACAGGAACCTCTACAAATAATGAGGAGGGAGAGACAGAGCAGAGAGGAGTGGGAGAACAGGAGGAAGAGAGGAGAGAAAGAAAGAGAGGGAAGACAGACGTGCTGCAATTGTACAAGGCAAGAGATTGAGAAGGGTGTGCGGGCGGGGGGGGTGGGGGTTAACAGAAGAAAGTGGTGGGGGTAGGGGGGGGCAGTTGGGCCCATTTGAGAGGGATTTAACATGGAGGTATGAGAGATGTACATGCATAACGCAGACAAGAGGGAGGGAGGGAGAGAGTGAAGTACGTGAAGCTAGAATGAAAAGGACAGTGGAGCTGGCGCAGTAATTATCCCACAGGCACTCTTTATCCCCGTCCCATCAGCACTCTTTCTCTCCTCTTCTCCCTTCATTTATTCCTCCGCCTAACTGCTGCCCTCTCTTCTTCTCTAGTACCCCTCTCTCTCTCGGTCTCTCTTCACCGCCTCTCCTCTCTGAATCCCCCTCTCTCCTCTCAAGCTCCACCGTTCCTCTCAGTTTAATTCAATTCCCACTATTTGCATCACAAACACGCATCATTTATCCTCCCTGATTTGGTAACTCTCGAGTGAAGATTACAGAGATGTGTCTCCTAAAAGGCCCTAACTCTCCTATTGAGACAGATTAGCCGCACTTGTTTTTATCACCCTCACTTTCTCTCTCGACTGGCTCACTCACACGCTCTCACACGCTTTCTCTCCTCTTCACCTCGTCTCGAAATCATCCAGGGGAAATGTTTTTTTGTCTTTTCTCACCCTCTCATTCCTTCTCTCTTCTCTTTTTCTCCTTCTCTCTGTCTTTCTCTCTCACACACACACACACACTTTCTCGCTCTTTATGAATGCCTTTCTATTTCGGAGGTATCAGTATCTCCCGCCGAGTGTCAACCCAGAGCATCTGTCTACTTCCTCTGTGTTAGCCAGTTGCGTCTCCTTGTGTGTCACCAGCTGTGTTGGCTGCGAGTCCTCCGTGCGATCTGATAAAAAGATGGCCTTTCTAACAGATTACCGAAGTGGCAGGGAGAGTGGACGAGATTGAGTGTTCCGGACAAGAGTGAGGGGTCAAGACTACAGAGTGTGTGTGTGTGTGTGTTGGGTCGAGGAGGGCAAACCTGATGTTTATGGATGCTGGGGAGAGAGGGAGTGAGGAGATGGTGGTAAACTGCTTGTGAAATGAAAATGGCTGCTTAGCAGAACCCAGGACACTCTGCTGCCCCATTGGATCAATTGGGTGATTTACAACCTGAAAGCCTGTCAGGGCTCGGAAACCCCACGCAGAAGGAGGGGTGCATAAACCTGGGCGGGGGGATGGGGTGGGGTGGGGGGTGTGAGAGAGAGATGGTGTGGGGGGTGATGAGAGAGAGAGAGGGTGTGGGGGGTGATGAGAGAGAGAGAGGGTGTGGGGGGTGAGCTCATGAGTAGGATGCACAAAGAAGGGAGTGCAAAAAGCAGCGTGGAAAGATGAGACAATTCTGCGTAATTATGAAGTGGAATGGAACAGACGACACTGAGGGTTGCTGTGCTGAAATGACATGATTGGCCAAGACACCTGCATCACAGAAGCCAAATTCCCTGAAACTCACCAATGACTTACTGGGGTGTTGCAACACTGGCAAAAACCCACTTCACTTAATCCCTCCCCATTGCACTTGAATAATCAGCGTATCAGCATCAAAGTTTGCACTTAGCAATTATTCAAGTCGGTCTCCATATGGTCGGTTCAATCCAGGATTTTTTTTTCCATGTGTGCGGAGGCTTACTTTGCTAAGCGGCTGAAAATAAAATGCCTCTGGTTCGTAAAGAAGGTCAGGCAAGAATCGTGTGTGGTTTTGGAGGGTTGCTCTTACTCACAGTAAGTTTGCTGTGAGTCATTACCATTTCCCCGGGGCCATTCATTAATTTCTTGATCTGGGCCTCAATAGCGTGCAAATTACAAAACAAGAATCCTCTCCTTCCCACCCCAAGAAACAAACAAAAAAAATTAATAGAGACCCTCTCCAACAACGGCCCCTTTAATGTCACTGTATAAGTCACTAAATGTATGCCGTCATGGTCAGGCCACAGGTATGATTTACAGATGTTCTGTGTGTGTATGTCTGCATGTTTTGTCATTGAGTTACAGTATAGTGTGTTTATGTGTGTGTGCCTTCTATTTTCATGTCAGTCTAGCTGGGTGTCTGGCTTTATGCTGCGGAGTATTGCGGAATATTTATGTGTGGCTATATTGCTGAAGGGTGTGTTTGTATGTGAGTGTTTGTGTTTGTGAGTCTAGAAGTGATTGAGATGAACAGGGAAGGTGTGTGTTTGCGTGTGTGTGTGTGTGTGTGTGTTAGTGCTTGCGTGAGCGGACGCCCCTGAGTGTTTTCCACTCGCACCCACCTCGATTTTGTTTTATTTTATTTTTATTTTGAGTGTTTAATGTATTAAAAGGGCCGGGGTAATGAATTATAATCTTTAATGCAGGGACCGATCGATATCTCCACAAAATAAATCAGCTTTTTACTGAGAGCGTCAAAGCCTTTAATACACTAGGGAGGAGAGGGAGGGATGGAGGGGGTCGAAGGAGGGAGGGGTGGAGGGAGGGAGGGATGGAGGGAGGGGTTGGAAAAAGCAGGGAGAGGGAGGGAGGGAGAGAGAACGAGAGGATGAATGAGAGTGGGTCCTTGTAGGAAATATTTGCAGTCACCCCTTTACAGCTCATGCCCCTAACAACATTCACAATGCACTTATGTGAAAGGTCAAGAGGTCACGTTCTGTCACAGGGGACAAGGGAGAGTGCGATCAACATCCATCACAATTCACAAATGGTGATTTTGTCGAGGACCTTGTATATCAGCCACTGTCGTCCATGGCCACACTTAAATAATTGCCATCACAGATCATCTCAAATCCAAGATGCTATGTTTGGACAAGGCTACCGTACTGTACATCCGCTCAGCTGCAACGTTCAATAGCTCAGCATTTCTTTCAATGACAGAATAATACCGTTGTACTGCTGCCATGACTTGGTCCTTGCTACAGGTCATGGCAGCAGTTTACCACAGCTGTAAGAAACAGTTGAGGAGGACAGGAATATTTTTGCTCTTCCTGCGGAGCCTCACTCCACCAGCATTAGAGAGCCGCACAGCTCTTAATAATTCAGAAACGCTACAGGCGAGGGGATAGAGAGAGGGCAAGGGAATAGGGGATCTTTTCCATGTTCCATTGGTTTTATAAGCTAACATTATTGGCCTACTGAACAGACACTATGCGCGCAAAAGGGAACAATCCGATAAATTATTGAGTGTACTTTTAGTGGACTTCATCATGCTTTGTATTAAAGATTTAGAGGAATTGAAAGTTTTCAGTGTTCAGTGCAAAATATCAGGGGTTTTTTGTCACTGTGCCTGTCCAATGATTGACATGTCCTGATGGTTTACCCTCCGTATATCACACTTTCATAAACAAATGGTTTAGCCGACTGACGTGTTTTGATTGAGGACACACCATGACGGCAGTGTAATTCATTAGATGTATTAGTGCTCCCATTTGTCGCGTCTGAGTTACGATTCACCTGAGGGAGGCTTGTCAAAGCTCCTCTCCCCAAATGTTTTAGCGGCTCCACTCTTCATGAGATTACCACAGTCAAGGCCAAAAAACGTCATTCCAGTTCTCAGAGTCCAGGCCCAAAGCCCCCTTCAGCGGTGCTGTTCAACATAAATACAGAGTGGACACCCTTTCTTGCAAAGACACGGCCATTCTCTAAGTAGTTTGATGGAACAGCCTATTGTCACACTGCCCCTCAATGGTCACATGTAGTAAGTACAGCCCAGCAATTAGGAGCCTAGCAACTATCTTAGCAACCATGACACTCAATCAAATCAAGCCAGTGTATTGCTTTCAAAACATACACGTCATTGTTTTGGGGCCGCAGTACAAAAATGTGTTTATTGATGTAAATACATGCATGATGGAATGCATGTAGGTATATAGTGAATGTAAGGCAAATACCGGTAGTATAAAAAATATATTCAAGTCATTCATGTTAATCCTCTGCTCTGATTTAAACTGACACAAAGGGTGTGTAGGTCAGTGGTGGTTTACTGCCTGCTGCCTGCACATCCACTCTAGTCCGTGGATCTCTCATTGCTTGAAGGGCCATCTGTAAAAGACAGGAGCAGAAGCAGCTTGTTATGGGAGATCTCCTCAGAACTCAGGTTATACATTTCTCCATTTATGTGCATAAAGAGTAGCACAAGAGTATTACCACACCAAGGCCAAGTTTAGAGATTTGAATCACCCAAAACAGAGTGTTTTTCATTCAAAACAGATTTGTTTTTCATTTAAGCACTGCATAAGCCATAATCCATAAAACAACAGTTATGTTTTGTTTCATCCACCTTCCGCTCCTGAAGACAGGCGCTGCCGGTCTGGTGTAAGGTCTCTACTGAGACTGTCCTCACTTTCAGCTAAAACACACACACACACACACACATAGTACGAGTAAATAGCCACATCTACTTAAAATGTTCGGAATTATAAATGTTTTAAATACACCCAAATGGGCTTTAAATGAAACATTATGTACAAGCACAATCTCTTAGTGCCAGATGTACCACCATCATCAGCATAAAAGATCATGCTTTGGATTGTATATGAAATTCAGTTTCACTTCCTACACTTCAGGGAGAATTCAACTCAGGCATGTCGAAACAAATTTTAACATAATGGGCTGTTATGGCTGGATGGTATGAATCCCCTATTATGCTTATGAGTCTATTATTATGCCCAAGCAGCTTCATCCAGTGACTGCCTGGTGTGTCCTAGACCTGGTGCCCCCCTCCCCCTCCCTCCCTGCCTGCCTGTGTTGCTCTCCTCACTCAGGCTGTCCTGGCTGTGTTGCTCACCCTTGCCCTCCTCACTCAGGCTGTCCTGGCTGGGGCTGCTCTCCGCCTCCCACAGGGCCTTCGAGGCGCGCCAGTGGTCGCGGGGGTGGGCGCGCTGGTCCCCGGGGCTGAAGGACTGCGAGACGCTCCCTCCGCGGCCCCCCCTGCCCAGGGCCCAGCCGTGACGCGAGCCCAGCTTGCGGCGGCCCGAGCGCTGACCCGGTTTCGGGGGCTCGTCCGACTCTGCTGACGCGACTCTGCGCAGGGGGGTGGGGGAGCCTGGAGCACTGCGAAGGTCTGAGGTGGGAGAGGTGACATGGTCAAAAAATCAATACATTTGTGTTACAGATATATTTATGAAGACAATAATATTCCCCTTAATTATTGAAAGGCTCAGCTGAAAACAGGGCAAAAGGCAGAGGTCCCCATGACATTTAGAAGGAAATGGTTGAAAAAAAAACACCTGTACACAACAGCACAAACATAAAAACCAGCAAAATGATTTCTTAGAAGAAGGGGAAGAAGAACAAACAGTTCCTGGAAATGGTGACAAACATTCCAAATTCTTGTTAAAGAATATTGAAATTCTTAACATAGCAACATACAGGGCCAGACTAAATGTAATCTAGCCATATACTGTATGTAGTGTATGTTAAGTCCTTCCATACTTAAAATACACCATATAGTAATAAAATGCATTTTCATGATAAATATAAAATATAACGCTGAAGTCCACAACAAATACAATAGAAAAGGTCACCATGACACAGCGCATTTCCACATACACACACTGTCGATGACCTCTTCAAGATATGTTTTCTCTTTCTCTTTCTCTATCAGTGTGAGTGTTTGTGTACATGTATGAGTTGAAAAAACAAACAATAATGTGGTTATTTCCCTCATCTTTCACCACAATGGAAAAGTCTACAGGGGGTGGTGAAGACAGCAATGGGTGATAATGGGTGTGTGTGTGTGTGTGTGTGTGTATCTCTGAATAGGAGATAGAAAAAGTGATGGAAGTGTGTGTGTGTAAGAGAGAGAAAGATAGGTGAAGAGAGAGAGATAAGTGACGAGAGATAGCACTACCTTGCAGCGGAGGTGACGGTGAGTGGTGTATGATGTCGACCGCGTCGGCGAGGTTCTCCACGCTCCCGCAAGCGATAAACTGAGCGCGGCCCTCTCTGCCGACACGCGGCTTTATCAGCTTCTTCATCCGGTCGGCTATCCAGTTACTCTTCCTGCAGGGCATGGGGAGGAGTGAGAGGAAGAGGAGGAAAAGGGAGCGAGAATGGGGGAAAGAATGAGTGTCAGAGTAAAAGAATGGATGACACAAAGAGAGAGGAGGGTAAAGGTGAAGATGGACAGAGTAAGAGAGTGAGAGGAGATGGAAAGAAAAGGTCACAGAGAACGAGGGAATGAAGACGAGTGACAAAAACAGGACTAAAAGGACAAGAGATTTTTGAGAAGGAGAAAAAAGGATGTGACAATGTGAAGGAAAAGGTGAAAGATAATAGGGGAGGTTGAGCCTTGGAAAAGGATGACATTTATAACACACTGTCCATTGTTTATTGCCTTTTAGCAAGTGGCAGAGGACCATGAAGACATTGATCTTTGAAGTAGGAGAAAGTGCTGATTTTTCCTCTTTTCAATATTAAACAAGATTATGTCATTTTGAGATTGACAACCTGCACATCAGTCCTTGGAGTACTCACAGTTCCAGCTGATGAGATTTAAGACAGCGAGCCGATTACAGCAAACAGATGCAAACACAAGAGGACAGGGAGGCAAGAACCAAGAGAGGGAAAGACGCACGGCAAAGGATGGGGGTGAGGTAGGGGTGAGGTGTGGGTGGAGCGGGAGGGGTGAGGGGGTGGAAGACAGGGCTGATGTAAGCTTCACTGACTTGGCCTTGGTCGGGGTGGGCATAGCAGGCTCCAGGACCCGGTACTGGTCCATGATCTTCTCCACCAGCTTCTGTTTCTCACGGCGTAGCTCGTTCAGCTTGTCTCTAGACGCAACAGAGAGGAGGTAGCGCCAGTGAGCATCATGCTGGGATAATGGTTGGGAGAAGTTGTGCTGGTAGGGTGTGCAGAGTATGTGGATGCGTGTGTGACTAAAATAGCCTTTTTTTCTCTTAAGGGAATATGTATGTAGTCTGCATGCAAGTGTTCTCTGTGTTTCAAATGTGTGCATATGAGTTGTGTGTGTGTGTGTGTGTGTGTATATATATAATTTAGTGAGTGCAAATGTATATAGAATATAGTGTACGTACAACTATATAGTATACAGCTGTAAAATGGATATTATCATGTGTTTCTGTACACCCACAGGGTCAACAGTAGGTCACATGTAGGTACAATCTCTCTATCTGTATGTCTCTATTCAAACATAAAAACTTGAAATAAAAGCACTCTCTCTGCTGGCTGTCTATGTGTTCGTCTGTGTGTGTGTGTATGTGTGTGTGTTCTAAGTTCACGTACAGGTACTCTCTCTGCTGGCTGTCTATGTGTTCGTCAGTGTGTATGTGTGTGTGTTCTAAGATCACGTACAGGTACTCTCTCTGCCGGCTGTCTATGTGTTCGTCTGTGTGTGTGTGTGTGTGTGTTCTAAGATCACGTACAGGTACTCTCTCTGCTGGCTGTCTGTGTTTGTCAGCGTGAGTGGCTGTGCGTGTGTGTGTGTGTGTGATATCTATATCTATATATATATATATATATATATATATATATATATATATATATACTGTATGTGCGTGTGTGTGTGTGATATCTATATATATATATATATATATATATATATATATATATATATATATACTGTATGTGCGTGTGTGTGTGTGATATCTATATATATATATATATATAAATATACTGTATGTGTGTGTGTGTGCGCTCTGAGATCACGTACTGGTACTCTCTCTGTTGCGTGTGGTGCTCCTCTCGGTTCTCGAGGCTCCGCTCCATTAGAGTCCTGTTCTCCCGAGACAGACTCTGGTTCTGGTCCACCAGGTGCCGGTTCTCTTCCTCCATGTTCCCTTTCAGCTGCGTTAGAAGCTGCATCACACACACACACACACACACACAAACACACACACACGAAAGAAGGGTTCATAAGAAACAGATACCACATGCACACACTCTCTCTCTCACACACACGCTCACCTGACTACTAAAAATGAAGTGTATTTATCAGAGACCACTTAATTGATCTCTGACTATGTGTTGCTCTTAATGGGGGTTTGGGAGACTGCACATGCACATGAGATATCAAGATGATGTAATTTTTCATTGAAATGCTCCAAAACGTTAATCACCAGAGGGGTACACTTAATTGGAATTGCAAAGCACCTGACCACACAGTCACAAAGGAGCAAGGCAATCAATATTCCACACGCTTTATCTTTTCCTCTCCTAATATGCCATTTCTAACTTCAACAGAGGGTTTATTAAGTTCAGACTGAGCCTATTATTTTCACACGAACTGATGTTTACTGAAGAATCTTCTGTGAAAATGCCCTTTGATTTCTGCGGCGGGCGAGCTCTCTCCAGCTCTCCTCCAGGAGACAGTTGCTTTGCATTTCGTGTTTGTTTCCATGCACCCAAAGCCACCCTGCGGTCACTAGGCAACAGCTGATAGGGAATCTCTTATGAAAAGGAGCCCATTTGGCAAGTGTGTGCATGAATGTGTGAGTGTGTGTGTGTGTTTGTGTGTGTGTGTGTGTGTGTGTGTGTGTGTGTGTGTGTGTGTGACTGAAATGTTCTCAGAATGCTGATGAGAACCCCTCACCTCCTGCCTCCCTATCTATCTCTCTCTCACACACACACACACACACACACACACACACACACACACACACACACACACGCCTACAGACCTGGTACTGGCTCTGCAGGCGGGCGTAGTTGAGGTCCAGGTTCTGGTTCTGCTCCTTGAGTGTGCTGAGCTCCCCTTCCAGGCGGGTGCGCTCCAACTGGGCCGAGTTCAGCTCCGCCCGCACAACCGAGCCCTGGGCCAGCAGCTCCGACTGCACCTGAACCCACTCCCTCTGCAGGGCCTGGAACCTGACAAAGGACAGGGACGGCGGGAAGGAGTGAATGGATGGATGGATGGATGGATGGATAGAGATTAATGGAGGGATGCACACATGTGAGAGATTAAACGCTTGATTGGCAGGCTAGATGAAGGGAGGGAGGAGTGGGAGTGGATACAAGCGGGATGGAAAGATGATCATGGGATTGACATGGATGGATGGATGGATGGATGGATGGATGCATTGATTCAGGTGAGGGAAAAGAAAGAAGAGGAGCATAAAGATGTGATGAAGCGGATAATAGGAAGAGGAGGATGAGGCAGATAATGGGATTGACAATATGTTTTTTCGCCCCTGTTCATCCTCTGCTGTAATGTGGCAGTGCCACTCCCGGTCCCAGCCGACTCGTGGCTGTGTCTGTCTCTTCTGACCTGTCAATGTCCGCTCGGAGTCTCTCCAGCTCCCTCTCTCTCTCCATCTGCTCCTGGGCGCTCCTCTCCATCCTCTCCCGCTCCGCCTGGACGGCCTCCTCTCCGCGCTCCAGCTGGCTCTTGCGCTCCAGCAGCTCCTGATATCTGGGGAATAAAAGCACGCAGGTGTCTCATCACGTTAGCGCCCCTTCTCCTTCTTCCGGAGACCAGCTTTTAACAGGATGTGATTATCCAGATGGGAACAGGCTATGCATGTTTACTGCTAATCATACAAGCTAGTTGTCAAACAGGGAAAAAGCAGATGCTCGCCGCAAGCTTAAAAAGAGTAATCAGGGGCATTATGCACATTTTCCTGAGTCTCTGAGCGCATCAGATATAGCTCCCGACAGGTTTGTCCTTACCTTGCTTCCAGTTCTTTGAACTGGGCCTCCTGGGTGCGGCTGCTGCTTTTTAATTGGCTGTGCTTGGCCAGGAGCTCCTCCAGCTCCACCTCCTGACGTTGCTGCAGAGCTGTCAATCTCTCGTGGTCCCGCCTCAGAGACTCCAACTGCAGCGAGCACTCCGCCTTCTCCTTCACCCACACCTTGGACTCCGCCTCCAGGGCAGCGCAGCGGGCCTCAGTCTCGCTGCAGCGGGTCATCACTGAGGCATGCTGGGTACTCAGCGTCGCCTGCTCCACCTAAACAGTTCAAACAACAGGGTCAACCACAGGTGACCATCAGTTTTAGTTACTGCATCTTCGTATTTCAAGCAGCATCAAAGGCTGTTGGGTGAAAACTAGCACTATCTAACGACAGAAAAGAACCGCAAAAACTTTGCAAGCAAGAACAGATGGCACTGATAAAAGACTTGGTAAAGTGCTAACTCATGCCTTTTGGCTATATAGTGGGGGATGATGTGCTGTGAGCTTCTTTTTTTTACAAACTGCATAGCACATATTCTAGACAGCTAATTGGCTGCCCTCTTCACATAGGTATAGCAACAAATGATTAAGATGATACCAGTTGTAGTTGCCTCTAAAATATGCCTAACAATACAGTTGGCAAATTGCTACATGCTGTCTGTTAAAGGCCTACAACATGGTTTTGCTGAAATCTTCTGCATCTGCAGTCAGAGGTACAGTTCAATGAATTTAAATGCCTGCGCTGCTAGCTTGCCATAAGTGCCTTCAATGACTGTACTGAGTGTATAAGGAATGTCATAAGGTGTTGGAACTCTGCATAAAGCTTCACACCTGCAGTTTGGTGTTGAGGGCCTGTAGGTTGGCACAGTTCTCCTGCAGGGAGATGGAGTGGCGCTGCAAGGTGTCCAGCTGCTCCCTTAACCCAGTGCAGGTCAACTGACACTGGGACAGCTGGGCCTGCAGGGCCTCCCGCTCCTTCTGAAGAGAGGCATTCTGGGAAGGGTTAGAGACTGAAGGTCAGAGAGGACTACATATTAGGATGTCATTCTATAAATGGCACAAAAGAGGGAAAAAGTGAGTTTCTTTTTGGTGCTTTCTTTAGCTGTACACCAAACTCATTGTTGCTGTGATGCTGTCATTATAACTACTGACGTTTCATGACGAAAGTGTGCACTCTGATGTAGCTGATGTTTAGAGTTAACATGTATGCACAAGCACACCTCTCTCTCCACATCGATCAGCCTCTCGTTGTGCTCGGCGCTGGACGGGCTGTGGTCTCTGGACAGTCTGCCCCCCGTCAGCTCAACCTCTCTGGAGGTCTGAGGGCCCACCGCAGGGACCTCCAAACTGGGCTGCCCGCTCTGCAGTGAGACATGCTGGGCCGCCCCGGGTGGCGAGGTCTGGGTGTCTGGTTCGGTGGCTTGCGTCACCTTGGCACTTGGCTCTGGTTCCACCACAGGCTGCTGCTGCTCGGGCTGTTTCTGGGCTGAGGCGATGGCCAGTTTGAGATCAGCGTCCGACTGCTCCAGCTTCTGGGTCAGCTCCGCCGCCTGATTGGTAATCTCAGCCGCCCGATTGGTCAGCTCTGCTACCTGACTGGTTAACTCTGCCACCTGATTGGTTAGCTCCACCACCTGATTAGTCAGCTCCGCCGCCTGATTGGTCAGCTCCTGAGAGCGAATCTTCTCATTGGCCAGCTCCTGTGTTGGGAAATAAAAGGAAATTTTTCTCGGCAGCTTGCAAAACGACACACAGCACACAACCCCGCTTGAGCTCTTTATACCACGGACCTGAGTGAGGGTGCCGATTTGGGTTCTCCCCTCTGTGTTCTGAACTGTAAGGCTCTGAATTTCCCGCTCAAGATCCTGCAGTTTGGAGCTGAGCTCTTTTAGATGTGAAATCTCCTGGCAAGCCCGCCTTTACAGAGAGAAAGAGAGGGAGGGAAAGAAAGTGTGTGAGAGACAGATGGGGAGTCAGGACATGACTTACAAATGGCCTCATGTCAAGGTCTAAAGAAACAAAGGCCCTGTTAAATAGCATTACAATGTGTAGGACTGCAAACTGGGCTATTTTCAAAATTGGTTGCGCCACCATTAAAAAGACAAATGATTCACGCCTCCCGTGGACCAACCAACAGCGCAATCAATGAAAGTTGAAAAAATACAGTTCTAATCCCCCAAAAGTGCTGTAACAGACAAATTTAAAATTCCACGTCCTAAAAAACCTATTCCCTTGTTATGCTGTTGTTTATTTTATTCGATTTGAATGTTTATGTGTCTCTGGTGTGCCACTGTGCAGCGCTGGCCCCAGACCTGTGCTCTGCCTCCAGGCTGCAGGCGCGCTTGTTGCTGTGCTCCAGGGCGGAGGTGGTGCTCTCCAGCTGCTGGCGGAGACGCGTGGCCTCGCGCTCCCGCTGACGCTGCTCGCGCCGCTGGCCGTCCAGCTGGCCCTGGAGGGTCTCCTTCTCCGTCTCCAGCCGCGACGCCTCCAGCAGCGCCTGGTCGCGCGCGCGCGCCGACGACTCGGCCTCCAGGCCGGACTCGCGCAGCTCGGCCTCCAGCTCCTCCTCGCGACGCCGCGCCGACTCCAGGCCGCGGGACAGCCGCTCCAGCTCCGCCTTCTGCGTCTGATTGGTCAGCTCCAGCTGGTCACTCTGTGAGGTTCGTGATCAGGTCACAAGCAGTTAAGCCATAAAAAAAAATGTCATCTGATACAACCTTCCTGACCAAACAGAGTGTAATTGGACCTCAAACTAAACACTGTAAAATAGAATATCAATAATTCATACATAGTCACAGCAGTGGCTTCACAAAGATGGCCTTCACAGAAATAGGTACAGAAACTAAAAAATCACTTTTCATTCAGCTAGGTAATTGCCCTGGGAATCACATTTACTAATTATTAATTATTAATTTTATTACTAATTTTATTACTTAATTATTAATTTTATTACTAATAATTAATATTAATATAACATAAAACTTTGATAAGTGTCTGTTTGTAAGTATTATCGGAGTGATGAGCTGTGATAAGTGAAGCGCTGTGGCGTGTTCCGGTCCCACCTTGCGCGCCGCAGCCCTGAGCGTCTCCAGCGTGGCCCTCAGGGCCTCCCTCTCCCTCTCCAGCACCGCCCGCTCGCCCTCCAGCTGTGCGATCACCGCCGCCTCCAACTTTTGCACCTCCACCTGGCTGCGCAGCCGTGTCAGCTCTTCCTCCATCTGCAGCGACTCGCTCTGCAGGGCCTGTGGCAGGGGTCAAGAGGTCAAACGGGGAAAACCGGTAACAGAGTCTGCTGTTGGCTGAGCCGCGTCAGGGCTGCAAAACCACCCACTCGACCTACTCCGTCTATTCTTCTCACAACCGGCAGTAACTGTTTGACTGACATGTAATGACATATCATGCTGGGTGGTTCTGTGATGGACTGGTGGATAGCAATTTGCCAATAAAAGGCGCTCTGACAGGTTTCACATAGAGAACAATCTTCCCTAAGACTCAGTTCAGAAGACCTCTATAACACTCAAGTCAGCTCTTTATTTGGTTAACACTGCAGCCCCAGTCTATCTGTGAATTTCTTATTTTGATTGACACGTAACTGGCATACTACCTCCATTTGTTTCCTGGTGTCAGTCAGCATCTCTGCCGACTTCCGCAGCCTCTGAGTCTGGGCTTCAAGGACCACCAGCCGCTGTTCAGCCTCCCAGGCCTTCTTGCTCTGCTCCCCCAGCTTGGTGCGCAGGTCTTGGGCTATGGCCGCCTGCCGATCAGCCTCTTCCTGGGCCTCCTGGAGCTGGGCAGTGAGTTGGCTGGTGTTGATACTTAGTACGGGATCCACTTCTTTCTTCTCTTCATCTGTCCTCTCTAGATTGGGTGCTTTGTCTTCCGTCTTGTTTTCTTCTTCCTCCCTCGTTTCCTTTGGGGAGACGGGCGCTTTCTCTTTTTCTCTTTCCATCTCCTTCTCCCCTTCAGCTTCGCCTCTGTCTTTAGTTTTGACTTCCATCACCCCTTTGTCATCCTTCCTTTCTTTCTGGTCAAAGACCTCTTCCCCCTCTCCATCCTCTCTCTTCACTCTGATTATGTCATTCCCTCTTTTCTCTTCATCCACCCTGAGTTTCTCCTCTTTTCTCGTATCCTTTCCCTCCCCCTCTCCTCTCGGAGTGCCTCTCGTCTCCCTCTTCGGAGACTCTCCCTTCTCGTCTTCGGCATCGATAAGCTCATGTTTTGTCTTCAGTTGTTCAAGAGACTTTTTCAGGCTGGCGTTTTCGTTCTTCATGTTCTGAAACTGAGAGATAAAACATTGGTTGCGTGAACTGCTGGGAATAACATGGCAGGCTCCTCTGGGGGATAGTTCTGTCTTTCTTCCGCTTGTTTGAACTCGTGTTGTTGTTTTGTCAGCCCGCTCCATCTCACCTCTCTCAGGGTGCTCTGATGTTCCTCTTCCAGGCAACGCAGTCGATCCATCTGCCTCTGAAGCTCCTCCCTCATATCCTCGCCAGTGTCCTACAGCATTCAAAAGCAATAATCTCATCACGTTGATAAGCCCAAAATGCAATATGTTTGTAGACATAACCAGTTTAAGGCGCTGGCTTGTAGGAACTGTCACAATATCATTTGAGTTTGTCCTCAGGATATGAATTATAGCTCTCTTCAGAGAAATCAACATGGGAAGGAAGACACAGGAGACATAAAGAAAGGACTGATTTTTTTGTTAATAAGGGCAATAAATACTTTCAAATTCTATTAACTCATAATGTGCTGTCAACCATTAATTTAGGCGATTATTAAATTAAGTTTTTAACAACCTTTTTAAATTGCAGTAATAACTTTGCCCTGGAGCATGGGGAAAATGAAATTGCCAATGGTTTAAGGTAAGACAAAGATGCATAATAAAGAGCCTGAGGTGAACTGAGGAGACGAAACTGTGATGTTGACTATAAATCAGGTTCTTACACAATACGCTGAAGATACTATTCGTTTTTGCATTGACAATGACAGTGATCAGCGATCCCTGACAAAAGCATCCAAAAGAGTATTTAACTTACCCCACTCATACAGCATATTGAAAGTGTTGCCATGACAAACAATATTATATTTTGCTTTTCCAATCACACGTCAGATTTTTAGGTTTTGATATATAGTATGGTTTGATGCAAAAGCCACAAAAAGCTGCTGAGCTAAAATATCTCAACATGCTTTCTGACACAGTGTAACCAGAGTACCTGCTCTATTGTTCCTCCTTCAATTTCTTTGAGGTAAAACATTCCAATTTACATTTGATAATATAACAACAAATGACTTCTTATATGAAATGTTGATACAGTGATATCTACATACCAATACAATGACAATACTCTATACAATCATCAACATTACTCTGCTCACTGTCTATCGCAACCTATGTTGATTATGTGAGGAGTCCAAACAGTAACCTTTGGGGTCACGTCCACGTCTTTCAGTAAAGGCACAGTGAAGACATGCTTTTCACAAGACGAGGATTACAGCAAACATTTCCCCACAGCCAGCCTTGATGAAATGCATTCAGTTCTGACCGCACTGGCAATCACTTCAGCCAGTGCTCACGGAAACCTGCGGTTTGAGTGACCACGCCTTCTCTCTCTCCAGTGCTAAGTACCCACTACATAGTGCTCTAAATTATAACAATTTTGTTTGTGAGGGAGCAGTATTCCATTCAGAGGAAAGTATCCCCTTCCTCACTCAATATGTCTGGATGTAGACTACTATAACTGACTAGCATTACGATAATTTCTTGGAAATAACTCCTCTTATTGATTGAAAGGAGAAGGAACAATGTCTTTGATAAAAAAAAAGATCTTCACAGAGTAGACAGTATGTTTTACATTGTGACAGCATATTGAAGCTATATCACCAGAAGAGTTATACAATAGCCTTCGTAACCTTGGTAATTTGCCGCCTAGTCCTCAGATAGTCTTCAGATATTTTGATCATCTCTGATGAATATTTAAACATGTCCCCACATGCTCTAAGCATCATCCACTTTGATCTCTCCACAACAAAAGTCTCTGGGAGCACAACATTCTCTCTTCCTCAGTCTACAAATCTACGCTGTCCGTCCGCACTGCAGGGCCAGGAAGCCCTTCCTATGTTCCCTCTCTGACCTCTCCCTTTGCTTGCTCTACAGTAGCAGTGACCTCTGGTGCCCTGACCTCTCGCTCGGCCTGCAGCAGCTCCAGCCGCCTCCGCAGTTCGGCGTTCTCGTTCTCGGCTCCCAGGAGTCGCAGGCTGGAGGCCTCGTCCACCTCCACACTCAACGGCTTCAGATCTGGAAGAAAGAGCAAGAGGCACAGAGATGGCGCAGGGGGCAAAGAGACAAGAGGCGGGGGCCGCAGGGCAGACTGTGAGAGACAGCTGTTGATTAAGAGTTAAGACGGGTCACAAAATAACATGTCTCTTTCCATTTTGAATGGAATGCGTACCCCATCTGTTCAGCTTTTCAATGGAAATTGCTGGGCACACTTCTGCATCTGGCTACAGTGACAGCTTTAACACTCGGTCAAAAACAGCTTGTGGAAGAGAAAAAGCTGTGTGATGCTGACCTTGCTCTGGAGCCTGATCTTCATCAGACTCCACCTCTGATTGGTGGAAATGATGAGTGACAACATGACTATGCTTTAGCGCCGACTTCAGTTCCGACTGCAGGCTCATGTTTATTTCTAAGAGCTCGTCAACCCTCTGTCTCTCTGTGTCTCGCTCCTAGGATTATAAACAGACACCACACACATTCACACACACACACACATAAAAACACAAACACACACAGACACACACAAATAAACATGTGTTGGTGTTGGAGTTGGCAGGCTCTGAATGCGTTTTAACACTGTCCCTCATTTCTTTTTAGATAAATTTGGATTGGAAAAAAATATTTATGTCATATACTTTTACACATCTGCATCCATTCATTTCCATTAATTAATTCATAATGTTCACTCAATTAGTTGCAGCTGGGTTGTACTGAGAGACAAACCTCCCATAAAATCTGCCTCCCAAATGATGATGCAGACCAAGCTTTACAACTTGCAGTACATTTTCCAGGTCCATATTTTTCCTCATGTACATACATACATACATACATACATACAGTATTACTTCATGTTGCTCACTCTCATTCAACCATAAAACCAAACCCCAATACCCCAATTAGATTTCATAACAACATGTACTAATATAGAAATCCCACAGGCACAGAGGACACTTTGCATAAATGGGGCTGGGTATCACTAATATATTGTAATGAATCTTGTTTCACTTGGTTTGATATGTAACTGATAACTATCTATGCATGTGGGCAATAACTCCCTAGTTTCGCTCTTATATCCTTTGTCTAAATTGTAAGCGAAACTTGTGGAGGATTAAGGCTGTATTTTAAATCCACTGTGACAGAAACTGAAAGCTGACTCCCCCATACTAAGATGACTTCCTCTGTGACATCACCTATGTTTCCTGTGTTCTTCAAATACCTCCGAGGAACAGAGCAAACGCCAGAGCCACTGAGCCACAAGGCTCTAGGTATAAAGCAATAAAATTATACACTGCTGTATCTGTGCACGGTGCTACTGTATGCTATATCTGTGCACAGTATTTACCCCTTCAAGATCCATCAGCTTCTGCCGGAGCAAAAAATTGTCCCTCTCAAGCTCCCGTAGAGCAGAGCATCGTGCCCGGGCATCAGCCAGCTGCTCCTCCAGCAAAGCCTTGTTCTCCTGCAGGGAGGTGCAATACTGCTGCTGCTCCTGCAATGGCACAGACACACTGAATCAAGTCCCACTGAGTAGAGGAGGTGGTCCAGAACACATGTCCGACCACCAATGTCAATCTTCGGTAGTCTTTTTATGTAATACATTCTGTGTATTCCATCCTATAGTAAATTAAAACACACCCATTGTTCTGTTGGTGAAGAATCTTCATATTGCACAACTAATGGCACTTATACATATATTATCACACAGATCAAGCAAAACATCGAGCAAAACATTTCTTGCATTGTGTTTTACTTGAAATGCAACTCCTCATATTGATTCACAACATGTTTATTCACTATTCAGAAAATCATTACAGTTCACGTAACCCTCCCTGTAAAGTCATGGGTGAGCTGCATTAATCTGGTGACCCCCTGCCCTCTGACCTTCAGCTGTGTGCGGCAGAGGTCGAGGCTGCGCAGTCGGTGTGTGCAGGACTTCAGCTCCGCCTGTAGCTGCTCAGCCTTGGCGGCTCGGTCCCGTAGACAGTCCAGCTCATCACGGAGGCCTCGGCTCACGCGCGACTCCCCCTGCAAGGTCCGGTTCTGAACACATACACGCACACAGACAAGATGTATTACATGAATCACACACTAAGATCCGGTTCTGAACACATACACGCACACAGACAAGATGTATTACATGAATCACACACTAAGATCCGGTTCTGAACACATACACACACAAGATGTATTACATGAATCACACACTAAGTTAGAGGACACACAAAAACGATAGAGGCACTCTGCAATGCTTCATTCTCTGTTCTATCATTAACGCATATAACTTAATTATAGCCGTTGACAATGTGCATTATTTCTTTTTTCCAAAACAGCTTATGAAAAGGTTATTGTAAGACAACTAAACAAATGGAGCCCTGAGTCTAATTAAATTACCTCTTGCTGTAGTTTCTTCAGTTCCCCCTCCAGAGTTTGAATCTCCAGCTTATAGTCCAGTAATTGATCGCCTTTGTCTTCCCTGCAAGGTACATTGACACTTGAATAATTACATTCTATAGTCTTTAATTATGATTAAGTATTATAATAATCTCTGACAAAATAATACTATTCATCACTACATTGTACAGCTTCACACACACACACACACACACACACACACACACACATTCACACTCACAGCTCCTGTTTAAGGCGCCGCAGCTTGGCCTTGCAGTCAGCCAGCTGCACATTGAGTCCTTCTGGTGGGCCGTCTCCAAAGCCAGTAGGGGGCGCCGAATGTGACTGAGAGGATTCACGCTCCTGACACAACTCTGCAATCCTCTGAGAGAGAGAAAGAGAGAGAGAGAGAGAGAGAAAGAGAGAGAACACAATTAGAGTGGGTATATGTGTATTACCATAAATACCAGTGCATACTACAGAGTGCTGACCTGTATCTGTAGTACCAGACCACACAGAACTGATCTCTATATTAAGCCTATGTGCAAAGCTCTATTGATACAAGATATAGACTACAAGTAACATGTAAAATCCTGTTAGAGGCTTTGATGGAAAAAAACAGTACCACACCATCATATTGTTTTACATTATCTTGTTACTATTGAGCTTTGGGCTCTGTGAAGCTCCCCAGTGCTTGTTTACCTCCAGTTGGGTGTCCCTCTGAGAAAGCAGGCCCTGGATCTGTTTGGCCATGATGCTGAAGAGGCTCTGGATCTCCTCTATCTGCAGCCCACACAGCTCAGCATACTGCAGTGGCAGCACTGCACGCGGGTCCTGGGTCACCTGCAAACCAAACCAAACTGGCGTTAAAATCACATTAGGGACATTGGGCCTTTTCATGTCAAATGTAGTAGTGGCATCATCAACGTACATACATATGGTCGCAGCATCTGTTTTAATGACTAGCCAACTAGACATTTTGCTATTCAACAGACTAACATATAATTTAAATTCAACAGAAAACACAAACTACTTGTCATGTCGTGTATTCATGTCCTGTCATGTCATTGCTTTGGAGCTATCTAACATACCATTACACTGATATATAAGCTGGATTTGAGTTGCAGTAGGATGCCATTTTTTTCAGCATAAGAAAAATCTATTTTCATAATTAAATAACTAGAAAACCAACAAGCCGTATATTTCTCAATGTAAATCCATAGACTGTAGTCCTGACCTCCTGAATGCACATAGCGATAGCTGTCTGAGTTTCAATGTCCAATGCCTGAATTTGCTGGATGAAGGTTTCTTTCCTCTCACACTGCAGGGCAGATAATACATTGATGTCATGCGCAGAGAGAAAACAAATAACAGACAAAAGTGATTTAAGTTCCTTAAATGTACATATGGTGCATGAGTGAGGAATACATCAGATCTGAACCTGCACAGCGCAGCCAAGTAACAGCAGAAGCAATCTCCTCAGTTCCTCCACAGCCCCCTCTAACAGTAGGAAAACACACAAACATTATTAACATTGAGTTAAGGTATAGGTTCTGTTGTGTTCTATATTGCTTTTTACATCTAGTCTGTGCTATTACACAGGCCTTACATACAGTGGCAGTAAGTGTTACAGTTGAAACTGACCAGATAACTGACAGGGTAGAAGCATAGGCTACCTGTGAGAGGATCTCGTCCTAAAATGGCAATATTTGGAAGGGGCATCAGAATCAATTGCTGTAGATTCTCCTGAGGAGAGGCAGACAGATTTTCCGATTGTAACCTGCTGGTACTGACACACTGTACATACACAAATCCAGGTTTGGAGTAATATTACAGGTGACACACTGGTGATGTGACTGTAGTTCCACCATGAACAAAGTAATGTGGAAATGGAAGTGTACATGGAATACACATACAGGTGTATGTTCATGTAACTTGAGCATACAAGGCATTGAATGACCGTGTGTTGTTTTCAGCCTAATAAACATCACTTTTAACTGTGATAAATGCAACCAAACGCCTGCCAACGCGGAAGTTCAAAAGAAGAAGTGAAACCACAAAAACGACCAGTTAGCAACCATGAATAACAGTAGTTCTGTGTACTCAGCAGGCAACACAAACATTCCTATTTACAAGTGCTAACTACAAATGCTGCTATACACATCTTTTATATATTTAAATACACAGCTTTTATATATTTAAATACACAGCTTTTATATATTTAAATACACAAATGTGAGCTATGCATTTAATGTTCCATTCAGTCATATAGGGGACACCCAACTTTTAATTTGTGGGAATCTTTGTTACAATGCAACCTTTTTGTTTACATTAGGCTAATCATCACATTAGACCAGCTTAATATACCCTATAAGCCCCCTAATCTGACAGCCACGCCATTCCTCCCTGTGCCTCACCTGGTAGTAGGAGCGCAAGTGCCGGTTTAGGACAGAGAAATTTTGCACTCTCAGAATCTTGTCCTCATTCACGTTGCGGTAGATCTGTTCGACTTTTGGATTTGGGTCACTATAACAGGATATTTGCCATGAGTAAATGTTTGGTTTTGGGGTGCAGATGTCCCACAAATATATAAAGCCACATTGTTCCATTGCTCATTTCAAAGAGGTCATTGTTTTATTACAATTGCTGTATAAAATATAGACCTACATAAAGCCTTTTTAAAAAGAGAAAACTTATGCTAATGGCCTGTGTTTTAAACTTTTCATATTTTCAAATAGGGCCTATTTTCTGACTTACATGATCCTCATGACTTCATTGAGATATATTCCATTTGTGAGTCTTTTATATATTTTCAGTACATTCTGGGAGATAGAGTTCACTTCCATGTACTGGTGGGCTGAGGGGTTAGTCATTTCCCCACCCACCACATCTTCAAAGAGACGCACCTGGGAGAAACAGTGTTTTATAACATTTTAATAATATAATGAAAAATATAACTCCACATTTAGGCCATAATGCCACTTTGACAGTTCCATACCCAATATTAAAACACAAGACACAGGTGAAAGAAGGCATCTGCCTAAATATAACCAAAGACTGGCTGTTAGTCTCTTTTAAAAACACCTAACAGTTGCCATGGCTTAGTGGGAAGGAAGCAAAAAATATTTGAAGCCGGGAAAAGCAGAAGTTCTGTCAGAGGGTCTGGTATGGTTAACCCGTTTCTATAACTAATAACATGCCAACTCATGCATAAACCCCCTCCTTTTCCGCGGTATGGAAAGTACTACACATCCTTCACCGATCAATACTAATTCCACTCAAGAAGACATCTGAAAGTAGGTAACTCTGGATGTTACATCTCTGAGGAATGATAAAACAGTAGCGAACTACATTATTGGTGGAGGTTAACTTAACTTAACCTGTAGGCTACTGGTTGTAAATTAGGTCAAATGCCGTATGGCCTATATAACAGACATGTTTTTTAGTTTTTTTTCACTACATACCCACGTTACCAATGCACTTTCCATAAAGTCGTCTAACGTTTCCGTGAAATTTGCGTCCATCTTCGTGCCGCGGGTTTCTTTTAGTAAAAATAGTCTTAAATAAATTAGGCCTACCCGAACTCTGTTATCGACATACTGTCATAAATGACAGTGAACGATCTATTTGTTCATTGTTAAAATAAATACAAAACATTTTATATCGTTAAACATATCTACATTACTCGCTGTCGCTCTTCCTCTGTCATACTGAGTCACCGAGAACTTTGAAGGCCACACCGGAATTTCAAAGTGTATTGCATCAATTCTGTTCCTGCAGAGCTGACTTAGGTCAGCATCACACCCACAGGCATGTGTTTCCTCACACACAACACCACATGCATTGGCTGACCCACGAGATAGAAGGGAAACAAAGCATTTTTTCAAAAAGGCTAATTATTGTGAAAAAGTCACCTGTCTATCATAAATAAAGACTGTGTTAAAGCAAAGCAGAGTTATCAAAACTTTTCCATTGACAAGACTATTCTCAGCAATGTACCGCCATCTGGAGGCGATGGCACAACAGCTCAACATGGACTTTGAAGAATTTGTCTGTTTTCTAGAATGGGCTAAAACTCACGTTTCTCATCTCAGTTTTGTATGCATATATTTTTTTAAATATTCTAGTTCACTTTGAGAGGGTCTCTCATGTCAACTGCTGAATGACAAAAAAGAAATACAGACTAAATACCCCAAACCCTATTGCCTATTGCAGCCCAATTTCATTTGGCCTATAGGCCTCTGTGAGGCCCCAATGTATTCTCCTATAGCTATTTATAAGCCATTTGTGTATTAGTGCTCTATCAGCAGTTTGGGCATTAGCTCCATCAACAGGATAATGAGATTTCATAAGGTGTTAGCATAGAGGACGTAGGTCTGTCCGACTAAGCCCTCAGCATTGTGACCTCAATGATAACCCTCCCATCGGCTATTGTTTTCATCCCTGTGTCCGCCATCTGATAATTAGGTGTGTTGTATGTGTACTCACCTGATCTTAAAACTGCACCTGAGTCTGAGGTGAAATGTTACGGGAAAATGACACCAGACTACAAAACTGTTAAAAACTCTAAAGTATTTATTCACTCCATGCACTTCTCTCAATTTCTTTCCAATTCTTTTAGTTTTTGTACAATCTTTTTTTTTACTGTTGGTTACACAGCAATGCAAAGAGAGCAGAGGCCAACTACAAGAATTTTGCCATAAACTGTACACATATAATACAAAGGGGGCATTTTTCATGTCTTAATGAGTAACAGTGCATGTTTTCCATAAAGATTTTCATTATTTTAAGTCTGTGTGTGTGTGTGTGGGGGGGGGGGGGGGGGGGGTGAATGTGTGCGGTGTCTGTGTATAATCCTGGGAGAGAGACACAGAGAGTGTATGAATGTGTGTGGGGTTTTTTTTGTCCATAATTTTGTGTGCAGTCGTTTGCACTTGACTGGATCAGAGCCTTCTTTTTCTATGTATAACAACACTGCCATATGAAAACACATGAGAAAAAACTGCTTGAAAAACTCAGATGGAACCCTTGTGGACCAGTTCCCCGGAGGAGTCAGAGCTCGCCCCATCCATCCGTCCGTCCATCCATCCACCCAGGTCAGCTCTGCTGGGTCACCTCTCCCCTGGCTCTGTTTAGCTGCTCGGTGAAGTGATCTACTCGGAGGCCCCTGCCTCTGCGTCTCCTTCCGTGGTCTCGTCCACCACCTGGCCTCCTTTCAGGCGCAAGAGTGCCTTCAGGGTCTCCTTGGCCTCCTCCAGCGTCTCCTTCAGCCCTTTCTCCAGGATGTAGCCCTCGGTCTCCACCTCCATGTCCTCCGCCTCCACCCCAATCATGGCCGTCTGCAAGTACCGCAGACTCGCCAGCATGGACATCTAAAAAAAGATGACAATAATTCACATGACAATATGTCCCACTACAGCATAAACATGTATCTTCATATGGTATATTAGTCTAGCATACAAAGAGGCACCATTCATCTTTTCATATAATATCAATAAGGCAATAGACAGCAGAAGTCATTATCCTGACTCATTGCATGAGCAGGAGAATAATTTGGATACACTGGTGGTCATCCTCATCTGAGTCACTCCCCTTATTATATGTTTGCTAGGGGTTTTATTAAGAGCTATGAGAGCTTGTAATGTATCCTCTCATTTGTGCAGGACCACCCTCTGGTCAATAGTCATGTTTCATTTATGAACAGGCCGATCGATACTTTCTTGCAATTGAGTTTTCCCCTCACATGCCAGCACGGGTTCCCAAAGAGCAGTGTCTAATATGTTCGATTTATATTCATCCCCTGTTTACTAAATAAAATGTTTTGCCCTTTTTCTGTCAAATCCCACCAATTTGACCTCTCACTGATTGTTTTTGTGTTGAGAAAAACAAATAATGAGAGGCCATTAAACTGTCCTATCTAAGTGTTTGACTTTCACAAAGAAAAGAAAAAATTCTGCAAAGGTCAACCATGTTTTTGGCTTGCCAAGAGTCTCCCCATGGACATCAACACTGACTGAATAATGTTATGCTAGTGAAATTGGGGAACGGATGTCCACTGTACCTGAACCATGAATACGGAGAGGACACCAGGGCCAATGGTGTTCATGAGACCCATGTAGTAACTGACGAGGGCCTGGCGGCAGCCACGGCTGTATAGGTTCAGCTCCTCCGTCTGGTAGTCGTAGTTGTGGTGCGCCGTATTGTCCAGGATGTGCTCCTGGATGCAGGGACGCGGGGACGCCGGGTTGCAACAGCTGAACGGAACGCCGTCCATCAGGTAGCGGCCGTCAACATTGCTCCGCACACGACTACCAGCCAGAAAACAGAGAAATCAATGCTCAGGGTTAGGATTTGCATTGCACGTCAATGATGCCCTTCAGCATGAAATCAGTCACAAGGTCACAGTCCAGATACGCAACCGTCATGCGTGTTCATGCTCTTTGGCCGTGTTTGTGTGATCTATGGCACGTACAATCAATGACTCGAATCAATCAAAACAGTTCACACATGTGTGTTCCATAGGAGGTGATGCACATGTGGGTAATTGTGTGGATCAATGTGAATCAATGAGACCATGTGATTTCCTTTTGATTCCATACAGGAAGAGCTGTCACAGAAAGTGCCCTCTTGGCCTTGCCATGTCGTCAATACTTCCGGAACCTTTCATTAAGTCCTGCTGTTCTTTGTTGAACTTGTCCTCATAAGACCAAAGCTCTCATCTAAATGGTTTTGTGAAAAGCTCTACACTGTCCTGTTCATGTTAAAATTTGTGACAAACTGCTCTAAAACTGATAGTATTGTACCCTAAGGCATTGCCTGGAATATCACTTACCTACACATACTCTGAACAAAGTTTGGATGTAGTATCATTCCAGTTATTTACTTTGTTTACACTTGGACATGGAACTTCTTTAACATAATCTAGATATACATCCATAACCCACAACCTCACACATTTCGTTGATCTCCACTTTTCTCAGCTCAGAGCCATTCACTCACTCTTTCACGTCCTTGCAGGTGAAGTCTAAGTAGCGGTTGTTGATCCACTGCACTTCAAACCAGTCCCTGAAGTTGTTGTTCCCACAGCATTGAAACTCTATCTGCAGGTGGTCAATGGTCTGCTTCTGGAAGCAACGGCCTGGGGTGTCTGTGTCCTACAGTTTCACACACACACACACACACACACACACACACACACACACACACACACACACACACATGCATGTCATTCATGTCAGTATTTCAAACAAGTTATGTTCTAAATTGCAATAAAATAAGCAATTGCAAGGCATCGCAATAAAAGAGCTTATTGCTCAGTTCATTTTATTCCCTGAACAATAAAATGGATGATGATCACATATAAATTACATTAAAAGAACACAGCCCTCTACCTTGTAGAAGCGAATGCCATTCTTCAGCCCGATCTTTAGGGACTCTTCCAAACTGGCCTGTAAGGCATAGCTCAATGCCATGGCCACCAGAAACATGAAGGTGAACAGCAGAGACCCGATAAAGAAAGGAGTGAGGAAGGTCTTCCAGCGGGCAAAGCGGGCCACGTCCATGGAGTCCTGACAGATTCGGCCAGCGCACAAGTTAATGCCCACAGATGCCAGTCCCACTACCATGAGCAAGTTGGGCACCACATGGATGTCATCATTGTGCATTACCTAGACCGCAGGTGACACAGGAATACTGATGTTACTTGAAATAGATGCCGGCCTTTTACAATCCTAACACAACATGATGTAACTACACTCTGAAGTACTGGCAATGGGGACGGATGTTGGACTTAAATGAATATATTGCAATACATTTACTGGCAAACGTTTTAGACTAAAGCAACTTACAAGTGAGTTACAATAACCAAGGTATACCGGTGAGTTAGGAGGCCTGCTGTGAGTGTTAGCACATCACTCAGTCCAATCTCAAAAACTACAGTAGGCAGAGCTTTCTGCTACCGCGCACCACTCCTCTGGAATAATCTCCCTCCCTCTATTCGATTAGCAGACACCCTCCCTATTTTTAAATCTAGACTTAAAACATACCTCTTTAGTGCCTCCCATAGTTAGGTTTGGTGCTGTGTGGAACTTCAACCACCTCAGGGTTTTTTGGAATAGACCACCCTGCTGTGCCCTTGTGTGACTGGCACCCCAGTCATGCGTGCGACGATGGTCAATGACCATACCTGCGCTGGTGTCGACTACCCTTCACCATGCCTTAGTTATGTTATGCTGCTATAGCCTAGTGGACTTTCCATGTGTCACGCTGTACAACCCCTCCTCTCCCCTTTCCGCTCTCTCTCTCTCTCAACTCTCACTCTGGCTATTCTCACTATGGTATAACACTATAGTACCAATGATATACTTATTGATATTAACCATTTTGATTCATAGTAATACTAACCCACTCTATCTCTCTCTCTCCCTTCCACCTTACCTCACTTGTGAGGTATACCATTACCAGTCATCAGCCATCCTTGTGTTTGGCCCTCATCTCACCTCAAGTCCCATCCCTACGGCTGCCTTATCATCGCCTATTGCTGTCCCCCTGCCCAGATTCCCTATGCCCTATGACAACTCCTAATCCCCTTGGACAATTCATTCCTGGATATGTAACCATCCCACCTCTTTGTAACACACAACTCTAAACTTTAAAGCTTTAAACACCATGTTCTTTTCTCTACACCTAACTAACTTATTCATTTAACATGAAAACAGACATTACTTTACTGGGGTAAACAGACTTTACTGTTCTGTACTGACCCTAGGCAGATGGGTCAGGCCCTTGAGTCGTGGATCTGCTCAAGGGTTTTTCCTACATGTATCTCCAATTCTAGGGAGTTTTTCCTCGCCCCTGTTACTCATGGGCCTTCTCTTATTGTTTAGATAGATAGATAGATAGATAGATAGATAGATACTTTATTGATCCCCAAGGCGAAATTCAAAACTACCTCTGTAAAGCGCCATGACACATGTGCAATGTTTTGGCGCTCTATAAATTATATTAAATTGAAAATTTAATTGAAAATTGAAAATTCCAAGCTGACATAGGTGTTATAGAAGGTGAAGAGATAATGAGTATTTTTTAGAAGGGTATCCCGTATTTTGTGCATTTTAGACTGAATGTAAATAAGAAGAGGATCTTTAAACCATCACATGTGAATATATTTTTTCTTGTTGTAAAAATACCACAAAGACAATGCACATCTCTAGTCTTGTGCATGATAAATCTTTATAAACATATTTTGTGTAGTGCGTCAAGATGTAATAATATTCACCTTGGTGCTTATCCCTGACTACACCTGACTCATATAGGACATGAGTCACCTTCATAATCCACCAAACTCTACTACACTATCATACAAACATTCTATTGACACAGTAACTTTTGCAGCAAAAATAACAGTGAAATCATGATTTCATATTTAAAATGAAAATGTAAAAATTATATTTAAGCAAAGAAATTATATTTAGTTTTGAAATAAGAGTGCAGTCACAAGTACTCTTACTCTAATAAATTCAGATTAATCTTAATTCATTCACATTAACAAATGTAACAAAGTTCCAAAAGGTGAGACTGACATTTCCCTAATGTTATATGAAGTACTGAATACACTTTTTAAGCCATTGAGTATTTGAGCTGTACCTCAGATCTGCGGAGGAGCTCTGTCTTCAGGAACACCCCCATGAAGAAGACGACCATCCCAGAGAACATGGCCGCCCAGGAGAGCAGCCACAGACCCTGGGCCAAACGCACCCTCTTCTGGAAGGTAAACTTGATCTTCATCAAACTCATGATGCCTACAACAGCGCAGAGCCACAGACGGAGAGAGGAAGGCACCCGGTGAAGGAGAGTAGATGACAGAGAGGAGACTGAGTGAGACAAGGGACTAAGAAGGACAAGATGGATTGTAGAGATCTAGGTCAAAATGGAGGAATTCCAAAGAATGAATGCTGCTTGCCATTCAGGTCAAACACAAATGAAATATTAAATTACTGTAAGCTTATATCAATTAAGTAATTAAATAAAATTGTTAGTAAGACAGCACTCAGTTATTTTAGGATTTCTCAGATAAATAGTAAAAATAACTACTTCAATCTAATCCTAATCAACAGCAGAGATTAGAATGGGGGTCTCTCACCCTGTGACGTATCAAGAGTCGTATTTATTTGTTTAGGCTCCTGTGGGTGGGCTCGCGCTCACGGGCACCGTCCTCATATTTCCGAGGCCATTTTGGAGAAGACAAGTATACACATAAAAAATTATATCTAGGATATCATCCAGGTAATCCCATTCCCTCCTCCCCTGGTTTGAATCCTATTACATTAACCCCACCAATGGAAATTCAGGCCACTGTCTATTCAGCAGACCTGCCCTTAGCGGCAGCTTCAAAAGGAGGATTTGAGATGAGGTGACGGGGAAGAGGGAGCTGGTCAGAGAAAGAGAGAGAGAGAAACAGGCAATGAAAAAATATTGTTTGTCAAAATGGTATATGTACCAAGTAATTTAGGGTTAAACCGCAAAAGGTCACATAAAAGTCAAATGGGTGCTGTACCTTGTCCAGAAGACTGTGAGTGGGAAATGAAAACTGACCTTGCATCCACTCAAAAATAAATTAATAATAATACCAATAATTTTAGCCTAGTCCTTACAGAAATTATAGGACTTTGCATCGTTGGTGCAGGTCTTAGCTCGTTCCCTAATAATAATAATAATTATAATAATAATAAAAAGACTGGTTCACTTGTTGGATGTAGATCCATTTATTAGGCTTTGTTAGGTGTGGTGGAGCATACAATTTGAAAGCAGTTTTAAACATGTAAGGGATATATCTCAAGGCACAGGATATTTACATATGTTGTACAAATCAACAAGTTTCATGGGGGAAACATAACATAGTCTATGTTTGAATTCACCTTTGATTTCTTTTTTCTTAAGATAAAAAAGTTGTACAGTCTCACCAGATTTGGGTCTGATGGAATGTTGAAGCAGATGTTATAACCTGCAAGGATATTCTACCATGACATTTTTGAAACATAACTAAGCATGAAAGAAATACGACAATAGACTTATTACAGATGGTTCTTTGGAAGGGTAGATAAATTCAGACATACACATGGTATTGTTTGACTCTCTTGAGATATGTACAGTCTATACAGAAACTAGGAAACATAATCTATATTATAACTGCATAATTATTATATACACAGCTTCAGCACTCTTCAAAGGCAGCCTCAGAATAGCTAAAGCACAGTACACTTTACCACCACAGATTCACAAATAATCACAAGTAATGAGGAACAAATGTGGCATAATTATAACAATCATAGACAATAAAATGTAAATACAATATTTTTGGATAGTGTCTGTAGCAGCATCAAACATACAGCAGTCAGCATGTCTTTGAGGCTGCTACAGTATCCATAATGCAGCTGGCATCTTGGCATGTATAAAGCCCTTTATGATACACACTTAATCCTTGGATGCTATGGGACAGTAATCTGCAACAATGTGTAGATCACGGTTTAGTGAAACCACTGTATAATTTCAGTATCCAAGTAGAACCAGACACACATTCACTTAGCGACTATACTCCCAGCAGCAAAGACTAAGCTAGAAGCAGTGGGTGGGTAGAGCTAGACTATTATTTTAATCACACATATCATGATTTTTTTAACAAAGCTACTACAATGTAAAAGAAAATGTAACTGGAAAATTTACTGGTATGTTTCTGCCAACACAATTACTGTACATTTTTCTTTTCATATCTTTATGATATCCCTCACTTGCCAGGGAATGGCAATATTTGAATATTTCAAAGAATTGTCAATTAAAAAAAGATACAAGATGTACGGAAATTGTACTGCCAGATTTACCAGTACATTTTCCTGCTCTTATTTCAGATTTATTTTTACTCTGTATGCTTAGTGAGTTACACTGACAAGACAGACTTGGTAATGGATTTAAATAATAATTAATTTCAACTTAATTACAAATAGGGCTATCACTTGTTCTGAACATCTATCATTGAGCATTTACATGTCATCAGCATATTATTGAGTCTTTACAACTGTATCCTAAACCAGCACTTATACACAGAAGGCATACATGTACAGTATTTTTTTTTACCACAAGTATTTGGGCTCTTTGGGTACTGACCCATAGCCTTAGCATAATAGCTCTATCAGAGGAGCTACTGGTCAGGTTAATGTCCTGGTGGTGGTCCTACCCAGTCCAGGGCACCACCGCCTCTCTCCTCTTGGCCTTCATTGGAGGGAGGAGACATCTGACTCATAAAATTGTCCAAAATCCTTTGTGCTGTAAGGGAGGTGAAATCATCCCCGGGCTCCCCTCCGCCCGCTCCCCTGCCTGTGCCACCCATCTTGTAAGGATTTGGGGGCACCTCTGGGTGCTGGTGCTCGTGGCTTTTGGCCTGAGCATCACTCATGTTTTTAAACAGTGCCATGCTTATTTCAGCAACAGTGAAAGGGAGCTGTGGAGACCTGGAGCTTCCAGCGGCCTCCATGTCCTGTCTGGTTCCGCACCCCCTGTCCTCTCCTGACCCAGGCCACTCTGCCTGGTCTTGTTTCCATGGGATAAAGGCCGTTGTCCTAACTGGCCCGGACTCAGGCCAATCAGTCGATGCCACCTCCACTGTCGCCAAAGCTGACTGGTTGTCTTTGCTGTCCTTCATAGTGGTAGAGCGCAGAAAATTCTTAACACTGTCCTCAGATTTGAAGTGCTTTTGCAAGAGCTCCTTGATCAAAGCGGGAACCTAGGTAACAGAACACTAAAGCAATTATTTGCCAAGCAAGCAATCATTTGCTAATAAATTAGTCCTGAACCAACAATGCTTGCAGCTACTACTCTCCACTTACATTGATGTTCTCCAGTGAGCTGATGGTATTTTGGGCTGTGTCCAGCTGCTTGGTCAGTTCCAGAATCCTCTGTAAGAGGTACTTCCTCTCTGAGTTCATACTCTCCATCTATCAAACCACACAATAACACAACATTGTAGAAAAGTATTTCAGAGGTTTGACCATTGAACATGTGCATTTCTACATCATTCTACCATCATAACATTTTTTAATAATTTCTGACGTGGATGACTGTGAATCTTACAGCTGACTGTAACTTCTGCTCCAGAGTGCTGCTAGAGTGTTGGGAGTTGGTATAGCTCTCCTGCAGTCTATAGATAACAGACAAGGACATTATTTAGGACAAGCATCATGATATTAATAATTGTAGCTTATGACCATGTACATGGTTATCTGTGATGAAATGTTCAAGAGTTGTTAATGGTGAATTGGTATATGGTAAATTGATAGCCTTCAAAGCATGTTTTATGTGCACGTCTAACCTCTTGTACTTGTCCTTGAGGACTCCGAGCTCCGACCTGGTGCACTGGAGCTCGGTCTCCATGTTCTCTATACACGCCACAGTCTGCAGCAGGTTCTCATGTAGCTCCTTGTTGTATTGCTCAAGCAGCCTGCAGAAGATGAATTTGCATTTATTTCTCACAATATGTCGCCAGTGTGGTTTCAACCGGATGCTAATCCCTATATGCGTGGAAAACAAAGACCCCATTCCACTGTGCTAAGTTAGATTCATTCTGCTGTTCTAACAGCACCATACAAATCATGTGACTAATTGCAATGCATTACAAAGCAGAGCCTACAGTTCAGAAAGGCCGGATGGATATTAAACATGCCATTATTATGAGATAGCAGGCAAATAGAGAATTGATTGGCTTCAGGCTGGCTGATAGATTGTAGAGCACCAGCCAGCTTAAAGCACAGGAAAACTCTAGGCTAAAAGGTCATAATCAATAAAGAATGACACAACACAGATGAGAAAATAACACTCACTGAACTCTGTCGACAGAGCTCACTGAATCCTGCAGCGAGAGAGAACAGATAAAGGACAAAGAGAAGGGAGAGAGAGAGATCATTACAGGGATTATGCCAAAGGAGGGAGGGAGGCAAAGAGTAGAAGAGTGAGAATGGCAGACAGAGAGACAGCTTTTTCTATTTCCATGCTTCATTACAAGCTTTCTTTATTGTCCAGTTAACATATAAGTAAATCTACATGTGTTTGGGTAAGGGTGCCTATAGGCACATACCTATGTTCTTATGTGCATATTCACGTAAACATGTGATACACTCACCCGAGATTTGGAGTGTCTCCTGTGGCCTGGATGCTTCTGCCTGTCGCCATGTCCAGAGCTGTGACTGGCACTGGACGACTTGCTGGAAGGAGACTCATAGTCGGGTCCTGCGGTGTGCCCGGGTGGAGGTGGGGAACCCCTGTGGTCTCCATGGTGACGCAGTGATGGGTTGTGACTGCCATGGTGTCCATCGCCGTGCTGCTTGAAGTGATGGTGTTTGGACTCGTGTGAAATGGTCTCAGAGCTTGTGCTGGTGCCATCAGTGAGCCTCTGGTTATACTTCCCCTGGTGCTGTTTGTCCTCTGTGACACCCTGTACTTCCCCGACAGAATAGCGTTTTTTATTGTTACCATACTGCTGGTGACCCGCAGACCTGGTGGGGCTCCCAAGATTAGGCTGGTGCTTCCCTGAATGGGAGTCACGTCTTGCATGCGACTGTGGATCAGGAGCACCAGACTTTGCTGGACTCGGATTTACAGTCTTTGCCATGCGCTGCTTGGATTGCTGCATTCTTGAACCCTCCTCTTCCTTCTTCCCACCACCAGGGGGCTCCTTACGCTCCTGATGAGGAGATCTCGGTGACGTTGGACTGGAGCCAGGGGTGACCCCCAGTGTATTGAGCCTGGACGGACTTATAACTTGACGCGTTATCTCATCCAAAAATGCAGAAAACTGCAGCTTTGTTTTGACAAAATTCTCCCTTATAACCTCTACATCGTTTTGCTTTGGGGTGCCCAAAGGCCCCCCACCACTTTGTTTTGCTGCTTGCTCCCGGTTAGACAGCACCTCCATCGATTTGGCCTTGCGAAAGTTCGCCCGTTGGCTTGCTGCCGACCCGCCGTCCTTGTTTTTAAGGATGCCTTTGCTCGGGAGCTGCATGTGGGACACTGCCTTCTTGGGTGTGGCTCTGGCCCCAGCACCCACCTCAGCATCATCGCTGAAAGCCAGGCTCCGGCCCAGGCTTGCGGTCTTGTAGAGATTCCCGTGCTCCATATGGGGGTGTCTGTCCCACCCGCCATGCCCGTCATCACTGTCGTTGCCCTGAAGGAGCCCCTCCTCACTCTTGCTTTGTCCACGATGGAGCTTAGACAGCTTGGGGCCGTGCTCTGAGCCGTGAGGGTGGTAGTGCGAGTGCTGGCTCTTGGGATGTGGGTGGCTGTGCTGGTAGTGCGGCTTGTGGTGTGGCGAACACTGCTGGAATGGTGTTGGGGATCTCAAGTCATACTCCACGCCCTCCGAGTCCCAGTCACGAGACTTGCGTCTAGGCTCAGCTATGTTGGAGCAAGAGAGAGAGTGCTGGGGCTTGTGCATTAAGTATGTCTCGTCGTCCAAACTTGGCTCTGAGGACCAGGATGATGATGAGGAGGAGGAGGTGGATAGACTGGATGAGGAAGAGGACCTGTGTTGATCCTCAGCTTTGTGGTTGTTAATCTGATGGTATCCATGGAAACTGTGGTCATGGTGATGTGCTCGGTGATGAGCATGGCTGTCACTGTGAGATCCTGGAACACTGCACAAAGTAACATCGCAAAATAAACATGGTGATTGAAGAATAGGGAAAATAGGGGAGTGATTTTTAAAATTCAGAAGCGACACAGATGTGTTCATATATGGCAATTTCCTAGGGTAGAGCAATAAGCAATAACCAATCAATACCTAAATCAATGCCTATAAATCACATTTCCTGTGTGGTAAGACCTCATGCTTAACTGATAATATAGGCCTATAGTGAACTTCTTAAAAAGCTTACCTGTGAGGTGTCTTGTCATGTGACCTGCGGTCATGGTGATGATGGTGATGGTGAGGATGGGGACCGTGTTGATGGTGTTTTCCGAGTTTTACGTCCTCCTGCGAGGGTTTGTGAACTGGCGTGAAGTACTTCTCCATCACTAGGCAACTTCTTTTTCAGCCAGCGCAATCAAAACATGAAGAAGGCTACCTTTCTTGGCACTAGGACAGCTACTTCTTAAACGAATCCCTTAACGTTAAAATTAGGCTACTTTTTGCTGAGGCTATAGCTCTGAATTTTTTCATCCAAATGACGTGCCATGCATTCGATCGTTTTTTGTTTCCAAAACAAAACAGAGAAAACAGAGAAAAGTTAATCACTTACGTGCACATGCCAAGTGTCTGAATCTCGCAAATGAACTGAACTAATACCGAAAAGAAAAATTGTTACCTTGACATATTTGTATAATTAAACTATCTCACTTAGTTTTCATAGACAAAAAGGATTTTGCGCAAATCATCCAACCGCTTGGCGCATCCGCATCCAGGTCATCTGTATACAACTCTTTTAACTTAACTATCTCTGCCTTAACCTAGACTACTGTCTAGTTCTGACTAACTTTTTCTCTGTGCCCAAACTATTACTGTGAGAGTGCCCTGTGTGCGTGAGAGTTATGGTACTCCCCTTCACCTCATCTCTCCTAGCATCCAATACAAATCTAATTGTGATGTAATGATGTCACATCGAAGCCACTGACAGTGTGGGACAACTGTGCCCATGGGTTGATGATGCTGGAACAAATCGAACTTAACACCGGAACAGAACAGGACCTTTGGGTTCAAGCCATGCTTCATGTCTCATTGATCTTGCTTTTAACTGTAGTGAGTTATCCTTCCGTAGGCTACTCTGAACATGTTTAATCACGCAGCTTGTAGTCTACAACTAGTCTAGTTTAAATCCACAGGCGACTCGGGTACAAAACCATGCAGTGGTATTGATGTCAAATTAATGTAATGTAATTAATGTGTGTTAAGTGTATACAGTGTATGTATACACTTAAGCTTTGCTGAAGAATATTATGTGATTTAGGTTAAGATACAGACCTGTTGTTAACATCAATCAACGAATAGATTACATTAGGCTATATTTTAATGTATGATAGGCTTTCCTTATTATCTTCATCTAATTTGTGTATATTGAATTATATTATTTACAGGTATTTCATTATCATATTATGAACTGTTGATAAGGGTATACCTCCTTCCAATGTGGACCTTTAACCTGTGGGCACTTTATGTTCTTATTCTAAACACACTCACATTTTCCTCCATAGGCCTACAGTCGTTTGCAAGAGGCCAGTATGCAGGGCAGTTTAAAGAAGAAGCTGTTATTTGTTTTGTAGCCTACCACACCCATAGCTTCTCAACATTGCCACCCTCTTTCGGTGTGAGGGCCATCACCAGCAATCTCCCCTGAGGCTTCTCCCATCCCCCTAGTCCCACTCCTGTATGATCAATGCGCTGTTGCATAAACAGAGTATACACTAACACAATCAATTTTGGAGCCTACAATACAGAACTCTCCCTCTGCTGGTGTCAACCACAGTCCATGTCTTGATTTGGGTGTTGCATACAATCTGAATTTGTGACCTGAAACTGGATTAATATTTGTAAAAGTTGTCAGTACAATCAACCAAGTGGGCTTTATTATTCCCATCTCTAAAAAAAGAGCACTACATTAAATACTAACATAAATGGCTGGCACTTAATACACATAGGTCTATATGGCAGCTTAAGAATATGTTCCAGTGGAAAAATAATAATCAAAGTTCAGTATCATTGACTGTAGGCTATTTATTTTGTCAAGAATTTAGCTATATTTCAATGTAGTTTACAAGCTTATACAAGTCAATTCCAAGAACCTAGTCAAGTTTCAGTTTGAAATGTGAACCACTGTCCAGAAAAAAGTAATTGTGGCAACCCAACATTTCTGAGGGCAGTCTTGTAATGCATCATTTTCTGCAAGCACATAGGTATCCTAATCTCCATTCACATTTTCATTATCATAGCCCATGCCCTTTGTACTCTCCCTAGATGTTACATGAGAAGTATTGGCTGGGCTTGGCCTGTATCTCCTTACAGTCTCTTCTCCCATCCCCCAACAGGGGCTTTTACAAAATACTATACCATTTGTCAACACCCTCCCCATTTGAAGTGCCATAGGTGCAAGGATTGTGCTCCTGATGTAATCTAGAGACCACTTTAGGAATGGCCCTCATATTAGAGAAAGACGCTCAACAGTCCAGTGACAGGATTACATAAAAACTCCCTAGAATGTCCATAGAACATACCAATCTGCACATCAAGGCTCATGTCCCCAGCACTTTTCAGTACAACCTGATACCCATAGCCTCAGTTCTCAACTTATTTGGCATTGTTTGATTGATCATCTGATTATTAGGGTAATTCTACCCTCACCCCAACACATGCAGTTAATCACGTAAGCTACTCTAGGGCTGGAGTGTCTGAGTCTCGATAGGCTTTGATTTCATTCTTTGCAGCTACATAGGCTAGACGGATTACCTTGTTTTTTGTCTTTTGATGAATGAACTCTGTATGCTGGGCTCTTTTAGAAATAATAGACCATCATAAACCGCGATTACGTGGCCTGCAAATTATGCATCCACCCCAAGATCTATCCTTGGGCCAGCACCTTTTTGCTTTGTTGTTCTTTTGGGACTGCTAAATACATACAGCAAAAGGGCTAAATACGATGGTTTACCGCCACCTACTGGTTCAAAAGTAGAAAATTAGAAAAAGAAAGAGTCACGTAGACCAAAAGCCCAGACACAGACGTTGCGTAACAAAATGCCAACCTAACCCAAATCTGCATATAATAAAGTAGACATTCTTGCCTAAAGTAGTTCCTTTCTCTCTGTAGATTACACTTGTCGATCAACGACTTAAATAACCCTACCAATTCCAATAAAAATGGTAGATAGAGTAGCCAAATGGCATAAACGACCAAGTCACACCCTACGGAATCATCGATGATTACTAAAATCAAGTACGTTGGGAATTTACCAACAATACAAAGCTTTGTATTCACTATTTCCGGCGTTGGGAAGCCCAGTGATTTTCTAATTTATTTTATCTGAAACTATCCGTCACAGCCAACTCCCATGTGGGGGTGGGGGAAGTAGTTCCAGCGTTGAAATCTGGTTCAAACCGGTTTAAGCAAGGATATTTCACCTCTGTTACCATATACATGCGCTCAGCAAAGGGCTGCCACTGACGTCAGCTGTTATTTTTCAAAAGGTCTTAAGACAATGACTAAACAGACTCATCACAAAGATATGTGCTGTTGAATTTTTGATAATAGTATTGTTTCAATGTATATTTTCCTAATTTGAATAGTTGTACAATAACTGTTGGCGAGAGATTAAATTATGACCCCCTACAAATCACAGTCACTGATTTATCCAATGCCTCAGCAGTGAGATCAGTTACAGAAGAGAACATTACTAGGCCTCGTATTTAAAGCCGGTAAAACTGATGAAAAGTCAGAGGTCTGAGGTTATAACGTCAGAACATTCTAGAATTAACTGTAAGGTTCACACATCTACCAGAGCGACTCTGACTCAGTCCATGTTATCTCTGTATAGTTGTTCAGTCACTATCTTCACCCACAAAGATATAGTAACATTAACAAAACGATAATATAGCCATGATGTCGTTTTCCATCGACCCATGCCAGAACAAGCTGATCTTTTTTAACAAGGCACTGCAGTATTTCGTTTGCAAAACAACCGGACTATTTCTTGAAGCGTAGGCATACAGGGCGGACGTAAGGTTCTTGAGTCGTTTCCTATATAAACCGTTCGCGTTCACTGCGTATTTTAACTTGGGTGCAGCTTGTTGACTCGTCGCGGCGATCGGTATCGTTCTTGTTCACTGTCGTAGTCTTTTTCTTTAATATTGACGAGAGAAACTTATTTTCTAAACTGTTGTTATCTTATGCAATATTAGCTGTTTTAAGGAAGTGATTGTTTGATTTGGAAGCAAGTCCTGTCAGGTTAAACTGTTAACGTTAGCTAATCAGCTAATATATTATAGGATAGCTAACGTTAACATCAAGTAAATTAATGGCATAGTTTGCCTCTAACGTTAGATAACAATGGTTGGGCGTAGTTCTGTTTAAATGCAAGAATAATGTTACATTTTAACAGATTTTTGAGCAACTGAGTTAATGTCAGCCACGTTAACGTTAGCAACTAACGTTAGCATCTAACGTTAACTTACAAGCCAAGATTGCTAACGGTAGAAGCTATGCTAGTTAACGTTAATCAGTGAACGTTAACGTTAGCCGTATTGGGCGTCAGAAAGGCCTAACAAAAACAAGTCTTAACAGTTAATAGGGTTTCTTTATTTGCTCTAATTTTACTTCAGATATGTCCGATATTGAAGATTTACCCGTTAAAAAATATATATTAACTTTAATAAAGATAACGTTAGCGATAAAGTCTATGTTAACCGAAGGCAATAGCGTCACGTGACCATTGTCGGTTTTCATCTGATTCATGTGTTGACAAATGTCAAGACTAAAAGCTAGTGAGACATCTAACGTTAGGTATGACTACTCTTTACGTCGAATGTCACCTAACATTTAACGTTAATAGGTAACATTAACGCTAATTTCCATATTTGGTATGGGTATGTTGCCTGTAGTGAAGGAAGTGTAGTCCAGGAATGTTCTGAGACAGCTGCATCAGTCAAAATGGCGCCGCGTCTTTGTGAGGAAAAGGTGACGCAGTCATAAATGTAAATGAAATGTGTGTCTGAGGCAATGGAACGTTGCGGAAGAAATGGCCGTTGAAGTGTGAATCGGTTGAAGTTTTAGCTCAATGCAATCAAGGCGCTTGTTTTAAAACCAATACTCCCGTATTTGGCAGAGTCTACCAAGAGCTAAATGTAGTGTTGAACGGCACCATCTGGTGACCGGCTATGGACCTTTTTCGAGATCGCGATTAAGCAGAAAGCGTTGCTTGTGGTTCTTTCAAGAGTTTGATTTGTTTTCATTCATTTTATTTTTGGCGGTAGCTGAAGATTTACCCTGCAAATGTTATTTGCTCTTCTGTGGAGAGAAAAGACTGAGTTTATTAGAGTAACATTACTCTCCAAATGGACTTAGTTAGTGGTGAGCGTTGATCTAGAAGAATTTCAGGAGCAGATGGCAGGACCTGGGAGGACCGAAGGGAGCCAGAGGACCACCGGGCGGGATCAGAGGGAGAGCGGGGCAGAGCCAGAGGGGAACCAGGGAGGATCAGAGGGAGGAAACCAGGCAGGCCCAGAGATGCAAGCAAGGAGGAAGTGTCCACAACCAGAGGGAGTCGAGCATCGCAAGGCAGAGTAGTCATCCTCGTGCAGATGGTCCCCTGAGGCAGCAGTCCATTCCAGTGCAGGCCAGAGTGAACCAAAGATGGGTCCCCGGGTGACATCAGAGGCAGGGAGAGGGCGTACAGAACTAAAGGGTCACCAGCTAGCTTCAAAGTCATAGGAGGAAGGTGTTTGGTTTGTATGTTGGGTATAGGTATCGCTCCTAAATTAAAACGTAATACGCAATTTGCAATTGTACAACATTTTACTCGCAAAGCCCTGTCTTTTCTTCTTTCAGGCGTGGCGTTTCACGCGTTGATATTCCCCCCCGTCACCTGTTCCCCTTGTTGGCTGAGTGGTTTCGACTGAGATGAGTGCTGTGGTGTGTGTGCTGGGGAGACGACTATCCCTCAACCTCCACAACTTGGGCATCGTTTCGATGTAGTCCTTCGACTGGAAAAGGCGTCTCTGTTCCCTTTGAAATTCAATAGGTTGTGTTAGAAGGCATCATCTTTGGAGATCGTGAGAAGTGGGGGTTCGTCTAATCGTCTTTGCGACCTCTGTCTCCCACTCCGTCTGTCCATCTACATTTACGCTGGTGCAGCTTCCTATACTGGTAACAATGAGCTCTGAGTTTGCATGAGTTTTAAATAAAGGGAGTAACTATTCCCTCTATTGCTAGTAAATAACATTTTGGATCCTCTGAAATATTTATATTCCTGAGGTAAACCTGGAATTGAGGTCATACTGTAGCTTTTTTTTATTTATTTTTTTTATACTGTTTAAAGTGTTGTACATGTTGGGTCAAGTTGGTCTGTAGGGGATTGGGAGGGGAAAACCGCGTTTTCGAGTTCTCTTTTCTACAGGCTCAACTGGCTTGGGCGACTACACCCAGCGCGAGTTCCACAATAGCGAGTCCACACACTAGATTGCACAGCAGTATTGTTTGACCCAAAGGATAAGGATGTGCCTTAAACGGCAGCCCTTTTGGAATGTAGGAAGGTATTTGTAATGGTCTTCTAGTGATTTGGATCTTACTCTATGTACATCTCATACATTTTACATTAATTATTGGGGAACCATGTCATCTTGCTGTGGGAGGGTGGGGTGTGGGGATTTTAACCTTAATGTCTTCCCTAGACTTCACAGCTCTATTGTAAAAGCGGGGTTTCTAAAGAAAAGGTGCGAGTAATCGTGTTTGGGAGTGGAACCACCATTGTACCTTTCTGCCGCGCTTCGTTCTGTAACAAGTCCGCCATCACACCAGCTCCTCATCAATGCCGGGTAACATGAGGCACAAGAATCTGAATGTTAAGCAGTTTGATATTTCAACTTGTAAGGTGGCTTTATTCAATTTCTGTTATCTGTCTTATTGATGGTATTTCGAGGAATACGAAATTGGGATATGGGGGCCGGGGAACTACTTGATTTTGACTTTTTCAGATTTATTTAAAACTACCCGCCCCCACAAAGATCTGGTGGTCACTCCAAAGGTCCCTCCTAAGGTGGAGCACAACTGATGCGTACAGGCTCAAGGCGTTGTTACCTTGTTCGTATGGCAAGTAATCTGTTAGTGCTTTATACAAATTGTGTGCTTGATTCATCTTGTATGTACTTAAGTGCCATTGAAGCTTTCTTGACTTGTAGTAAAGAATAAATGGTGTTGTGGGGTTATACTGCATAATCTAGGGTGGGGTGGTGCAAGGTGTGTTTCTCCCCTTTGCATTTTCCAGTGTACAAGCGCTTTCTGCCAGCTGAACGGGAGGTCTAGCTCTTAGAATGTAAAGGTTTGCTTTTCCCACCTGACTTCAGTCTTGGATCACGTAAGCTTGTAAAATGCTGCTTATCTTGTTCACAATTTACTTAATTACTTGCGTTTTAAAAAAAAAAAACTGTATAGGCTTTGCCATTTGGCATTTCATGCATTGTAAGAATGTATAAAAAGCGATCTGTAAAGCATATTTGGTAAATAAATACATAGTACGTTGTGATGGAATACATTTTGGTATGCATTTGTTTCTTGGGGTGTTGGGACTGGGGGAACCTCTTGTACTTTTTCAGGTATTGTAAACTTGGAGCATTTTAAGCACGAGACCAGGGCTTGGTGGCGTTCTTTCCGAGTGGAAGTGAAGGCAGATAAGTGAAAGGTTCATGCATCATGGGATTCATCTAACAAATTAGTCTTTGTTAAGCAAAGTTGAAGAAACTTTTTCTTGATTGCAATTTCTTTGAAAAGAGATTTGAGACACTTGTATAAGTATGTAGTAGTTGAATTTAATCCATATTGTGTAGAATTTGGTGATCTCTTGAACGTCCCTTAAAGCATAATGGGACTCAAATCTTTAAGATTTGAGAGCGGGAAACCCATTGAAGACCCTCTTGAGGATTGTATTGTTGGTGTCTTGGTCAAGGTGTTTGGGTGGGCCTAGGGGGTGTCTCTTTTTGATCTTGCAGAGTTGTACAGTGCCCCAGTGAAGATTGCCATCACAACAGGCCATGTGTTGACGACAGGAACAACCAGTCCTTTGAACTCCTTGCCAGGACCGCGCACAGTTTGTGCTCTTTTGATAGATCGTGTTAAGTACAGCAATCTATTTAAACTAATTCAGGCATAGGCTCAGTCACAAGCTCCTGCGCAACTGTGCAGGAGCATAGTTGAAAAGACAAATGCTTTGCAAATGCATAGCATGTATGTAGTGTATAGTCATGCAACTGTGTGACAACCCAAAGTTAATGTGACTGAGAAGCTGTGCAACTGTGCAGCTTTAATTGGTTTGGACATTTTGAAAACCTCAGTGTTTACTACATGGCTTTTAGCCAAATGTTGGGTAGGGGAGAGGGTCTTTTGCACTCTTTTTTTTCTTTCACTTGCAGATTGCGCAAAACCATGCTGCTGTGTATGAATGGTGTGAAGTCCCCTTGTGGAGTGCATTGAAACCAGGTGTTTTTGTCATTTCATTAGAAATGTTCCTGCAATGTCAGTCTGGTTCAATGGAAACCCTACAAACTGCTACCTTTACTCTACATTTCATAACATGCGTCTTTGAATAGTGCCTATAAGCATCCATTACTCATAACCTTGAGCACATGTTAACTCAGATGAGTTAGTTCCTGCAAATGTTCGTGTTTGTTCTTCTATGTGTTTGTGGTGGGAATGTTTGTAGTAGCTTCTTATTTCAGATCACTCATCTGTCCACTCCATTTGCAACTGCACCTGAATGAAAGGCTGCCTGGGAGCTGTCAGCAAATGAGTCCTCACTGACTGACGACCAATCCCTCTGTGCGCTTGAGCTTAGTCCAAACCTCTGAAGTCCTTCACCCGAAGTCCTTCTCTGCGTGCTGTGTGTTTGTCTATCCTGTTTTCCCCCCTTCGTTTCTTAGGCTAAATTTCCAATAGGAGCCCCGCATTTCTCGTGTGTGTCTGGGAACGCCCTAACCGTGTGAAGCACTGGGAATCATTTCCTGTCCAATCAAGAGCTACAAGCTTGTCTTGCTGCTAAATGAGCCTCAGGTTGCTGTTTCTTGGTGTCTCAAGTGAGGTCCTCTTAATTTTAATTTTCCCGGGTACGTGTTGCAAATTTAACTTCATTTATTGCATGAACCTCGGCTTTGCATAACACTGATGGGGAAAAAAAACATGCAACAGCTTAATGTAAAGTCATTTCATTCTAAATACTACATGCTAGAGGGTGGTTTTCTTGGGTGTGTGGGAGGGGTGGGGCGCAACCAAACTCTCTTCTTTGCAGATAGTTTCGATCCCTCAAAAAAGCACAACTGACCCCGCTTGCAACTGATCAGACTGGATGAGTGAGTGGATGTTCGTCTTTTTCTAAGCAGCACTCCAAATACTTGTCTTCTGTGAGCGTCAGCAACTTGAAGATTATTGCGCCGTTGCTTGGTTTGTACTATACAACCATAGCTTGCTACTATACATTTCTTTATAACGGGGGATTTTCGATCAGATTGTGGTGGGGGGGGGGGGGGGCCTGTAAACTATCCTTTCTCTTGTCTTTTCAGCTTTCCATGTTAGAAGGCAACGCACGTCTCACTTGAGTGTTGAACGAAGCGTCACTGAGCAGGCAATGCAATCCATTTCTGATTTGAAAGGTCTTATGTAAAGTAATTCGGCAAAAAATGAAATTAAGAAGCAAAAACAAATCTGCCACATGGCTGAGTTCTTGGGAGTCGCTGGGGATGGGGGAAACCTGCTGTGTTTTGTGTAGTTCTAGGCTCAACGGAAAGTCAATTCACCAGCATTGAACACCGGTATGGCGCTTGGGTGTGGTTTGTATTTTCACATAATTGGTTCCATATAAGTTATTTTTGACTTTGTATGGTTTTTGGGGGGGGGGGGCATGTAAACTTGTTCTGTCTTTGCCGTTCACAGCTTTAGGAACGTACCTCAAACCAAGGGAGCAATTCAAATCTCGCTGATGAAACAAACGTGATAAGTGGCAATTTGATAGCTGACTCCAGATTTACTAATTTCACATGGAAAAAATCTGATTTCCTTAAGCAGTACTGGAGAAGTAGATGTATGGGTTGTGCAAGGGATGGGGAAACCTGCCTTGTTTCTTTTTATAGTTTCAGGCCACTCGGGGAGCCAAGGCGAGTAGAGCAGCAGGTGCCAGGTTTTTCTTTTCCTGGAGGAACAATCTTGTTTGTTCCTCCAGGTTTTGCTTTTTACCCTGGTTAACAAAAAAAGCAAAAGACTCCGGTGGTGGCACTCCTGTTCTTCAGGATGGGGTTCGATTCCCTGCGGTGTCTTTGCTTTCCACCTGCTGCTTAGTTTAGGGACTTTAACTGACAACAATTGGGTTCATACAATTTTAATGCAGAGCACACAAATGTAATAACTGCTTTGTGCATGTTGCTCAAGATGTCCATTATTAGCAGAGGGTATTGCCTTTCTTTGAGGCCGTATCATTTTCAGGGTTCGTACAGGTGCTTGAAATCCTTGAAAATGCTTGAATTGTAATGTTGCATCTTCAAGGTTTGCAAAGTGCTTGACTTTTGGATTCAATGCTTGAAATGAAAATGGAACACTTTCTTTCGATACAAATGGCTATCTGACGGAATAGGTAGCTTATTACATGCAGACTTTTTTTTTTTTTAAAGTCGGTGAGTTTAAAATGAAGCCTTCACCATATTCCTCGCTTGTGCTTCTGCGTGTGACTGACCTGCCAGTCTGTTTTCATGCGTGACCCTGGAGATGACTGCACCAACATTTAGGGAGGTTGCCATTTTAGTGAGCGTTGGTTTGAAAACGGCTATTTCGGATTGCTGAATAGAACTCTTGTCAAATGTAGCGTCATAAGTAGGGTCATACAGATGCATTGCTAAAATAGGTCGCTAACATTTTCTTGACTAGGCTACTTTGCTCCAGTCATTGGAGGTTCGCTCATGATGACGGATGTAGGCCTGTTTGCATTCAATGTAGGCAGTCTTGACTATCATGAAAGTGAGCCTTAACATTTATTTGTTCACATATTCAGCAAAGAATGGTTATTTGTTGAGTGACTATTTATTTGGTGGGGGGGTGGTATATTGACTCAGGTTAGATAGCAAGCACACTCTACTTCCAGACAGGTGACACATTTTTTCCTTTAATTTATTTTCCTGCTATTAAGAAACTCAAATTTTGGTGGTTATAACTCATGGTTAAAGAAGGTAAAATCCAGGGTTCCCACGGGTCCTTAAAATCCTTGGGAGTTTGTTAATCTGGAAAAAAAATTCAAGGCCACTAAGTTTTTAAAAAGACATAAATAAATGGAGGTCCTTAAGTTTGAATTTCTTTTTGAGGAAAAAAATCCATACAATTCCATCCTCTTATTAACCTGTTTCCATTAGGTCACCACCACTTCTGTCTATTCTAACTACACGGCCAGCGTGATTTCTGCGTGTTTCCTGCGTGTAGCGTTTGTTGCCCAAATATTTAATTTAACATATTGATGAATAAACCAACAGGTTCATGGTAACGAGTTTAACTTGTTTAGGAAAAGTTTATTTCAGCTCAGTTTTATGCAAAATGTAAGCATGAAGAAAAATCATAAATCAAGTCATGACCAAAAATAAAAGAGAACAGCGACAAGTTATCCTTGTCCTTGGTCTGTTGAGGTAACATGATTTAACCATGACCACGCTTGAAATTTATTGACACATTAGGTCCTTGAATTTGAGGATATTGGGTCTGGAAAATCCTTGAAAGGTCCTTGAATTTTATCTTAAAGGAACACGCCACCCAATGTCAGTAGTAATATATGTTCTTACCTTAACTTTCACGAGTTGAGTCATACCTCTCCTGTGTCCTTACGTGCACTCAAACGCTCTGGTGCGCGGCTGGACTGTGTTAGCATGTTGCTATGCTAGCGGGCTTTGACGGCAACTAAGCGTAGAAGTAATCAAAAACATCCACGTTTTACCGACTTAAATACAGTTGCACGAGTAGTTGATAGAAATGCTACGGCCACGCAACGTGAAACGTGGCGATTTTCCAAGCGAATAAACCGGAGAACTACAATGTGTGGCGCAATAGCACTTGGGAGTACTTCGACCTAGCGTAGTAGTATTGTTAACACCTAATTGTAGATCCTATCCACCACAGAGTTTAGAATCCATGCTGGATCGACCCTCAGCCTCTCCCTCCCCTCTGAGCGAGAGAGAGGCACACACACTAGAGATGCGCTGATGGGCTATTATTTCAACCATAACTGCATAGCAAAACTTATCATCCATCAGCCATCCATCAACACCAAAGTTTTTTGACCAATTTTCGAAACGGCACCCGCCCACCATCCGCTGGTTGTTTTAATGTAGGCTATATGGGTGATGCAGCGCTGCTGACATGAGGCTAGAAAGCCCTTGCCTGTTCTAGGAAGACTGATCCAAGGCAGCAAATATATTAAAAGGCTAAAGTCGTACATTGGCTATGTTGTAGCCTATCCCCAGAATATCAGCAGCAAACTCAGTCTCTGTCTCGCAAAACAGTCTCCAAATAAAACGCACATCGGCCTGTTGCCTTTTCTGCCAGCTTGTGACAATATATCGTCCAAAATGCTTGATTGCATTGCATTCTCCACATTTTTAGCTACATTTTCATGTACCACATCAGCATTTTTGTTCAGTGAATCTTTTGTAAATTGCTTTACAATTACCGTCGGGCCTATAGGCCTTTTGCCTGGCTTGCCTCAGCTTCGGTCACGTCCTTTTACAATTTTATCATTGTAATAAAAAACGCAATTTGCCACATAATTTCAACATGCTCCTGGCCTACTAATTAATGCCTATTGTACTTTATTTTTTGCAAAAAGAAAGAAATCCTTGATAAAATAACAAGTCATTCACATTATAGGCTACTTTACACACTGTTATGTCAGGGTGACTGAAAGCCTGTTCTGAAGACTCCCATTCATTTTGACTGCACGAGCGCGTCTTTTTCAGACAGACAGCGCAATTCATTTTAAAGCAATTTACAAAAGATTCACTGAACAAAAATGCTGATGTGGTACATGAAAATGTAGCTAAAAATGTGGAGAATGCAATGCAATCAAGCATTTTGGACGATATATTGTCACAAGCTGGCAGTATAGGCAACAGGCCGTTTTATTTGGAGACTGTTTTGCGAGACAGAGACTGAGTTTGCTGCTGATATTCTGGGGATAGGCTACAACATAGCCAATGTACGACTTTAGCCTTTTAATATATTTGCTGCATTGGATCAGTCTTCCTAGAACAGGCAAGGGCTTTCTAGCCTCACGTCAGCAGCGCTGCATCACCATAGCCTAGGCTACATTAAAACAACCAGCGGATGGTGGGCGGGTGCCGTTTCGAAGATTGGTCAAAAAACTTTGGTGTTGATGGATGGCTGATGGATGATAAGTTTTGCTATGCAGTTATGGTTGAAATAATAGCCCATCAGCGCATCTCTAGTGTGTGTGCCTCTCTCTCGCTCAGAGGGGAGGGAGAGGCTGAGGCTCGATCCAGCATGGATTCTAAACTCTGGTGGATAGGATCTACAATTAGGTGTTAACAATACTACTACGCTAGGTCGAAGTACTCTAGTACCAAGTGCTATTGCGCCACACATTGTAGTTCTCCGGTTTATTCGCTTGGAAAATCGCCACGTTTCATATTGCGTGGCCGTAGCATTTCTATCAACTACTCGTGCAACTGTATTTAAGTCGGTAAAACGTGGATGTCGTTGATTACTTCTACGCTTAGTTGCCGTCAAAGCCCGCTAGCATAGCAACATGCTAACACAGTCCAGCCGCGCACCAGAGCGTTTGAGTGCACGTACGGACACGGGAGAGGTATGACTCAACTCGTGAAAGTTAAGGTAAGAACATATATTACTACTGACATTGGGTGGCGTGTTCCTTTAAAGGAGAATTCCGCTGTGATATTGACCTAAAGTGTATTGAAACATGATACCGAGTGTGAACGTATGTCTCGTAGCCCATCTCGGCTTGTCCCCTGCACTCCAAAATCTGGCGCTAGTTAGCCGATGCTACCAACAGCTTTTTCAATTGTGGTGCTTCTGCATCGGGCTAGCCATGCAAATAAATAACTGTTTTACACCATTTACGAGGCTCAATGTATCTCCACACTTAATTGGTAGACTTCCGAGGGCATGGATTCCAGTTGCTGCTACTGGAAGAAACTGGAATCCATGCATTTCCACTGAATTATTTTACGAATCTGATCCCTCATCATACCTGTTCATTCTTACTCGTCGCTCGACTTATCGTGACTAAATTTAAGATGGCTGCAAACGCTAAACTTCGTGAAGATACTGTCTGTATAAATCGTCTTGTAAGTAAACTACCAGTGCTTTTTCAAAGTTCTCAATGTCTCGTTTTAAATGTCAGGGCCCTCGGAAGTCTACCAATAAAGTGTGGAGATACATTGAGCCTCGTAAATGGTGTAAAACAGTGATTTATTTGCATGGCTAGCCCGATGCCGAAGCACCACAATTGAAAAAGCTGTTGGTAGCATCGGCTAACTAGCGCCAGATTTTGGAGTGCAGGGGACAAGCCGAGATGGGCTATGATACATACGTTCACACTCGGTATCATGTTTCAATACACTTTAGGTCAATATCACACCGGAATTCTCCTTTAACCAAGGTGTGGGACCACTCATTTTTGAGAGTGCATAATATGTAATTTGCCACTCTGTAAAGTGCTGGATAAGCTTGAGAATTGACCTTGAAAGTGCTTGAAAAGTGCTTGAATCTAGTCTACCTTAGTCTAAAAGAGTGTCTCTCAAGCAAGTTTATTTACTGGTTTGGTCCAACAAATATGCAGCCTTATCTCATTCTTAAAGTCTATGATGAAGTGTCCATTAGGACTAGAACATCTTCAGAAATGTTTGTAAACTTCAGGCACAGAGAAAGAAATGACTCATGTAAATTGCAATGCACACACACAGCACCCTAGAAGAACCCTGGTTGCAGCCCATTCACTTGAACCTGTAGAAAACAATTGTCAAATAGATGTTTTGCTTTAATCCCGGTTAGTAGCTGTACAATCTAGACAAAGGCTAATGAAAGTTTGTTTTTCCCAATTGCCAAAACGGTAAACTTCTCTGAACCAAATGCTCTGTTGCCTGAACATGTATGAATCGATTACTCGCAGTAAAACCATAAACTTTGACCTAGTAAAACAGAATTTACAGATGTCATTGACTCTTTGCTAAACTCTACACATTCTCATAAAACAAAACCACAAGTGGCAAAAGGAAAACAAAGAAAGCACAAATATAAGTTAAACACAACTCCTTGATCACACTTGTTTCAAATGATGACGTGGCCAATATAGCTAGTGTAGAGTGCAAACAAGTTGTTAAACAGTGCAGGTCCATATCAACAATAGACAGAAATGGTCAGTGTGGCATTTAGAATACGTTGTAGGCTCCCATTTACAGTACTGAATTATATTTTCCAGTACCTTTTACAACTTTAATTTTAGTGAATGTACAGTGCTGAATGCATAATTTTATTTATTTATTTATTTTTGAGATGTAAAATGTAGTAACTGTGTTGTGCATTTCTCCATCCTATCAATTAAGTAGCAGTGTGTTAAAGGTAAACTATGCAGTATTGGCAATTTCCTTACTGTTTTCTCGGTTTTTGCTTCTTTTTCGCTGGCTCTGTCATGACTAATGTCTGAGAAACTCTCATCGCTACCTTTTTCTAGCCGGTGCCTGGCGTGTATGTGTATTTGAATGCAGCAAAGCAATTCGTTACACTCGTTATACTTCCTGACACTGAGGCCGCCGGCCCACAGTTGCAAGGGTTGTTTTTCCCAAATTCACAGAGACTGGAATGTAGTTTGTTCATCCTGGACAGAAATACCTGTTATGTGCCAGAAGTTTGTTGACTCAACTGCCTCACATCTGTGTTGCACGATCAGAAACAATGGTTCTGCAACTAAATATTAGTTCAGTGATATTGAAAAATGTCATCAGTTTATGCCAAGTGTTTGAGGTTGAGAAAATTGTCTGCTATTTTTGGAACAGATTAATATTCCTTTTCTTTGCTTCCTGTAAGGAAAAAATAAAGTCAAGATTTTAGTTGGAATTGAATGTGTAATGTTTCCATTACATTTGAAACATGGAAATAAAAACTATTACAAATATTTGCTCTTTTCCTACCTCACACTGCTATTTATTTGAACAACTCGTACACACTGTATATATTGTACTGTACACATATGCATTTTCACAACACAGGCCACAATAATGCATAGTGTGTAGCCTAAGTTTGAACATATTATTTATTCTTCACATGACCTAATGGCCACGCTGCATCAAAATAAATGTTGGAACTTGGCAACTATTTCAATATAATAAACCCGTTTAGAAATCATTTGGATGGTTAAATTACCTGTTCCGGTGAAAATGGTGACTTTCCCCGCTGCCCCTAGCGTCCCCAGGCGGAAAACCAACCTTGCAACATCCCGGAAAGAGAAGTGATAAACAAGAAACTAGTTTTAAATCGTGTTTCTTACCTTAAGAACGTAACATCCACATTTTTCTTCTGAACTTACGCTAACTGTTTCGCTAGCTTGTAAACAAATCCATGTGGTTTATTGTTACCTTTTTCCACAGTTTGAAATAGCATAATGCATAATTTCTCCAGCAGAGGAAATATAGCTAATCCTGCCAAGTTTCCCTTTAGGATGACCCAGTCATTGCTAGACAACTGATTGCAATACGGAAACAAATACTTATATAAATAAATACTTACAAGTAAGTGCAAAGTTGTTTCATACCGTGTTCCATATAACATGATGTTGATGTAGACACTAACGGTCAGTTGTCCATGTGAAGGGGACTACACATGACAAATACATGATTCATTTTTATTTCAAAATGGACCTTATCCAGTTCATTAGATGGTTTTCCCTCTTACAGTGGTCTGAAATGGCAGATTTTCCATGTGTTGCTTTCATTCTGGTTGCACGGGTGAGCCTACCAACTATCCCACACCTGGGACACAGTCCTGCAGGGCCTCCCCCGGCTGTATGAAAAACCACCAGACAGCACAGGCCCCCCCCCGGAGCACCTCAGGGGACACGGTCATCCCACCACATCAGGTGGGATGGAAAACTCCATATAACATCTCAGACGACGTCACACCAACATCACGTGACACCTCTGATGAAGGCTACAGAGGCAAGGTAGCCGAAACCTGTCAGGTAGGCCTACACAAATTTACCTTATTGGCTTGTACAGAGAAACAGTGTAAAATAGTATAACAGTAGGCCTATTGAACCTCTTCAATATACAGTATGCCTGTAGGCAGCCACTCTGACGAGCCAAAGGCGATTCAAAAAGACAGGACCAATCGTCAAAATTTCGGTGTCCACCGCTCTAGTTCATCCAAAACAAACCAGAAAAGGGACTCAAAGTGCTAAATAACGGAATTTTCCTTTAAGTTGGTAATGTATGTCTGTGTTTTTGTGTGCTATGTGCTGATTTTCCAAAGCGAAACTTTTTTGATAAACTGGTAGCCTAATTACAGTGCATGAAAATTCTGTTCTGATATCCGAAGTCGTCGTCTTCTTCCCCCCACCACATTTCTGCGTCTAATTCAGCTTCAACCGTTTATAACGTAGAAACGTCGTTCAAACTTTGTAACGTAGGTCTTGAAAAGGACACTTGAGGAATGTATTTTTCACTTTTGTAAACCTTTTGAGATATTAATAAAAAAAACTTGATTTGCACCTGTATCAACTTCCAACTGCTCAACTAGGCCTCATCAAAAAGCCAGTTAAACTGATTGCACCTGTATCAACTCATCCACCCATTAAACTATCCCATCAACATCCATTAAACAATCTGCCTATCAACATCCATTCAACTTTCTGTCTATCAACATCCATTACACTATCTACATTTAACTTTTAAACTATATACTCTCTCAGGCTTTAAGCATACAATCTGGCTCTCTTAAGACTACAGATCCTGTTCAACTATTTCCTCTGCCCACAACGGTTTCAAAATAAATGTACTCACTACAATAATTCACTATTAAATAATTTAACTATTTAAACTACTCAACTGTTCAGCCATTTCTACTGTCAGTTGTTATCAACTACGACTCCTGCCAACTGTTTCCTCTGCCCACAACTGTTTCCAAATAAATATTTGTTTTGCATTTTATGTTAATATACAGTGTGTTTTGCATTTTCATGCACTGGTAATTTCCTCGAAATTACATTTTCTAGTTAGAGATATAAAGTCTTTGGGCCAATTTGAAGTGGTGGTGTTTAGGCCTAAAAACATTTTGGGGCCTTTAAAGGTACACTATGCCAGATTTTCACCTTTCCGAAGCCAATTTGATGGTCAATGAATTTGTAATAGGTGACTAGCATAGCATAGATGTATCGAGTCGCTAACGAGAAAACCAGCCATGCAACTTCAACAACGGCAGCCCTTCACCTCCACAACAAAAGCATTTTCATTGTGTACAGGAGGGATAAGTCACAAGAACTTGAGCTATTTACAACAGCAGAGTAAAATATAAATATATCACAACTCTAGAGGGAGCTCTACAGTCACCAAAAATACCTAAACCATAATGTACCTTTAATATACAGATGCATCTCAAAAAAATTGAATATACTGTAGTGGAAAAGTCCATTGCACTGCCCAGACAGAGATTAAGGGCTCAAGACACCATCACCGGTATTTTTTTTTTTTTTTTTTTTTCATATTTTGGGGGCTTTTTATGCATTTAATCTGACAGGAAAGTGAAGAGAGTGACAGGAAGTGAGTGGGAGAGAGATGGTTTGGGATCTGGAAATGACCCGGAGTGGACTCAAACCCATGTCCCCATGGGCACATGGACGCAAATATGGTATGGGCGCTGTAACCAGTTGCGTCACAGCGCAATATCATTAACTTTTTAATAATATTAATTTTGAGATGCACCTGTAGAGCTGATCAGCAGGGATTTTAGTCAGGCTAGGCCATATTTATCAAAAGCCTCCCATATTGGTATACAGACATGGCTTGAGCACACATTACACTGCGTTCCAAATTACATTTCACAGATTTTTCTAAATAGTTGATGCAAATGACAGTCAGTATAAGTTTCTCTCCTTTTATGCCCATAGCAGCCAATGACTCAGAGGTATTCTTTGCAGCATGAGATGGTGCATTGTCATGCATAAAGATGATTTTGCTACGGAAGGCACGGTTCTTCTTTTTGTACCACGGAAGAAAGTGGTCAGACAGAAACTCTATATACTTTGCCGAGGTCATTTTCACACTGTCAGGGACCCCAAAGGGGCCTACCAGCTCTAGCCCCATGATTCCGGCCCCTAAACATGCTCACTGAGACTCAGCTTTGTTGGGACATTAGGGCATCAGGAATACATTACTCAAACATGTTTTGTTTACAGATGAATCTGGACCATCTAGGGTTGCACGGCACTCATCTGTAAACAAAACTGTTTGAAAATGTATTCCTGAGCCCACTGCAACCGTTTCTGTGAGCATTGTTTAGGGGCGGCTGAATAGTAGGTTTATGCACACTTGCAAACTTCTTGAGGATCGTACACCTTGAGGTTCGTGGGACTCCAGAGGCAACAGCGGCTTCAAATACCTGTTTGCTGCTTTGCAATGGCATTTTAGCAGCTGCTCTCTTAATCCTATGAATTTGTCTCACAGAAACCTTCCTTATTATCCCTTTGTCTGCACGAACCTGCCTGTGCTCTGAATCAGTGACAAATTTCTTCACAGTATGATCACGCTTACGTTTTTGGGAAATATCCGATGTTTTCATAGTGCACAATTTCACGCTTTTCAGCAGCAGAGATCCTTTTTGTTTTCTGTATTGCTTGAAACCTGTGGAATTCTTAATAATGTGGAACATCCTTCTTAAGTAGTTTTCTTTTGATTGGGCTCACCTGGCAAACTAATTGTCACAGGTGTCTGAGATTGATATCAATGATCCAAAGAGCCCTGAGACACAATACTAGTGCATTCATGGAACCTGGGAATGACAAGGACCGCCCCCGTGATTACTTTGTTTTTCCTACAGCAAGTGTTCATGTACTTTGCCGTCGGAATGTGTGACAAACATGGATGCCACAACAAAGGATAAAACATACACTCACTAATCCTAAATAAACAACTGTATTTGCTTAAAATATAGTGTAAGACGCTTGTGAAAGAAAGATATGCAGCTTTCAAGTGACAAAAACGGCAAATTCCCAAGTTCACATTCAAACTGTTGAACATGAAAGGCCACATAGACTACAAACGAACTACAACGTGACGACAAAAGTGATGAGCCCCTAACCGGGCAACTCTGTTAGCAAAATCTAGCCCCAGTTTCCGACCTCTGACTCACACATGACGTGACTATATGATGCGGAATGATTGCGCTTCACTGGGTTTTTTCCGATGCCCATGAACTTTAGGTACCATCCATGAGTTTAATGGGGGAAAAAAATGTTTGACGCTTAAATCCAATTTGCATAATAATTTGGAACACGGTGTATAATGAGACCATTGTCTTTGCCAGATTTTTTTATCTTCCTGAACTATAGACAGAGACTATAGTGACAGAGACAGTGCCCAAAAAGCCAGTAAAAAAGCGTTGCAATATGGCCGCTGAGTGGAGGGACTTGCCTAAAAGGACTTTACTATAGACCTCTGAAGTTCGTCTACAAAAAGTAACAAAAGCTGCCATCTTTGCCCATATAAGGAGATCCGGGTGGCAAGTTGCATTGCAAGTTAGCTCTGGGGTAGCAAAAATCTAAGTTTGCGGTCTCAACATACCGAAGATCACAGTACCCACTAGAAGATAGAAGACAAAAGTGGGTTGAGCAAAACGTCTACATTTCAGACCTTCGTCCCCACGAGAATCACAAGATACCGGATCTCAAAGATGGCAGCTTTTTTGTAGGCGAACTTTAGTGGTCTATTGTCAGTTGACATTAATAGCTTTCAAAATGTGAGGTTCCTTCAGATATTGCAGAAAGCATTCTGTGTTGAAACTGCCATCAGCCCAATTATTTGTTTATTTTTGGAGAGCGAAGCACTGAACAGTTAACTGGAGCATTATGATTAGCTGAATCTATGAATAAATCAGAGTCTGCCTTTAATGTCTTGCATATTCTCAGCCTATGATTCTCACATACCCAATGGGGTCATGTCTTAAACGTCTTCACCATACCCTTTAGATAATCATGCAAGGTTTATTGAGACAATGAAAACAAAAGCATTACAAGTAGAACAGCACATTATGCAGGAAGAAGACAAGGCAGTGGGGATGAATACAGAGCTCATGTTCTTGTAACAAAAATCCTCACCTTTATACAGTGATAGTTTTCCAAAGCCTTGCTGATGTTGCAGATACACTCCCAATACAACACGTATAGTTATTTCTAGATCCTTCATTTGTCAAATATACAGTAAAATCAGTACAGTAATATTTCAGTAATCCTCTATTAGTATGGGAAAATAAAAGCTTCATCCCATAAGGGATATATTAACTTCATTCAAATGGAGTTGGAAAGTATGAGTCAAGCATTCTATACTTGACTCATACTTGTAGGATTGCCACAGCATCAGTGCATATTTATTGCACTGTAATGTTCTTACTGAGTATCAGTTTAAAACAACTCAACTGTATCATTTGAAAAAGTATCAAACGGTGCGAGTCTTGTTAGGATGATGGGTAGTATCTTTCCGGGGGGGTAATGACCGGTAATGAGCATTAAATCACATTCGCATAGCAGGTCTCACAGTGCACCATCCCATTGTGCAAAAACATGCTGAAGAGCAAGTCTCCCATTGGCCTGCTGCATATGGCACACTGTTGGGGAAACAAAACATCTTAATTTGAAGTATTTATCCAACAAAATGAAGGGTTATGTCAGTTAGTTCTTCTGAAATGCTTGGCTGGTTACCTTGAAACACGTTGGATGGCATGAGATATTGAGATGTTCAATAGTGATCTTTGCATCACTGCCGACAAGCTCTCCACAGTATGTACAGGCAGACATATTACTGAAAAAAAAGGTTCACATTTATTGTGATTAGTGATTATTATTTTTCACAATGTATCTAATAATATAATCCAATGCCATGGATGGTTTATGCTTCAGTATGAACAACAGGACTGTTACCTGTCACGGCTGTAGTCATACAGGGAGGAGTGTGTCGAGTAGTCTCTGCGGGGAGAAATAAATAGGCATATTACCAATTAACCGTATCAACTAAGTTGTGCATTGTTAGTTACCAACATAAAATAACGTAGCTGGTGGCTATTCTTCATTGTTCATAGGCTTACCTTTTGTCATCGACATATTCCTTTAAGAGCACAATCCCCCTGTGAAAGAAAGTGTGTGATTAAGGGTGCCAATATGTGGCAATTGGAGCAGATGGTATAGTATTTAAAATGTACTTTACACTCATTTTGTGACTTACTTCTTCTCTGAATCTGATGATGTGCTCTCCTGGTCAGCATCAATTGTGCTAAAAGAAAAGAAATCATAGAAATCATGAAGTGACTTTACTCAGAGGTATAGGGTAAGGCATGTTAGATCCAGATCCAACAACATTAATGAATGTTGGTTTGTGTGGCTAGAGCATCATATGTTTGGTTTTCACATGTAGGCCTACTGGCTTCCCGTTCCTCAAAACCAAATATTGTTTTAGACCAGTGTTTCTCAAACTTTTTCAGACCAAGGACCACTTAAAGTGTAAATGTCAGGTTAAAATTTTTTTTTGACAAATGAAGGGACATGAAGCAAGATAGTAGTGAGTAGTGATTTTTCTTGAAAAATCAACTTTAAATAAAATAGAACAATATGTAAGGGATAATGTATAGAACGCCGGTCATTACTGGGAAATAATGGAAATAATATTGGGAAACCCTGAAGTCCCTTCAGGGCGGAAAAAGACCCCTCCGCTGCGCGTCGGGGTCCGATTTCGCCGCGCAGCGAAGCGGCGGTTTATAGGTTATAGGTTATAGGTTTAGTCAGCTTTTTTTTTTTTTCTTCTTTTTCTTTTTCGCATGTCCAAATTTCCGTCAAGGATTCCCGGGACACTGTAAGACCGGAGTACACGAAACTTCGTGGGCATGTAACCCCACATGGATAGCATGGAACCTCCTGTTTTCGTTTTGATCTGTAGCCCCCCCGCTGGACTGGACCCCCGAAAGGAGGGTAGGGCAGACAGTTTTCTGTGAATATCTCGAGAACCGTAGGGTTTAGGAGGACCATTTTTTTTTTGTATGTTGATCTCAAAGGGCCATGTCAACCCATTCCATAACCACTCATTTCATGTATAGCGCCACCTAGTTAAACACAAAAAAGTAAAAATGAGGTGTTGTAATCGCAGGTATCTGTGACCTAATAGTCGAAACTGCATGAAATTGGAAGTGTAGGATCATTATGACACCCTCTGAATGCACACCAAGTTTCGTGGAATTCCGTTCATGGGGGGCCACACAATAAATTAATTTATGTTACTATACACCAACTGGCCTGTAGGTGGCCGGAGACAGTTTTCTGTGAATATCTCGAGAACTGTAGGGCCTAGGAGGTCCACCTTTTTTTTGTATGTTGGTCTTAAGGGGGCATGTCAACCTATCCCATTACCACTTATTTCATGTATAGCGCCACCTAGTTAAAAATTAAAAAGCAAAACATTAGGTGTTTTCATCACAATATCTCTGGCTGACATGGTCAAAAATGCACGAAATTAAAAGTGTAGGATCATTATGACACCCTCCGAATGCATGCCAAGTTTTGTGAACTTTCGTTCATGGGGGGCCTTACAATAAAATAATTTATGTGTACATTTAGTGACCGTACACCAACAAGCATTCCCGGGACACTGAAAGACTGGGGTACACGAAACTTGGTGGGCATGTAACCCCACATGGATAGCATGGAAACATCGTTTTTCGTTTTGATCTGTAGCCCCCCGGCTGTACTGGACCCCCCGAAAGGAGGGTAGGGCAGACACAGTTTTCTGTGAATATCTTGAGAACCGTAGGGCCTAGGATGACCAATTTTTTCCGTATGTTTGGCTACAGGGGTCATGTTAACCCATTCCATGTGCACACATGTGCATAAACAGTAATCATACGTATGACACATACTAACACAGTAGACATACGCATGCATGCACATGCACAAAACACACATACGCAGGCAAACACACAAGCACGCACACACACACACACACACACACACACACACACCCACACACATAAACATAAACGTGTACACGCACACATGCACACAATTCAAGAATTTCTCAGAATTATGAACAGGCAAGATGGGGGTGGGGTTGTATAAAATGAATTTTACATGTGAAATCTATGAACTAATCATGTTTTGGTACTTGTTGTCTAGCAGATACCAGTGAGAATTGAGTGTGGATAATGCAATTTAGTGAGAGTTAGAATCATATAGGCCTTTCAGCGTGATTTATTTTTGTGGAAAAAATGTGCTGGACTGGGCGGCGGTCATATTTTGTACCGCTCTGCGGTACATCTAGTTAGTTATTTTTATAGACCCTTTCAACAATAAAAACAAAAACAATGCTTGAACGTTCTATTTGGGTCCCAATCTACTTCCTTTGCATTAAGATAACATATGGAATGTTAAAACGGAAGCCTTGTGGGGCCAACTATGATGCTGATAATGGAACTCTTGAAAGGGTTTATAACTGAATTTATGAACATTCCAGGAAACATTCCAGACACAATGATGACCTCATTAGAGGGAGTCCAGCAAAGTTGGTCATGGGATAAGGTATCATACAGTAGGTTTTTTTACACTGATGAGGCCAAAAACATGACTTCATTACAGTACTACCTGCCTGACATAAAAAAATCCTGATACATTTTTTCTTTACTGGCAACCATTATTGATCTTAAAATGTGATGAAGAGTATATGGGTATGTAGCAATGTTTGGAAATGCCAGTTGTGTCACTTGCCATCACATATATAGCCTAAACTAAGTAGAATCAGTAAGCAACTCTGTGTTCAGCCAACCATGGGCATATATGCTTCTTGCTTTAGAGACCTGACTATAAAACCATCAGTGTATATGGGCTACCACACATTTGCTCTTTATATATCCATCTGCTTATCAACTAATGTTAGCTATAGACAGACTATTAATTTGCTAACTGATTCTACTTAACTTGTTGTATATGAAAGCCTATGTGATGGAAAATAACACAACTGCCATTTTGAAGCCATGATAGGCCTACTAATAGTGATCCGATCCTACTCACACCCCTAATCAATTTTCCACTGATGGCCATGATTTACCTAAATTTTGTAGCCTGTTTGTCTTTACTTTGTCCCTGCCAGTCAGGCTCATGCTTATGAACCACTGGTTCCACTGGCACATTTTATCAGTGTAAAAGAAAATGCAGTTAAAACCCATTCTCCCCTATGCTCAACTTTGCTGGACTCCCTCTTATGAGGTCATCACTGTGTCTGGAATGTTCATAAATTCAGTTATAAAAATAACTGTAAATATAGTTCTATTGTAGGCCTAGCCTATTTAAAGTTGATTTTTCAAGAAAAATCACTACTCACTATCTTGCTTCATGTCCCTTTATTTGTCAAAAATGTTTTTGCATATACACTTTAACCAAAAAAAAAAAAAAAACACGGACCACTTTAAAAAAAGTAAACCTAGTCCTAGACATACTTCAACAGTATATTACACAATAGGCCTACTCAATGAACCCCCTTCCTAACTGTCTTTGCACCTTGCTTATTTTGTCAGAGGATTCATATGATTTAAACTGCCATAGCTTACATAGGCAATATTGAAGAACTGTTTGGATTTGGTTCAATATTGCAAACAACTCATCTGCTCGCCGACCACTTGGGATAGTTTGCGGACCACACTCTGAGAAACATTGTTTTAGACCATATATATTGTGTTGTGATGGTGGTAACTGTGTTCCTCATCAGGTCTATTCAAACACTGATTTAATATGCATGAGCATATGGCGTAACAGTGGTCCTACCTCTCTTCTGTTTTAGTGGTGTAAACAGTGGGGGAGGTCCATTTATCCCACGGGGAATCATTGTCTGTAGACCTAAACATAAATCATAGATTACTCAAACAAATGATCAGGGAAGACGGAGCCAATTCCGGCCTGAGAAACTCAAACTTTTAGTTGTGAATGTTGAGTTTATCGTAAGGGTAAAGAGTGAAGAGTACCCAGCCCAGAAGCCCAGAAGCCACACAACAGGCAGAGTGACATTGAAATGATGTTGCCCTGGTGCCCCCTCCAACACCTCTGCTTCAGCCAATGAAATGGATGGATTTCAAAAAATGTCACAGAATCCACTGGAGCTGCCCATACTCACTTCCTCTCATATCGAACTGAGACCATATCAGCACTGGCAGCAGGTTCCTCCTCCTCCTCACTGTGACACACACACACACAAAAGTGGAACAAACGGTTGGTCAAAAGGTTCAGATATTATCTTTCCATCAAACCTACTTTGTTTTCTTCCCTACCTTTCAGTTTTGGTGTCAAAGCGTTCCCAATCTCTGTTAGTAATGAGTCTGAGAGGGAGAAAGGAGTAAAGTCACACACAATGGTCGGACCGTCACACGTCTGTCCATGTAATAGGAGAGAGAGCCAGGACTGCTTTAAGTTAGCTGTTCCCATACCTTGTGCTGTTTGTGTCGATAGGGATGACATCATCAGCTAGGCTCATAAGCGCATCGGTGGGCATGCTGTCATTTGGTATAGCAAGAAACAAAAATACATCAGCAAGCAGCGTATAGTCATTTAGATACCAGAAGTAACTTTTAAAAGAATCCCTATTGAAGTGCATGTGTATGGACTAGACAGGTCTCACCTGTCATCAGGAATGGGACTAGGAGGGGAGACAGGCTCTGGGGAACTGTAGAGGTGTCACGTGATAAGAATAAGCTTTAATTTCATGGGCTTATAGGAATAATAGCATCGGTCAGGCTATAGGCCGAAGTCAGTTAACATGACAATCATGGTTCAAACACATTAGTAACAGTACCCAAGCAATTGTATTTGGAATGTTATATATCACAGAACAAGGATCAGTGCTTATGCTGTTTTTTTATCGTACAGATAAGATGAACAAAGTTTCTTACCTGGTTTTTGTGTTGAGTACATCAAACAGCTTCACAGGGCTAGAATTTGAACAGTGTGTGTTATTGCTGCAGTCATGATATTTGTTACGTATTATTTGTTAGTCCCTCTAAACTGTTACCAAAAAGATAACATAATTACCTCTTAATGGGCATGGTCTCTTTTGGGAAAGGATCAAATGGATCAACAGAACTAAAACAAAAAGAAAAAAAATGTCACTCTTTTCACAGCTATACAGTAGGTCAGATATATTAAAATTAACATCAATGGTTAGCCTTAGCTGAAGTATTTGAAACAGTACAGGGAAAAGTAACACTGTGCACTGTTTGTTTCAGTTGTTTATGACTGTTATTTAACAGTGTAATCAATATGAGTGATCCAACACTTTGTCATTGACAAGCATTAAACATGGTCTTGAATTAAATCACACTATGTTTGGCCACTATAACTCTTCAGTGAAGCTAATTTGAAAAGTTAATGTACAAGACAATGGCCGAACACCCTCATGTGTCAGAAATAGAAGACTGCCATACCTGTCTTCAGTAATGATTGTAGTTTTGGTGGTTATGGTGATGGTTTCTGTGGGACTGATCAACAAAAGAGTAAATGAGAATGAAATTCTATCTCTGCATATAGCCCATTAAATAGGAAGGCTGCATATATTTTTCATACCTCAGTAGGTCGTCTGTGCTAGAGAGGCTAGAGAGAGAGAAATGAAGAGAGATGTAAATTATCTAACATAGTTCTAAACAAAAGATGACCAGAGAAATATACACAAAATATATCTCATTCCTCTGACCTGGTGCGTTTTGTATCAATTGGGATGACGTCATCAGCAAGCAGGTCAAGTGTTCCAGTAGTCTTCTTTGTCTTGGCAGGAAAGCTGAGGAAAGTCCATTATATTCACATTAAATTCGACTCTTTCCTCATTTCTGAGCATCAGTGAATCGTGTCTGGTGAAGCTCTTACCTCTCGGGCCCCAGGAGATCCAACACTTTGTCATTGACAAGCATTAAACATGGTCTTGAATTAAATCACACTATGTTTGGCCACTATAACTCTTCAGTGAAGCTAATTTGAAAAGTTAATGTACAAGACAATGGCCGAACACCCTCATGTATCAGAAATAGAAGACTGCCATACCTGTCTTCAGTAATGATTGTAGTTTTGGTGGTTATGGTGATGGTTTCTGTGGGACTGATCAACAAAAGAGTAAATGAGAACGAAATTCTATCTCTGCATATAGCCCATTAAATAGGAAGGCTGCATATATTTTTCATACCTCAGTAGGTCGTCTGTGCTAGAGAGGCTAGAGAGAGAGAAATGAAGAGAGATGTAAATTATCTAACATAGTTCTAAACAAAAGATGACCAGAGAAATATACACAAAATATATCTCATTCCTCTGACCTGGTGCGTTTTGTATCAATTGGGATGACGTCATCAGCAAGCAGGTCAAGTGTTCCAGTAGTCTTCTTTGTCTGGGCAGGAAAGCTGAGGAAAGTCCATTATATTCACATTAAATTCGACTCTTTCCTCATTTCTGAGCATCAGTGAATCGTGTCTGGTGAAGCTCTTACCTCTCGGGCCCCAGGAGATCCTGACTCCACGCTGGGGGGCTGCTAGGAGGAGTGTCCACCTGCTCCACATGACCGCTGACAAAACAGGTAGCAACATGAAAGAGTTACACAAGGGTAGAAAGGTGTCGGGAGACGCATCATCTTGGCTGTCTTTCACAAATATCTCATGACAATTGTGATTTTACGACAATTGTGATTTTAAGAAGTCTGAATAGTCTCTGGATTCAAGTCCTCTATACTAAGAGGAGAGACTTTCCCACTATGTGGATTATGTGAAGATTGTGGCAGGAAGACAAAATAACAGTTAACATTACTGTAGCCATAACCATGCATGCATTTACCATAAATTCAATCTACAAATAGAATATTCAGTCCAAGTGTTTCTAGGATAAACATCACTCTCTCACACAAACCTCTGTGCAAGGGAAACGAGGTCATCATTATGGAGGTCACTACTTGGCTCAGGGATGGGTTCAGGAACAACACTGCAAAATTAAGCAAATCAAAACAAATCAGATTATACAGATACAGAAAGACTTGTTAAATGAGCATTTGAGCCATTGAATAAAATTATCTTCTTGATTTTAACTACCTGGTTTCCACTGTCTTTGTCTCTTCAAACAATACTGGCTTTGTGTGTGTTATGCTGTAAAGAGAATCAAACTCATTTTATTAACATGCAATCATGGACAGTGAAAAAACGTATATGCACTACTGGCAGTGAGAGCCATGAGACGAGTGATATCATCAATTCAATGTGCCTGTCTATGACCAGACTAAGGTGGTCTCCTGTGGTCAGCAGAGGTGTGCAATCCCACGATAAGGCAGCAGACAGAGAACACAGAGGAGGTGCTGAGTGATGCTGGTGCCTACCGGTCTTTAACAGGGCTGGAGATCAAATCAACCACTGGAGTGACTTTCTGCTTTTGTTTTGGACTGTGGAAGATGAGGGGTAAAAAATGAGGCTCAGAGACTACACAGATGAAACAGCCATAACAATATTATCTCTGTTGTGTTTGTCCTTTGTTTTCATGCTTTTGTTTTTGTAGCCGTGGGTGTGTCGTTAAGGAAGTTTTACCTGGTATGTTCCGTGTTGAAAGATATGAGGGTGTCTGACAAAGCACTTAGCGTTTCAGCACTGGGGGGAGACAAAACGAGCCAATCATTTAATACTTACACTTATGAAATGCATTAAAATGCAATGCAATGTATACATGTATGTAGTACTGTATCACCTCTGTTCAGCAGGGGGCTCAGGAATACGCTCTTGGGGTAGCGGCTGGGGGGTCACTACCACTGGGGGAAACTCTTTCTTCACGCTGGTGACACACACAAACACAGACACATGAACGCACCGTCCTCTGGACATTCACATGTGAGGGAGTTCTGAGCAGCGGCACAGGCCTGGGTAGGTCTGCCTGACTCACCTGGCCGGTAGAGTGGGCGGTGGTGGAGTGGGCTCTGGTAGAGTGGGCGGTGGTGGAGTGGGCTCTGGTAGAGTGGGCTCTGGTAGAGTGGGCGGTGGTGGAGTGGACTCTGGTAGAGTGGGCGGTGGTAGAGTGGGCGGGGGTGGAGTGGGCTCTGGTAGAGTGGGCGGGGGTGGAGTGGGCGCTGGTGCAGAGACACGTTTAACACGAGCGGGAGGCGGTGAGACGGGCTCCTGTGGAGTATCGGTCTCATCGTCGCTGATCTCGACCCTGTCCAAGTTCATCCAGCAGTTTAGTCGTTTATGTCCACATTAAATAATTAGAGTACGATATCACTATGGTTAGTGCCTTAGTAACTTAGTGACGAAGTTGCAGACAGAACAACCGCAGTAGGAGAATACTGAGAGTAACACACACACACACACACACACACGAATGGATAGTTTAGATTGTGTACCTTTTAGCCACAAATGATGTGGTAGTGCTCTCCGGAGGAGATTCTGGTTTGCTTGTGGATCTGATTGAATAGAATGTGGAAATACCAGCATTTTTGGAAACAGCAGGACAACCATAATAATGGGAAATGCCACTGATGTCTAACCTAGAAATATAGACACACCCTAGCGACAGCTTGATGTGGGTCTGACTTGCCAGGCTAACTGATGTCCAATAGATTATATTACATCTAATGTCAATGGGCTGAAATTGTGCCCTTGTAAACTCATCCACTGTTAAGAACTAGATATGCCTTAAGTCATATTTCAGTCCCAAAGGCTGTACAGCATGCAAGTTGTACTGTCTTCCACCTCTGCATTGTCATCTGTCTGATAGACTGTGTGATCTGTGTGACTGTGTGAGTGCTTCACCTCTCCTGTAAGCAGCTAGAGTATTACTGCATTCTTGGTACAATGGCACCTGGAACTTACTCATATTTCTTGGCTGCAGAGAGAACGTAGGACCGCTGCCGGGCAGCTTTTGTGTTCTGTAGGACACCACTGGCTGCCTCCGTACTGAAACACAGGAATGCATTTTTTTCTTGTCAATCAGTTATAACGTAAAGGACATGTTTAACAGAACATTCCGAAAACTTAAGCGTTCCCCCCCTACTTCTCATCCGCTCTCTCTCTCTCTCTCTCACCGTTTCTCCACTTCCTCGGGGGAGAGCTGAGGCTCCGTCTGGACTGTGGGCTCTGTGGAGGGTCGCACCGTATGAGGGGCTCTGGAAACACAAAACAGATTGTGGTGAAACCGAGCAGTCCATACGATTAGCTGAGATGAAATGTGCACGACAACATTACGATAACATGCAGATATCGACTACACTCACATTTTCTTGTATACCTCGGACGGCTTCTTGGTGAAGGTGGAAGTTGGAGCGGGAGCACTGTGGGATGTAGATACAGAGTCTTACAAACTGGACATACTGGAACTGCAGAAGTGCTAAAGGTCTATTAAATAAATCTGTTCTGTCATGCTTATATAGCTTATCACTTTATGCCCCCTGTTACAGACACTGTTCTTGGCATGTGTAGCAGGGACAAGGAGTAGCTTGTGAGAGCTGAGACTATCACTGGTACAGTGAGGTCTATTTCTCACCTGAGACCATTGGTTGAGGAAGCGGGGTTGGTGTCCGTTTTTTTGAAAACCCCTCTGTAAGAGCAGATCTGTCAATCCACTAGTCTGTGTTCAGTTCACTTCATATTCACAAATGGACTTGGTCTTACCTGATTAGATATCCTGATGTTGCTGATTTTGTACTGTGGAAGTCAAACAAACAGTGATATTATGCATGTGACCAAAGAGAAGGCACCTGTGGTTGGTCTGATTGGCCCGGTGGAATGTTTACCTTTGTGTGGTGTCTGTGGAAGCAGGCTCTTTGCTTGTAGGTGAAGAGACTGGACTGGTCTCTGTTGGGGCTCCATTCAGGCGGTTTGCCCGGACTTCAGCCAGCCTGTAAGAACAGTCACCAAAATATCCCATTGAGACAGCGGGTGTGCTAATTCATTGTAAGTTGTGCCCTGTGTTTGAAACATCCACTCATTCACTAGACAGCGCACTATGCAGTGACTAACATATTCTTCACTATAGTGAATGAGTGGACATTCCAGACCTTTCACCTCACTCCTCTCCCCTGGTGCTCACCATGGCTTATCCTCCTCCTCTTCAGGCTCGGCCTCTGTGCGCCTCTGTATCCAACTGCTATCTCCCTTGATAGCCGTCCGAACCTTAGTGGTCCGCAAAACACTTGTTCTCTCATCTTTAGGGACGAAATACATATCCTTGTTTAATAACGCCATTAAAACAGGTTTACGCTGCAGGCTTTCAGTGCTTTTCTTTTTTTTTTTTGACATAAACAAACACATGAAAAAAGGACTTGATCAAACTAAAGAGATTTTTTATTACAAATGCTTACTAATGAGTTTTTAGTGTGTGTACGGCAAACTGCTGATGAGTCAGCTGAAGTGTCAGCAGTGTCAACAGTGTGGATGTGTGCTGAACATGACAGGAATGTCATACAATTGTGGAAACAATCCAGCAGCATTAATTCTTCAATACAAATACATGAAAAGGATCAAAGCAGACTGGCCGCCGTCAAGGTTAGCTCACCCTTTGACATTGTGTGTGGATCACGTGTTAATTTCTTTATGCAGTGTCACCTGTGTAGACAAGGGGGGGGGGGGGGATCTGTGATTTAGATCTTTATGTTGGATATAAATGTTCAATAGCACAGAATACGCAAGTGGCTGTATCACAAAAACACAATATTCAAACAACATTTTACCTTCTTTAAATGCTATTGAATTCTCAATTCATACTGTGAATGTAAACACAACCCAGTGCTACACTGCTTACATAAGTGAAGATCAGTGATGTGAACTGGTATTTTAAAAGCTTCCTACTGCTACCAAGTGACTTATAGTAAACTTACATCAATGGGAACAAAGTAGAACTACCCCATTTCATGACATGGGCCCTGCATTCCGCACTCTCACCACTTAGCCATGTGGAAAGGCCTGTCCTACCACTTTCTACAAAATGCATACTCATACACATGGGCGTAGATTTAGGGTGGGACGCTAAGGACTAGTCCTAATCAATATTTTAAGATGACAAAATTGTCCCCAGCAATATTTTAGCGAACTCATTTGTGCTGCTGATTCCGACAGCCAGCACAACATTAGGCTACAAGAAACGTCATATGATTTGCTGAAAAACAGCGGGGGGGGCTATCGGACATGCACGCTACACGCACGGAGAGTGTTAAAGCACAGGCTACTGGCAGTCAAGCGAGCGGGTGTGTGTCAACGACAATGGTAAGTTAGGGCTGTCTGCCAATACATTGCCTATCCCATAAAAGGCCAGAGTAAAACATTGTGACATTCCCTTTGCCCTTCAGCATACATGTTTGCCCCTTTTTGTGGTTTGTAGATCAGCTATGCCACCCAAAAATACGAAGCTTTTTCATTATTCAGTCTAGGCAAAATAACTAGCATACAAACTGGCAACTGGTGACCAGGCTTTCAAATGCGGATTTTACTGTGTAAAATAGCATTAGCTGTTAGGATATTAACCAGGATATTGTCACAGCTAAACCTAGCTTCTGTAATCTTCCTACCAAAGTTAGGAGTCATGTTGAATAGGCTAAGGGTGTGCCGCACGGACAGTCGCATATAGGCACAGAATAGAAGTCACCATCACTGACTGTTAGGATTGGGCTACCAATCTTGCAGTCGCAATAAACAATGGATCCTTTCCTGTTCCTATATTCTGTTTATGTACGCTAATGTATTTGTGAATGAAGCCTGCACAATGCAAAGAAATAAAAGATAAACTGTTGCATTTCCATACTCATAGAAATGAACATTGAGAGACACTTATCTCTTCTATGATCTCATTCCAGAAAAAAAATCTTTGACTTGTTAGTTTTTTGAACATTTATTTTATCTAATGACATTGCAAACATGATTAATTGAATCCACATATCCTTACACTTGCAAAACTATTTTTCACTAGCCTAAAACCATGAGACTGAAAGCTAATTGCGTTCATGTTCCTCTTAAAGTGACAAGCACTCAATTAGATTTACACACCACAAGTGATGATATTAAAGACAAGTGTAGCCTAATCATTTAAATATCAATATGATGTATTCAAATTACTAAATATGTTTAGCTATTAGTAATCATGCAGATCATAAAATACTACAAATAATTAACAATATAAGTTTATAGTTTATATGAATTCCAAAATAGCCTATGACAACCATCACTTTCTATGTGTGTGTGTGTGGAGGGTCAATCAAATTCTATGATTGCCACTGATGTGAATGATCTCACAAATCACACAAACCAAATAAAAAATTTAAAAAATCGCAATAGTATCGAAATCGAGATTCATCACTTGCTATTGGTATTGAAACAATAATGTTGGTATTGTGACAACAGGAGTTGTGAATGTGTCCCCACCAAAGCTGAGACCAAACCTACGCCCTTGCTCACACAACAGACTCTCTCTCTCTTTCTCTCTCTCTTTCTCTCTCTCTCACACACACACCCACACACACACACACACACACTTCTCTCTCTCTGTTTAAGAAAAGAGTTAAAGAGTAACCATCAGATCGAGCCACACACTCGTACAAAGCTATTGCATTCTGAAGTGGTTACAGTTATCAGGGGCCACAAAGATAAGTGACAAACACCGTGTTCAGGTGAGCTAACCCTGAGATCAAGATGACTGATCAAGGATTTCTCCCAATTGTGTTTCTTATGGGCGTAAATGTACCTCAGAATTGAAATTAGATCAATCAACAATTCACTAATGATTGTATTAGTTTAAACAAAACACTATGCCTGAAGCTACAAGGGGGTTAAAGTACAGAACAGTTACATTCAACCAGGGAAAAGACAGGTTAGGAGCTTATGCAAAACAATGTAGGGCCACCAGTTTACACAAATCTGTTCAGCGTTACAGGAAATTCTTTGCCTACAGTTAGTGCAGCACAAAAACTAAGGCTATGACCCTTTGACTGAAATGAACTGATAGTTACAGTTACTGATAGTTACAGTACATGTTGAACTTTCCACACATTAAGACATATTATGAGAAAGGGAGAGAGTGCAAACACAGAGGTAAAATACAAGATGAGAAGAAAGGGAGAGTCTTTCGCACAGCAGACTAAGAACAGCAAACACACTGACAGCCAAATGGTTTTTATGTTCGGCAAACAGTCCCCACGTGTCAGGAAGTAAGGAATGGAACACCTGATAACTATCCCTGCTTCAGCTTCACAGCTTTCCATGCTAGAACACCATGTGTCCAACTCATAAGCACTCCACTCAGCCATACACACTGAACATCCAAAGAAAATAACCCCCCCCCCCATTTTCCCTACCTTCCTACCTACCATATAGAGCCTAGAATCCATAAACATATAAATCTTGGCAAGTCATTATCTTGACCTACCTGTGCTAGAAGTCCTGAACAACAGCTGCTCCTTCGATCGCTCTTAACAGCCAACTGATGGCGAAGCCCAGATAATGAAGCGAGGGGAGGACTGCTGCTCTATCACTGAGAGTGGAAACAAAGTCTCCACCCCCTGACAGGTGTCTCCCTTGAGTGAACAGGTCCGGGCGTTGGCACAGACAAGCAGCCAGTCAGGGTGGCCAGGCTACCCATGTCTGCGCTTGTTCTCCTGTGTGTGTGTGTGCGCGCGCACACGTTGAGATATGAAAACGGGGAGACTGGGAGTTTCTGTTTACTTCTTTTCCCATTGTTTCAGCAAGGAAGCACATTAGTGCAAATACAGCTGACAGGTAAAAGACTAATGGGGCATGTGGCACAAACAGTCTCAGAGCTCCTGAAGGACATCTGGCCCTGGACTCACTGCACAGTGAGGCACAACACAACTAGCATTTTAATGAGATGGTTTATCAGCAAATCTTTAAACTTGCATGGCAAGGTGCCTCATAATGGCATCAACTCCACGTGGTATGTACGTAGGGTTTGACTTTGGTGCATAGCCAAGATGGACATACTGTGTTATTAGGCACATGAGAACAGAGAAAGAAAGAGAGCGAGACAGAAATGGAAACTTCAAGCAACAGACATCATTTGATTAATTGATGACGTGCTTTCTCTGGTCTGAACCAGGGGAGATGAGTGATGTGTGAATGATCTTTAAAAAAAAAAACCTGGCTGCCTCCAGCAGAGCCCTCTCCTGAAAGACTGTGAGCAACCCATCCCACCTCAATGGCAACAAAAAACAATCACCACGAAGACGTGCATACCGCACACATACGTCTAAAATGCTGTGCATTTCACAAAAGTTGGGTGGGGAAAGCGATGTTGCAATTTCCAGGGATACTTCAGACATCAGAGTTAGGTTGACTCTTAGTCATCTTGCATTTGTACACACATGAGTGGATGGAATCAGGATACAGCAAAATGACACACAAAAATGTCAATGTGGCAACAACATTGGCATGAGTACCACTCTGACAGGTGGATTGCCACAATTCACCCATAGGTACCACCCCCCCCCCCCCACACACACACACACACACACACACACTTAACCCTTGAAGCCATGGTATAAACCTGTCAGGCGACTTTGCCCACTTGAGTCAGTCATGGTTTCTCCAGCCTCCTTGTTCTCAGGATTGTTCAGAGAATGTCTGGAATCTCTCCACCCCTTCACCACACCAACGAATGGAATGGAAACAACGCAGGACTGAGCCACCTTTATCTCAGTATCAGGTCCAAGTCATTTTGAGTGCTAGCCGCTCACCTTTCCATGCAAATCTATCTGCTTGACCTGTCATGCAAATACAGACTCACAATTTAACTCCTCCAACTCATAGCTAACAAATACAATACTGACATTTCTGTTTGTTGAGAACTAAAAATATCTGAAATAAAAAAATATCTGAAATAAAAAAATCTGGGTCTCCACCTGGACAATAAACTGGACTGGTCAGCCAACACTGATGCACTCTACAAGAAAGGGCAGAGCAGGCTGTACTTCCTGAGGAAGCTGCGGTCCTTCAATGTGTGCAGCAAGCTCCTAAAAATGTTCTACCAGTCTGTTGTTGCCAGCGTCCTCTTCTATGCAGTAGTATGCTGGGGAGGAAGCACAAGGAAGAAGGATGCCGGGCGAATTGACAGGCTGGTAAGGAAAGCTGGCTCTGTAGTGGGAGCTGAACTGGAGTGCATCACTTCACTATCTGACAAAAGGACCCTGAACAAACTGATCAACATCTTGGACAATGAGTGTCACCCACTCCACAGCACTATTGTTAAGCAGAAGAGCCTGATCAGCTGGAGACTTCGCTCACTGCCCTGCACAACAGACAGACTGAGAAAGTCATTTGTCCCCAGGGCCATTGAACTGTTCAATGCTTCACTTAAGGGAAGAGGAGAGATAGACTTCTCTGCATAGTCTGTCTGCCTCTTCACCCCCTCCATGTTTGGATATCTGTCCACTAGCCACTTTTTATTACTGTCTTTCTGCCTCACTGTTTGCATGCTATATTAGCACATATGCATAACCCCTCCCTCCATGCCACAGCCGAACTGTGGCCACACTTATACCTTTTCTTAAAATAGTTAAATATATAGATCTATAGCCTTTATTTCTGCATTGTTGCACTGTTGGACTTACTCATTTGCACTATCACCATGACCACTATCACCATGACACTCATTCACACAGAGAACCTTACCTTACCTTACTATGCACAGAGAATCACAGGCTCAGTCCCTGCCTCAGTCATTGCAAGCGCCTCTGATTGAGTAATCACCACTATGTGGATACTGTTTTTAGAATTGATTTAGATTAAATGTTAGTATTGTTAGATTTTAGTGGTTTTCTGTATGTCATTCTTTTGGTTCTTTGTTTAATACTGCAGAAACTGCGGGGACAGAACTATTATTGTAAGCAGACAGAATGTTGTCACCTTACAATAGCAAATGGTGTACCTAACTAATTGTTCCCCCACAAGAGACGTCTTAATTGAATAAGGCTATATCACTGCCTGCCCCCCCCTCCAATTTGACCCCAGACGTGAATGTATATTCTGGTATTATAATTAGCCAGGAGTTTCCCAGATCTTTGCTTCAGTTTCTTACCTTGGCTTCACCTTGCAACATTGTGCTGTGCTGTGCGTACAACAGGGTTACCAGAACTCTGTTGTTACATCCAGAATAAAGAACTATTCTTTCGCAAGCCAGCCTCAAGTTTTTACCTGCTCTTAACTACACTAGAATCTACTTGGTCAACTGTGTCTCCATTTGGAATTAAGGAGACAATTTCAATAGCATTCTTCAGTTGGTGTTTCCACCCAGTTGTACGTGAAATAAGGAAAAAACAAGATTCATCCTGAAGAGGACAACAGCCTGTTTCAACGGTGAGTCGTTTTTAATTATTCACGCTACAAAAAAGAACAGAAATTTGCTGTCTTTGGGTTAGTTTGACTAGAGTGTACCAGTGTGTGAGCAAGAAAAAGTTTTGCCTGCAGCTGTCTAGAAGCCAACAGTCCTGCATGTTTTGTGTGTATACAACTATTTTGACGTCGTAGGCCTGTTTAAGCATTTTGAGCTTTGCATTCTGTTTTTTTCATTTTGTGGATGTTTTGAGATAGATTTTTATCTCTTGGCTAATTTAGTAGTGGTGACTGACTAAATTAGAGGCTAACTGTAGCTTAAGGCTAAGTTAGAGTTTGTAGCTACTGTTTTATGTGCTTGTTAGTATTTCCCGCTGCGCTGTAAGACAGCGTTTCAAGTCTTATTCTGTAGTTCTATGGTGCAGGGTGTGAGGCTGTAACAAAGAATGACTGGCACCGCCCCAAGTTAGTGAAGATGAAATAGTTACAACGGTGAGAGATTTTTTGAACGGTCATCTCAGGATGGAGGAGACCGAGAAAAGGATTGAAATTAAATATGGCATTGTGAATGATGATGATAATTTGTGGCCTATGGCCGATTTCAGCGAGCGTGGGGGGAAATGCAACGTCTATCCGATAGAAATAAGCTGCCATTGTCTTTAGTCATCTTGAATCAAGCCATGCTCAGGCGCGAGGCTGCCGAGAAGAAGGAGGCGGCAAAAAGGGTTGATGCGCTCAAGAGAGAATTGTCTGAGCTTAAGGCTGAAATATCTGCTTTAGCAGAGAAGGAGAAGTCGCTAAAGGTGGAGAAGGCTCAGAATGAAATAAGGAGTGCCCAATGTGCGAGATCTGAGCCGATGCCAACTTGTTTAAATGAACAAATTCTGCCGGTTACAAACCACATCCAATCTGTTTGTGATGTTGAAGGTGAGAAAATGATCTTTAACAAGATACAACATGTGACCACTTCTGGTGAGCCTGCTAAAATGTGGATTGGGCAAGCATGTCAGACGCTGCCTAAAATGGATAGCCTGGGTTTTACTGCAGCTGTTTGTGCAGAGGTTGGCAGGGTGCTGGGCACCCAATGGTCGTTCCATGGTTTTCATCACCCACAATCCTTTACAGGAGTTGAGAGAATGAATCATTTTTTGAAGGAAAGTTATGATAAAGGCCACCAGGAAGGCTTTCCTTGGTTTGCGCCATTGCCACCGGTCGTGTGCAGTGTGAGTCCTACCAACAACAAAGAGACAGGGCTTGGCCCGCTTGAAGTCGTGACTGGAAAACCTATGTCTGCACTTGGTTTGTGTACTGCGATTGTACATTTGAGATCAGATGCTTTGAGTGGATATTGTTCTGAATTGGCTGAAACATTCAAAACAGCAGGCCATCAGTTGACAATGGAGTGTCACAAGCATCTTGACGGGGGACATTCCCTACCTGGCCATTGGGCAATGATTAACGACCCACTTAGAGTACTCTTTGAAGCTAATTGGGAAGAGCCATTCCACACATTGTTAGCAACTGATGCAGTCTCAGACGACCATGGCTAAACCTTGAGTCCTGTCATAGAAATTACATGATGCTGAACCTTAGGCTATTTGATGAAATTATATGACCCTTTTATAATTTGATAGATAGGGACATTTGTATTTTAGTATATTCTTTATCTTCTACTGTCCTTATTGCTTAGTTGTGTTTTTATATTATATACTTTAATTACTTTTTCTGCTGTTAAAGAATGTGTATGTGTTGTCTGTATGCTGCTGAGACCTTGAATTTCCCCTGGGGATCAATAAAGTATCTATCTATCTATCTATCTATCTATCTATCTATCTATCTATCTATCTATCTATCTAATATACAGAAAGCACGACATAAGGCAAGTCAGAAGGTTTTGGAAACATCTTCATTTGGGAAAAAGTCATATATGTTCATGAGAATAAGTCATTCCAAAGTGCTATGCATACAAAGTGGCATGGTAATTACAGCTATAAAATTAACTGTTTTAACTGCTGATTGTTTTTCATTTAACTGCTAGTCAAATATTAATTTCAACAACATAACTTTTCAGTTCTAAGGAATGTTGGTCCCAGCAGATGAGCCATACTCAAGTGTAACCCATTAAGGCATGACGTGTGAATTTCAAATGGGAATCTGGTATATGGGCTTTGACAAACAAGTGAATTCCTAAACATCAGTCAGCCCTTTTGTTGTGTGTGGCACACACCTACCCAGCTAAAGAGAAGGACACAGCACCACACACACTCACATAGGAAGGTAACCATAGTAACATGCCTGGAGACGAGGTATCAGACCAGGTGAGTGAGGCAGTTGAAATGCATTCATTTATGCATACTATGCATATTACAGTAGAGAACATATAGATTTCCAGTTCAACAAATACAATGACTCACAATTAGCAGCGGTGTCCACACATTTAGACAGTCTTTTTCAAACCAGTCTTAGAAACAGACACCCAACCAGGCAGCGCATGTGTGCGAGTCGCGAACTAAACAGGTCAGCAACCACGCTAGGCTCCCTTCCGCAGGTGCGGGTAACTCTCGACCGTTCGGGTGATGGCGTCTTTCAGGCTGACCGGCGGCCGGTAGCCCATGTCCTGCTTTGCCCGAGAGCAGCTGTAGTAGTGGTGGGTGCCCGCCAGGGCCACGCGCATGGGGGTGAAGGTGGGCTTGAAGCGGACCAACGGCCGGAGCAGCAGAGCCAGCAGCCAGAGCAGCAGGGCGATGCCGTACACCAGCTGGTAGGGGAGGTGGTAGCGTGGCGCGTCGTAGCCCAGCCCCACCAGCACCTGGGACATGAAGTCCCAGAAGCGCACAGGCTCGTCGTTGGTGATGTGGTAGGCCTGGAGGTCGAAGGGATTACACAAGGAGATTAAGTGTGATAACAGTATCTTCAACCTTCATACATCAAATGCTTTAACACAGTGAATGCTTGTAACACTAGGAAGCATCTGCACATTACACATAGTACAGTATATGTCACAGAAAGGGCAAAGGGTGTGTGTTTTTGTGTGACTACGCATGCATGTGAGGACAGAGTGGTATGGAAGGTGTGTACCTGTTTGGGAATGAGAGAGGATGTAAGATGGCTAGAGCAAGTCAGTAGAAAAGAGAAAGAGATAGAGAGAGAGAGAAGGGTGGGGATGAATGATAATTTAAGGTCATCTGTTAGCTGGTTCTGACCTTGCCACAAAGTGGTGAATCTGGCTTCAGGTGCTCCGCAGCCAGAATATGCCCATGAACCACATTCTCCACAAAAGTGAAATCCACTAGGTTAGAGCCGTCACTGCCAAGACACAAATACAGTGTGCCAACATGAACGTGTGAGCAAAACCTGACCGACTTGACCAACAATGCTGTTTAAAATACTGATCTAACAAGATATGCTAGTTTCTGTATTCATGTCTGAATTAAGGAATGTGAGAGTGTCTCTGGAAATCAAGAGGAAATGAGAAACACTACTAGAAAAATAAAACAGACTAAGAGCTTTGTGAAGAATGCTTTTTCTTATTGCTAAATTTCTAAATGACATTCTTTGCACCTGTTCAGGTGTCAAAGCATTTCATCATGACAGTAACATTTAGTAGTGAGATCTGTTTTAGTGATGCTGGTCCTTAATTATCATTACTCACCCTATGATAAACTTCATCTTTCCACGGCGAGCAGTGTCCACCAAGATGGGCACAAGCTGAGGGTCTCTAGGGCCAAAGATGCCATGGGGCCGAATGGCGACAGTGATGAAGCCTTTATCCTTGTTACAGGCCTCAAGGACCAGCTGAGAGCAACAGCAGAAGAAACTTTTGACTGCTTATTCTTAAACTGATGGGGCAACTCTTTGAGCAATGTTCCTGGGCAATTTTCTTTCAATATAGAACTTTTTTTATTGTTTGAGAACTTTAATCACCAGTAGGCAAAAGTCATGATCATCAAATCAGAATAAATTAAATTGGTTATGTGGTTGCCCAGCAACATTGCTCAAAAAGTTTCCCCATGCATCACCACCTTTACATTCTACTGTCTTACAGTCCTTAGTCAAGTATATAGATTGGAGGCCAGGTCAAACATCTGGCTTTCTGAGACAAATGAAGAATGCACTGGTGGGATATGGAGATTCGGCTGTTTTACGGTAAAGGCACATCTTTAAAATCCTAGCTCTAATGTTGGCAAATGAATTGTCACCTTCAAAAAAGACTGCCCCTGCCCCCATTTCTATTGAATCACAGTTACCTTTTCCTGTTGAATCTTGGTCTCAGTATAGTAGTCAATAGGTTTTTCCGCATATGGAAGATCCTCCTTCCCATCTTTAATGTCACTGCCCTCAAACACCACACTGGCACTACTCGTCAAAACCAGTTTCTGAAACAGCCGCCAGATACACATATTTCCATCATCATGTGTCATTAATGAAATCGGGTGAGCTTGTAATTGTTATGTGTTTCAGGTGAGCCAAGCATCTGTGTGTATACAGTACGATTCTTACATTGAGAAACATAGAAGTGAAGAATGCTCTATGGCACAGTGCCTCCTACCTGCACTCCACTCTCTTGACAGGCCTGTATGACAGTGCGGGTGCCATCAACATTGACTTTTTGGAATAGTGCACGGTCATCACTGGCAGGAGCTGGAGAGGCACAGTGAAACACCAGGGAAACGTCCTGTAAAGCTCTAAGTAAAGCCTAGAGAGAGAGGGAGAGAGAGAGGGGGAAAGAGAGAGAGAGAGAGAGAGAGAAAGAGAGAACCTTTGATGCCATTGCTGCATCCAAAAAATCAATGGAATGTCATTCTTTTATTGTATGTTTCTATGTCTCTGGAGAGAACGTGTCTTTTTCTAGCGGTAAAAAAGCTCACCTGTTTGTCGCAAAGGTCCCCCTCATGAAATGCCACTCCAGGGAGTTCATAACTCTGTCGAATGTCAAACACTGTAACTGTGTAGCCTTTCTCCAGCAACTTCTCCACCAGGTGTCTCCCAAGGAACCCTGACCCACCGATGACAGCACACCTTTTGCTGCTCTGAGCACAATAAAGTAAACAGGCTTTCACACAGGAATACTGATATTTAGCACTATAACTCTAAGACACAGTAAGGCTGATGAGTGAAAACACGTAATAGACCCACTTAGACTGAGTTACAGTAACAGAATAGCCTAACTACTGGGCATATCTAGTAAATTGGTCCATATAATTATTTTTGACAAGATGGCTATCCTAAACGAAAACCATACAATCAACTCGGTTTATTTCCAAACTTACTGGTCGAATGCGTGTGGCCATCCTGAACAGGATATTCCAAACCCGAACCTAAAAGAGAGGCTACAACATACAGCACGTGTCAAGACTTTTGCGTTAGTCTTACTCAGTATTTGAGAAAAATACAGGCCTACATGCACTAACTACATCCAGGCCGATTTAAACGTAGCTTAACACTTTACAATCTATCAAACAGGCTACATACAGAATTTCTGAATTCAACAACTCACTTGAAAGATGCTCAAACGCCACTAGTCGAAACGAGTCTCGATACAAATATGAGACTGCATCAGCTGACGAGTTGGTGATAATCTCATTGGTGGCTGAAAACCGCCGACATCAAATTGACAAGTAAGCAAAGCCAATGATACAAAGTAACGCAAAAGAACGCCATGCTCAGACCAATCAACGGTTATTTGTATCAGTCATCCGTCCTATCGATCAAACGGCCCACCTCTTTCTACTTTATGTAGATAAACTGTTGTAATATCATATCTCACTGTTGTTTAGGGCCTGGGCTTGTTATAGCCTATGGCTGGTTAGGCTAAATAAATATGCAGGCATGTGGCCTAGCTCCCTTTATTCAAGAGATCATCGCTTTTATTTTCGATATAAAACCTCAAAAGAAAAACAATAGGCCTAATGTAAAATTATGTATATTAAAAAAAATGCCTTCAGTCTACCGCTGTAAAAAGATGCATTCGTGCACTGATTGCACTGTTCAGAATGATTTGTGTAGATCTAATGCACACTATGCGACGCAAAGATCAGCCAATGATAATGCCCAATCTAATGTCACATGTTGCATATATCCAATCGATGTTGAGAGTGTTGTAGCCTTGCCGACCGCGGACCACCAACAAAACTGGCCAGATCATAATTTCTGGCCGACGATGACGATTACACCTTGAGCGAACGTAAACAAAATTGGCAATCTGGAAATGCATTAATATAAATTACAGTTGTCACGTGCTTGATCGGGCAAATTTACCGACCACACGTCGCGTTTATTTGATTGTTTGGGTATCGAAGGATCAGCTGGCTTTTGAGTCGGTAGCCATCTAGATACATAATGGTAAGAACGCAGGACAGTCACTACCTCACTTGATTCTGCATCACTACTGTTTTCTATGTGTGTAGGCCTATGTGATAGGCTATTCATCACTGTCACGATTCGCGCGTAACAATTTATTTGTGTAGGCCTACGTTTCTTCCTATGCAATATGTCGTGTGGAGCTGTGTCGTGTGTAACATGATTTGCACATGTAGGTGTAGCTACACCACACCACATGGGGTTTGGCGTTGAATTTTACAGCAGCCTGGCTTTTTGGAATATGAATGATAGCACTACTACAGTTACCTAATCCCACTCAACCTGTTGTCTACAGGCCACCAGTGCCAAGAGGCCATCACTAGGGGCGGTAGCTCCACGCAAAAAAACTAGCCCCAAACCTGAACTTACAGAGGAACAGCGGCAGGAGATACGGGAGGCCTTTGAGCTCTTTGATACAGAGGGCTCTGGTCACATTGATGTAAAGGAACTGAAGGTGAGCTATAAATCAGACTGTATTAGGGTGTGTTTATTCAAGAACAAGATGTTGAAGTGCTTTTTTTTGTGTCAGGTGGCAATGAGAGCACTGGGGTTTGAGCCCAAGAAGGAGGAGATCAAGAAGATGATTACAGAAGTGGATAAGGAAGGCACTGGGAAAATCTCTTTCAATGATTTTCTCTCGGTTATGACTCAGAAAATGGTGAGGCTTTGGTCTGTCTGGAAAATGCCTGTTTCTTTCACAATTCTGTTCGCATAACTAATTTGCCCATTTTATAGGCTGAGAAGGATTCTAAGGAGGAAATCCTTAAAGCTTTCCGGCTGTTTGATGATGACGAGACGGGGAAAATATCATTCCGCAACCTCAAGAGAGTGGCCAAAGAACTGGGAGAGAACCTCACAGATGAGGAGCTGCAGGTACATAACGTCAATGGGCTTGTTGAAATGTGTCACAGCAATTTGGTAAACATTTCCTTATTTCATTTTCAAGCATTTCCCCTCAAATGGGAAAATGGAGTCTAGTGACAGACAAATCTGTCTGTATTAGGTATGTGCAATGCATTGTTGTAACAGCTGTGTGTGGCTCCTTGCTCTTGTAGGAAATGATTGATGAGGCAGACAGAGATGGAGATGGGGAGGTGAACCAGCAGGAGTTCTTTCGCATCATGAAGAAAACAAGCCTGTACTGATCAGCTGAGTCTCTATCTTCAGCGGCAGGGGCAAGGGGCATGTAGTATATTTAGTCCCCTGTGGTCACTACTACACCTGTCCTGTGCACTGAGGTCGTTTACAATGAAAACATCACAAATTATATTAAATCTGACATTCCCATTCAAAACTCATCAGTTATATATGTATGGTTTTGCATTTAGCTCCATATACTGTTTGCCAAATACTGTTATGGGAAGCTCTGGTTAAATACATTGGAAGTCAGTTGTATAAGACCATTTACTTAATACCATGCCAAGTGTTGGTAAACAATATGTGCCATTATCTGATTTGCTCAATGGCTGATGTTAAAAAATTACAAAGCACAGCTGTGTAATTTTTATTGGAGATCGCTCCCAGAAACATTTTGGGGTGAGCACCAAAATCCTACAGTGCCTACATCTGCTTGGGAACAAAAGAAAACCTGTTTGTTGATCCTAAACACAACAATCTCATACCATTCCTGATGTTCACACATATATTTCAGTCTTGTAATAAAATGAAAGAAGATAGTTATATGATAAGAAATACTATAGTACTTTTTCCCTTACTGAATTCTGGCTGCTTGAATTTGTATTTTTGCTTGCCGTTGTGTGTTCAGGGAGTAAGCTCTGTATTTTTACCGCTGACCTCATCCTTGTGCCTAAATTGTGACAGAGGGTGTCTGTAAGCTTCAGGGAGGCCCCCATATCTGCTACCCCTTAGCACTGGTCTCTCTAAATACTTTCATCTGTAATGTTAAGTGATGCTGTGTCTGTATTTTCTTATATGTACTGGATATTCTTGCACCCTCTTTGTATTTGTACACCTTTGCCCTTGAGTACTGAATGTTTTGTATTTGACTGCATAAGCAGTTAGAATTATTTAAAGTATAAATATAGCAGTAACTTGAGCAGTTCCCTTTGTCAGTGCCTTTGCTTGCGTCAGCTATAATAATATGCTGTGCTAAAGATGCTCACTTTATTAAGGACCAAACAGGTTATCACAATTATTCTAAACGATGGTAGGGAGGGAGCTGGGTATAGGTGAATGGGTACATAATGTTACTCAAACAGATGGGACTACTTCCTCTTTTGTGTATTTACTCAGTTCACACCTTATCAGCATGGTCTTATGGTGAATATGTGGAGCTGGTTTTATCCTGATGTCACATGCTTTAGTTTATACACAAAATCAAACAAACCACAGAACTAGTAATGTTATACACACTATAAAAATGTGTTTAGTTCTTCCTTATAATCTTCTTATGACATGTTGATGGTCAAATTTACAGGCAATTTATAGGCATGGGTATCCAGCCATACACCTGGACCTACTATCCAGAGCAAGTTCGTTTTTTTTTTTTTTAAAGTGGCATGTTTATTTATAATCCATGTTGAGTTCACATATCTGATAAGAGCTCTTGATAAAAAATTATTCCCTTCAAAGGTCTTAGTAAAAACAATTGTCACAGTATTATAGCATTATTAACATATCATGTTACATTTGTGCATTGTCAAAAACTAGGCCTGGCTTTGTCTACCATATAACCTTGGATCATTTTCTGTTGCCACACAATCTACATTTTGTATGGGCTTAAGAACACTTCAACCTGCAGCATACATACCAAACAAGGGATTGATAAGAAAAAATATAGCAGAAATTATATAGGCTAGCAACTGAAATCATATTACAACCATTTTAATATTGAGATTTTTTTTATATTGGACTTTTAAGTGTGTTAAATGTTAGGGATGCACAATATTGGATTTCTGCCGATATTCAATATTCCGATATTTCTAAACTAATTTTGGTTGATTGCTGATTCTGATTTACACATGTTTTTTCTTTTTTCTTTAAGGGCTCTCCTGTACTAGAACATAACATATTATTATTACCCTTACTGTGATGACCTAGTTGCAGATATAGACATAAAACTAAATGTATACTTTAGGAAATATAGACATTAACTGAAAATAAGGGGAGTCATTGCAACATGGTGTAGATGTAAAATAGGCAATTTGACATTTTCAAATAAAAATGTAGATCTCATACTATTTGAACTAATTTGTATGATGCATCCTCTGAAACCCTGAGGACCCTGAATAGTCCAGTCATTTTAGGAGAAAGGGTTGAACAAATTGCAACACAAGCAAACTTAACTGATTTTGTATCCTCAATATGTTCTGAGTAAGGGAAAAAAAGCCCCGAAGAATCCCAATAGAGGAAAGTTTAGAAAAAGACCTAAATATACCCTATTCATGCGCCTATACAGTATTTTTCTCACGCAAATAGGGGAAAAAAATTAACCTTCACATATCACCATGAAAATTACTGAGTTGATTACTTACATCAAGACAAACAAAAAATGTATTATAAGATTTTTGAAATTGTTTGTTAACATGGGCAAACAGGGCATAATGTAATTATGTATAGCTAATGTATGGTGACCCAAAACGAATTGCAACATTTGACAAACAAATTGTCCAAGGCATGGAGGAAGATAATACATGTCTTAACTGGTATTATATCTCATCTAGAGGGTATATTCTTATAGAAAATATATGGTTTATGGTGTTTAAATTGTTTTCCCTGGACAGTATAGGCCAAAATGTATCCAATTTACACTAGATTCGCCTTTACAGAATAGAGGGCAGTGTATTGTGCATGGCATAGAGGAAGATGGGAAATGTCTTAAATGGTGTTATATCTCTTCCGGAGGGTGTATGCTTTCAGAAAATATATAGTTTATGGTGTTTAATTTGTTTTACCTGGACAGTATAGGCCAAAATGTATCCACTTTACACTAGATTCGCCTTACAGAATAGAGGGCAATGTATTGTGCATGGCATGGAGGAAGATGGGAAATGTCTTAAATGGTGTTATATCTCCTCTGGAGGGTATATGCTTTCAGAAAATATATAGTTTAGGGTGTTTAATTTGTTTCCCTTAATAGTGCAGGCCAAAATGTATCAGCTGTTCACTTGATTCGCCTATACAGAATAGAGGAGTATGTGTTATGCATGGTATGGAGGAAGATGGGACATAAGTTGATTGATGCTATATTTCATATACAGTGCATATACTTTTAGAATATGTATAGTTTTGACTGTTCTATGACTTTGGTAAAACCATGACCCATGCATAGGCATGCATTGTTAATTATTAATTTTAAACTATATTTATTAGTATAGCATTTTTGCCAGATGTCACAACAATAGAGTCACTTGGAGGCTAACTGCAGTTATCCCATCTGCACCCTTCTGTCGAATTAGAACATGATCATGTCCATCTTCAACTTTGCCTTCACAATTTTCCTGCATTCACTAACATAAACATACTGTGCTGTCCGATTATTGTTTTAGACAAAAATTGTGCAAAGTAAAGGGGCATCATACAGGCCCCTCTGATTGGACAGACAGTATATCAGTCAACCCCTGGGCAAGGGGTCAATTACTATAAGACTTGAAAAATGATGGACTGATACTTTAATGTGATATACTGTATGTTTCAACGACCTCTAAATCAGATTACATAAACACCAAAACAAATTTCCTAGGCTGAATAATGCTTAACTATGTGTTTGTACAGATTACACATTGTGGAACACTTACATGCAAAAACACACTTGGCTCTATTTAAAGATTCAACAACCATTTCCATTGATTCAAAGGGCCACAATGTAAAAATAGACACCAATTTTGCAACAAACCAGTCTGAAATAAGCCAAAGAAATTCACTTTGTTCCTCAACAATGCATTCTAAAATTCCATGTAAAGTTAGATGGGGTCAGATATTCTTTAGAATGTGTATTCTACAACATTCTAATTTGTCAGTATTTGCTGAAGAATAATGCATAAAACAACCCTCGTTTTAACATATTTCCACCAACTGGATTTTCATGGTCTTTTACTATGGTGTAAAGATCACCAATTGAAATATAAAAATGTGAAAATAAATTCTGTTGCAATTAGTTTTGGGTCAGACCTTTGCCTGGACTATTAGCTCCGTTGTGGTATTTATACAAATTAACTATACGTAATTACATTATGCCCTGTTTGCCCATGTTAACAAACAATTTCAAAAAACTTATAATACATTTTTTGTTTGTCTTGATGTAAGTAATCAACTCAGTAATTTTCATGGTGATATGTGAAGGTACATTTTTTTCCCCTATTCACGTGAGAAAAATACTGAATGGGCGCATGAATAGGGTATTTGGGTCTTTTTCTAAACTTTCCCCTATCGGGATTCTTTGGGGCTTTTTTCCCCTTACTCGATCAGGACATATTGAGGATTCAAAATCAGTTAAGTTTGCTTGTGTTGCAATTTGTTCAACCTTGACCCCTATTTTGGCTTAAAATGACTGGACTAGAAGTTGAATACAATATAATAGGTGTGAAAAGTTCACTGACTGGCGTTGACTTGACTGCACACAAGGGGTTTCAGCAATCTGCACCGCAGCTCTCGAGAGCGGTACCCATAGACCAGCGAGATGAGCGAGATGCCCAGGGTATAAGTAATGCTGGTGGCCAGGGACCACTGTTCGTTACTCTCGCTGCTGAGGAGATTGGTGGTAGATAGCACCACCGACATGGCGTGGATGACCATCTGCACGGCCTGCATGGCCAGCGTGACCCCGGCCGTGCGCTGTGAGCAGAGCCGCCCCCGCGTTTGGCAGCAGAGCAGCACGAAGCAGCCGAGGATGGTGAGGAAGGAGACGGGCAGCAGCAAGACGCTGACCGCCATGTCGAAAATAATTACAGGCCCCAGGTCCCACAGGGTCCCGCAGACCACCACGTAAAGGAGGCAGAGTGGGATGGCCGCGTCCATGTGCACGCGGTCCAGCATCACCCACATGGTCACTACGCTCATCAGCAGAGGCAATGTCCAGACGAGCACCACTACCACCCGCAGCCGTACGGGGCTCAGCAGCGTCTCGTAGTGCAGGGGCAGCCGGATGGCCACGCAGCAATCCAGAGACAGGGCGGCGCGCAGGAGGAGGGCCACCATGACCAAGAACTGGTCGGCGGACATGAAGACCACGCACTGGGTCACTGGCATGGTGAGGCGTGAGGTGAGTAGGGCGGCCCTGGCCAGCGGGATGACCAGCTGCAGGGCATCGCAGATGAGCAGGTGGAAGAGGAAGAGGAAGCGGGGATTGCCGAGGAGGGAGGGAGACCTGCAGATGGCCACCAGCAGGGGAATGCTCAGGAGCATGTTGCCCACGCAGATCAAGCACGCAATGGTTAGGCTGACAATGTTATATAGGTGGGGGTCCATGGACACCACTATGGTGCCATTACATATCTTCATGATGCCTGTCAAGGACAAATGATAGTGTTGTACACCAAAAAGAGCCTGTGTGAATAGGTATCATCAGCTTGGGTGACGAAAGGAAAAGCTGTTTAAAATGTAACAGACTATGTTCATGTGACAAATTTTTGGAAGGAATATTGTCAGACAGCAAAATTTGAAAATGTAACTTTCCTGCCCTACACATCAATCTGAAATAAATGTATGATCACATCACATCAAAAAAATCGGTCTTGATATACCTCACGGCAGCTCAGCTTTCACTATGTATTATACAGTATATATTATTATATTATTCACTATACTGTATATTCATTATATTATTATACTTGATGGAATTAATATATATTTTAGAAAAATACATTCACTCACCTTTGAATCAGCATGAATTCATTGAAGATCAGGTTTAATTTTAAAATGTAAGCAATTTATCTTCAACATATAACTCATTATGTTGTTGTCATACAAGACATCTGATGTGTGTAGCCAAATGCAGCACCAGACTTTTCACAAAGCATATAGCTCTGCCATGCGTGCCTTGGTTATCAGGGTCCTTTCCTCTCATTTTAATATAATCAATGATCAACACTTAATTAGTTGCCATGGATACCCTACCACAATATTTATAGTCACCTCCCGCTTGCTTTTGTGCAGAGGCAAATGTCTAGTGCGGTCACAAAGGCTTCAGCATTCTTCATTTTCATCACATCATTTTATCAAACCTACAGTATTTACTTATGTTCATATCAGTCTTGTTATACAAAATGCATTGTATTCAGTGACAAACAATTTGCCTTGTTGGTACACAAAGTCTTTATTGAGAAAGACACAAAACAAAATACATCATAAGACACATCACTGAACACAGAAATTCACAGAAACATTTAAAAAGACACAAAACATGACTAGTGACTAGTGAACTTGTCATAACTTTATTTGCCTAATAGGACTTATCTATTACCGTCACATATTAGATAGTTAAAACATTTCCAGCATATTTCATCAGATGAATTACACTCTCCATATTGTCCCACTCCTTCACTAGTTGAGATTCAATTTCTGAGTCCCTTTTCAGCTAACAAATAGTATGGCTTGATTTTGTTGAAGCTGCCAAATGATTTCATCGGTGAGGTATTTATTAGTTATGCATGTAAGAATCACAAATCTCTTGTTTTATCCCCAACCTTCCTTCAGCAGGCGCTCAGCTCTCGCTGAGACGCGTCTTGCTGGCAAAGTCCGCGCTGAGCTTGCGCATGACGTCCCCGTGACTCTGGCCAGTCAGCTGCTGCCGGATTGTCTTGTAGTTCTCCTTCACGTAGATTGCGAAGGGCGTGGGTCCGCGGGAATTGGCGGGCGTGAGCAGCACCAGCTGACCTGTGCAGAGAGCGCACACAAACCTCTGGGTGTCCAGTGACTTGGAGTGCCGTCCAATGCTGGAAAGTAAAAATAACAACTAAATTAACTTCATCACTAAAACCATCAATGACTTTGTATCTTGTATCACACTAATCATCATGTATTAGACTTTTCACCAGGACTAATAGATAGATAGACTTTTCACAGAAAACTCCACCCTTCTTAATCTGTTGACTGACTCACGTATTCTTGCAGCGGTTGCACTGGTACTGGAACTTGTACTTGATGTCGTAACTGTGGCAGCGGCTGACCATGGGCAGCTCGGGATGGGCCAGCGTGGCTTTCCGGGCAAACATTTTCCAGATGGGTCCATGGCCGTCCCGCACGTTGTGGATAAGCCAGGGGGCGGCGTGGCACATTTCATGGACCAGGGTGTCCCTCAGACGGTCTACAAACAACAGTTGAGCCCCATATTACACAGTCTATGACTAACATGTTCATATTAACAGACCTTACAGCAGCTAGCTACTTGAGAAAAACTCAAAAGAGAAAGGAGGGGACAATTTACCTGCTGAGTCACAGACTTTGACAGACAGTCTTATACGTGCATAACGAACGCCTGTGCCACGCTCCTGGCCTGTGATGCAGAATCCTGCTGTCTTCCTCATCTTATTGCACCAAGTGACGGACATGTCGGCTGGGAGCTGAAAGTTTGGGATGATATTAGTAATACACAGCGGCCTCTGTGGTGCCACATGGGTCTAATAGTCTAATGCAGCATTAAGGAAAGTGACTTTGCAGACCAGTCCTCTTCTCTGAGGCTGAAGACTGAAAACGTTACTTCATTTAAATGGTGTGGAGTACAGCAGTTGGCATAAGAGATCAGTTCTGTATCTATTGGGCTGTTTTGCTCCTTGCCCTTTCCCCCTCTCCTGCAGGGAAAGTATGATGGAAAGTGTGTAACGTTCTCTGATTTTTCCCAGGACCCCACAGGGCAGACCTGCCTACTTACCTTGCTCTCGAAAACACTGGTGTTGTACAGACGATACAGTTTGCTGGTAAGTTCTTCCTTGTTCTGCTTGAAACTGCGGCAGTAAGATGAAGTAGCGTCCGATAGAGACTGCAGGAAACAGCCTGGGACTTTACAGGCAATAGCCCTGGTATGGAGATAGGAGTTTGCAGAGACTTGTTTGTTGATTTTCAAACAGCATACTTCAAAACGTTAATATTTTGACTCCAGAAAGACAGAGACTGACAGACATACCTGCTTCCATTGGTGGCTCTGGGCTCCGTCTGACTGACCAGTGGGATTTTTGGAGGTTGCACGGGCGTGTGGTTAATCTCAGCTCCCTTCTCACGTCTGTGTTTTGGTTGGATTTTTCCCTTTACAGATGAATCGGACAGGCAGGGCTTCTGCTTAGGCTCTGCAATGGAAAAATAGAATTTTAAAATATTCCAGAGAGGCAAAACTTTGTAAAAGAAAAAGAAAAAAAAAAGGAAGTCAATGCATCAGTACAGATAAATATTAACATTATCGGAAGGGACAACAACAACAACAACATACCTGGCTTATTTTTAGGAGTTTGGGCACGGTCACTATTTAGCCTTAAGTTCTTTTTGAGGCGGTCCATTAAAGACTCAACCTCCTCATCATCTGAGCTGACCCAGCCACTCAGTTTAATCTGACTGGACTTTGGAGGAGCAGAGGATGGGGCGGGAGCGGCGACTGAGCGAGGGGTCACTGATGTAGACTTGGTGTGGCGGCTCTTCCAAGTGCTTGTGATGGCGACTCCATCTGCATCGTCATCGTCATCATCAGTGAGGAAGACAGGGGAGTCATAGTTTGAGAGGGGTCGTCTCTCAACTTGTGGTGAAAACTCAGGAGGAGGTTTGGACTTGGTGCTACCTATTAAACCAGATAAAAAAATAATAATTATGTGTCTACTTTCGATACCAACAGCAAGAGAGTACTTTATTGAAACTCATTATGTTAACAGATGAGTTTGGTTGCAGAAAGTGAGGTAAAAGAAATACCGTTGTTGGCTGGAGGCTTCCTTGACTCAAAAACAAAGTCATCATCATCTGAAGAATCCACAATGAAATTTTTCAAACTGTAAAAAGAAAATACATTATACAAACAACATTTTACTTTACACTCTAATGCAAGAAAAAAAATAATCTGTCCTCTCACCTGTCTTCACTCCCACTGACTGACGCTTTTCTTAGTTGTGCCTTCGGCGTCTTCACCCGGTTTAAAACTATTGCATTTAGAGAAAAAGAAACTAATAGTCAGATGTTAACACCAAGAGAGAGGAAGGTCTAAAAGGCCAACGTTTGATCCCCCAGAATCTTCCTCAGGCAAATGTTTGCTGCAGCAGGTGTGATTAATCAGACTGTTGATTAGATTGCATTTACATTGAGTGACTGTTTCTCTTTTTATCATATTTGCCTGAAGAAGATTCTGGTGAACGAAATGTTGGCCTTTTAGAAACTTTCCTCTCTTTTTAACATATACTTTGTCTTGCACCTGAAAATCTTTGGATGTGTGCACCCCTTTTTTAACACAAAGAGAGAAGCACATAGAGTGCCATGAGACCTTAAAGTGAACCATTAGTTACATTAGCATATCGCATACAAGCTGGTGCCTCAACATTGAGTTTAGTGTTACATCACAGATACTGTAAAAAAAGCATTTTTGTGTCATTTGTGTTTGCTTTTATAAATGTATCAAAAAGCTAATAAACTCCTTTGATCCATTCAGTCTTGTCTCTTGCCAAAACTTACACTCCTCAAAGCTCTCATCACTGTCTGAACTCGCAGATGGTTGTCTAGAAACGCTTGTCTTCGGAGGAGCAGATGATTGGATGGGAGTTGTGACTGACATAACAGGATCATCGCAACACTGCTTTGGGTTGGGGTGTAAATAGGTAGTCTTGATGGCATTTGTGAATGGAGAGTTGAATTGATGTGAGACTTGAAAAGGCTTGAGGTTTGACTTGGCTGTTGAGAACATGAAGCAGCAAATTATACATGATCAGAGTAAAGTATGGTTTGAAACCATATTACTATAAGTCACGAAGAACTAGTGGCAACAATTGCAAGAGGGTGGGTTTGAATTACACAATTCAATTGGCTATTAAATTTAGGCATTTTTAGATTTAAGCTAGAGCTAGACTACAGCAATAGAATCAAATTTAAGCTATTAACATTTCAACATTTAAACTACAGGGCTACAGCTACAGCATTAGAATAACACTTAACTACAGCGCAGAGGAGAATATAGCTAGGAATTATCGCTGTATTTGTCAATACTAGTACTAGAGGATAGGAGTGCCTACATATTAAGTACTAGTAGAAGTATGGGAGGAGGAGAAGTGGTAGAATAGAAGATAGAAAAGAAAATAAGTTTCTATGAGAGCACTTAAGTAAGTGGGTGCAGACCCAGCAATCACTCTGTATGCAAGCATTAGTGACTTGAATTTGATGCAGGCGTCTAAGGGAAGCCAGCGGAACTCAATGAACAGCGGGGTAACATGTGCCCTTTTTTGTTTTTGCGGGCCGCAGTGTTCTAGACCATCTGTAGCGGTCTAGAAGGTCAGTTGGTCATCAATCATGACGCCTACGTTTCTTGCCGCCTTGGTAGGTGCAAGAGAGAGTATGTCAGTTTTGTTGTTTATGTTGTGAAATATGGTTTGTTTGGCTGGGAAGACCAGCAGTCTTAGAGAGGTTTAGCTGGAGGTGATGTTCTTTCTTCCAAGCAGATATATTAGAGACAGTTAGAAATCCGTGTCAAGACTGTGGCATCCTCAGACAGGAAGGATAGATAAAGTTGGGTATCATCTGCATAGCAGTGATATGAGAACCTGTGTGAGTAAATGATTGGGCACAATGAGGTAGTGTACACAGCAAAAACAAGGGGCCCCAGCACGGAGCCTTGGGGCACCCCTGTGGCAAGGCAATAACATGTGATATTACAGCACCTTGGGAAACAGAGGGTTTCTTGGTCTCAAGGACAGAGTCATCATCAGAAGATGAGTCCACATTGATTGCTTTCAGACTGTAGAGAGAAGGACACACTTGATGTCAGTAAAAAAAGTAACTAATATTTATTTAAGTTCAAAACCAAACGGCATACTAACCCATCATGTTTACTGACGGAACCTTTTCTTGGTGCTGACTTAGGAGTCTTGACACGGGTCAATACTGAAACATTTAAGAAAGAAGACATTGTACAGGTAAACAAATGGAGATTTCAGTGAAAATATACTCATAAAACAATTTACAGCCACTGTGTAAATAAAACAAATTACACCCACTCAACTACTCACATGACTCAAAGCTGTCATCACTGCATGGGTTTGAAATCTGTTTACTAGTATAAAGAAAATGGAACAACTTGTATATTGTTTAAGTACTGGTAAACATCCTCAAAAAAAGGTCATATAATGGAATGCAGAAATATGGTAATTACTAAACAATACATGAAAACCTTTCATTCTCACCTGATTTTCTTAGCAGATGATCGGCACTTTTTGGGAACAGTTGTTCGAGTTTTAAGTTTTTCCAAAACTGGTAAGAGTACAAATACAAACAAACATCTGCTCATATTTTATACGCATGAATGAAATTCATTGCAGCACCAAAGGACGCCGGTCAACATTTTCGTTTTATTCTTGAATGAGTCTGGCAACATCAACTCACTTTTATCAAATTCTCCGTCACTTGAGTCGATTACAACTCGATTTTGATTACCTCCTCCTTTCCCAAAACAATTCTCTTTTCCTGAGCTGTCCTCGTCAGAGAGTTCGAGGACGTGGACCTGTTTACTAAGGCAAGTGGAAACAATCCGTCTGTTCATCTTAGCCTGTGCATGAAATAATAATAAAAGATTTGAAAAGAAGTCTTCAGTAAGCAAAGTATTTGCAAATGCACATATGGTTGGAATAACACTGATGAAACAGGTAATATACGTGAGCCAATGTCGAAACGAATGAACCGCGTGCGATACATATTCTGGCTGGACAGTGAGATCAAGATCAAGAAAGGTCAAGAAATTACTTGGTTTGCAATCACTTAACTCGCTACCGTTAGTTGGACTTAGCCGCACAGGACTTCCACTCTTTTAATGTCATTATCAAACAAATAAATGACACTGTTGTTGACCGACACAGACTCTTTTGTATTTGAAAGAATGTATCTAGCATAGAATCAATCGCGGAAGCCTAACGGGTATTTAAATATCCATTGCTGCAAATGCTATCAAGTTAGTCAGAGAGCTTCTTTTTTCGCTAGGTTTTCTTACACCACTGGACAAAACACTTTACCTCCTCATACATTCACATTTTTTTTTATTAAAAACTGTCTGCTTCGAGGACAGAGAGAAATTTACATTTAGTTCTATTGTGTTTATTATTTGTCAATTGCATAATGGTTTAAAATAGACCAACCTTTCTTCTTCCTTTCACACACCAGAATTCAAATTTGGCAACGTGACCCTAACATGTATTACTTCCTTTGTTGTTATCGTTTAACATATTTCAAAGTAAAAGCTGTATCGTATACAACATAAGTGTTGATTATGAAAAAATCACAGTCTTGATTATTTAAGTTTTTTCATATAAAATAGTTTGTATCAGACTACATCAGGAACTAAGTTAATTTGTAATTTCAAACCAGTTGATGTTTTAATTCCACTATTTTGATATCGAACAAAAACCAGACCGGTAGTTGCATTGTACATTGCCAGTCACTAAGGGAGGAACATCGCATGCTTTCGAACATTTGCTCATTTTTGTGATTTTTCTGGTTAGTGACAAAGGACAACAATACGAAGTTGGATTGCCAAGTGAAAAAAAGACACAACTTTGACCATTATCTACAAGAATGTTTAAAAAGTAAGTTACAGATCGGTTGTTTTTACAATCGTCCATTCAGCTTGTTAGCCAAACAGCCTGGGCTAGCTATGATAGCGAAGTTATAATGACGTTTTACTTTACTGGCCGAAATAAACCAGCGTGCAGCTAGCAGACACGAAACCTCTTCTGAAATAACGGTATAATTATGTGACCAGATGAATGTGTCTATACAAAAATATGCTCCCATACCGTTAGCGTGACCCAGCTGAGCATGGTTGACAAGTTCACTTAGACGCTGTAACATAACGTTACAATCTGCTTGGATAGCTCGTTGGTTTATGTCAACTGACAGCTTCACTCAATCCACACTAATGGAAATAGGCAAACAAGGAGAACGCCAGCTACATGTTTTAGCTTTAGCTTGATAAGTTGACATAATGTTACTGTGTTGGGGAACTTGTTTATCATAACGTGACTGCCTTCGTCAGTATTTGATGTTCATCATCGGACTAGTCCTGTCACTGAAACCATGGAATAAGCCTGCTGATTCTGTCCATTCATTTGTGGTTGATTTATTGACAATTGCAACATTTTGGTGTTGCAAAACATTAAACAGTGAAGTGAATATATACATACCAATGACATTTTTAGTATGCTTATTCAAGCTTAAAGTAAGTTAAGAGAAAGTAGGAAGGAAAATGACATTTGAATGAATATTGTCTTCTTATTTTTGCAGATTTGATGAAAAGGAAAATGTTTCCAACTGCATTCAGCTGAAGACATCAGTGATCAAGGGAATCAAAAATCAGCTGTTGGACCAGTTTCCTGACATTGACGCATGGCTCAATCAAATCATGCCAAAAAAAGATCCGGTTAAAATCGTGAGATGGTATGTTAATAGTTAATTTATCCCTCTTGAATGAATAATGATTTCCTTGTTCACAAATAATGAATAATGATTTCCTTGCAGTGGAAGGGAGGTTCTAGGGCAGATACTCATTAACATGATCTACCTGTTTTCTGCCTCTTTCTTCTTCCTGCATTCACCTGATGAAGTCATGAACATATTGAAATCCTCACAGTAAATGGAGAGCTCCTCTTCTTTAGACAAAGAGAGGGGCCATTTTACCCAACCCTCAGACTGCTGCACAAATGTAAGATATGTACTGCCATGTGTTGCCGACCGCCATATACTTGAATGTATGGAAACATATATTGTTCTGTAACTTGATTTTTTACGTGTATTTTTCTAGTTCCCTTTATTCTTCCTCATCAACAAGTTGACAAAGGGGCCATTAAATTTGTCTTGAGTGGAGCTAATATCATGTGCCCAGGGCTGACGTCTCCCGGAGCCAAGCTTTACCCTGCTGATTCAGACAAAGTAGTTGTATCCTTTCAATCTCTGGCTCTTACTCTTATGCCTGTGTGAATACTGTTGTTTTAATTCATATTTCTGTGTTCAGAGATGATGGGGCACCACAAAAAGCAAGGTGTACACCACATGTAGATTTGAAGAACCTTATTTACATCCTTTGTGTTATCTATGTCATTCTATTTGTTTGCAATTTGCAATATGATTTTTGAATGTCAATGAACTGATTCAGTTCAGTATTCCAAATGTCTCTAAGTTGTGCCACTTCTGATTGATGAGCATGCCTAGTGCATGAGAAACACAGCACTCCTGAATGACTGCGAAACTCACCAATCAGAAGTGCTGTGCTTCTCACATACCAGGCATGCTCACCAATCAGAATTTGCGTAGTCAAGGAGGATGACATGAATATAAAAAATCTTAAATGTGACCAGATTAACTGTGCATGATTATTTGTAGGCTTTGCGATAATTGCACTGGTTCATATTGTGATTGTGATAATTGTGCAGCCCTAATTGTTTTATTATACCCTTTTGCCACAATATAGCCATATATGCTGATATGGCATTAAACTACTACTACTACTATTACTCAAAGCTGGTGGGGTGTGCCAAGGGGTTATCTTGAGATCAAATTTGCCCTTGACCCTTTTAACCTCTCAGGCAATAATGGCAGAAGGCAAGCAGCATGCACTATGTGTTGGAGTGATGAAGATGTCTGCAGATGACATGTAAGTACAGCAGGAGGTTTGAGGGTGGGGCTTGTGACATATTCAACACTACTGTCCATCATGAATGTCTCTTACATCATTCCATTACAGAGAACGAGTGAACAAAGGTATCGGTATTGAAAATGTTCACTATCTCAATGATGGACTGTGGCACATGAAGACGTATAAGTGACACTCCAATCAGACGAATGACACGCACCACTGAACCGTGAGCACCAGGCAACGCAAATACTGTTAAACCAATGGACTCTACCAAGCTGGAAGCTTTGAAACAAACCCTCACCGTCATGTACAAATAAAGCCTTCATTCAAGTTATTTTAAATCTTTCTATATTTTGTTCTTGACTATGACACTTATTCTGGCATTTAATATGGCACTTATTAGTGCTCTAAGCGATGCCACACGTTTTTTAGGCTAAAAAAATTTATGTCACTTACTGCAAACATCACCTAACCAACCGCTAGCCGTCTGTTTCCTGGATACACTGTAAAAAAACGCAATCTCTGTGGACAGCCCAGGCTCCAAAAACGGCAACAAAAACAACCTGGGAAAACCTAGCTCATAAAAACATAACAAACTGTTTCAGCAAATCACAGAAGAGATGCGCGTTTAGGAGAGTTTCAATTGCACGGGAGCAGCACGGGAGGGAGGAGGAGAAAGTAGCGAGTTAGCTTTCTGTTTTGTTTGAAAGTCAACAGAAGTGACGTTACCCAGCATTGCTTAGAGCACCTTTAAATGTTAGGAAATAGAAATTCAGAAGCTGCAAAAACAAGAAACATTTGAATTATCACAGGGTTTATTATCAAACTTTGTACAGATACTGCAATAGGTGTGACTATATCTCTCTCTCTGTAGCACATACTTTAAAAACTATAAGAAAGTCATTATAAATAATCCCTCACATTTACTGTTTGACCAGTGATTTTTCTTTTCCTGGAAGGTTTAGGTTTTGTGTAAGAGCTGGTGATGGGTGCACAGTCTTTGGTCTATGGGATTTTTTTCCACAGCACAACCTTGCACTAATTACTTACATTCTGCAATTTTACAGCATGTGCCTCTGAATTATGTGTATTTAGCTTGACCTATGTGATGATGCAACGGGTAATGTATGTGCCATTATCATTGGAAAGTTGTGGTCAGATGTGACTACAAAACCCAATTACCCTACTTTTAAACACAGTCTTAGTCTCAGTCAAGACTCCTATTAATTGTAAACTCATCCCACTGCTGCAGGTTACACTGATCAAGTAGTTCCAGTTTAAAAGGCCTCCATGTCACTCAATCATTAAGGTAATGTTCAAAAACACTAGAATATTTGAGGCATCACAATGTTGTAATTAATATATCTAAACAACCTAGTTCAGCAATTTTATTGGGACTGTGTGTAATGTTGAGAGTGGCTGGTGACAAGAGCAACAGTTGATCGTTATGCAGAGCACTGTACACCCCTAATGCAATGCACTGTTTTCTAGGTCATAGCAGTTCAAATATCTGCCTGTTTGGTGAGTTTTATCTCTTACATGCCACCAAACTATATTGCTTACTAAAAGGGAGACTTGACAGTAAGACAAGTGACATATGTAAAAATAAAATCAATATGTTTGGAATAAACAAAATATATACTTCATTATCATTATGGTAACCTGGAAAGGTCTTCATTGTCCTGACATATTCTCATTTCACAATACTTCCTTATGTAAATATTAAAGATCAAGTTGTGCGGTTCCAGGTAATTGTAATTGTTGTAATTTGTCTCTACAAATAATTTATCAAATCACAGGTAATCTCAGACCTTGTTACAGTGTCATGAATGCTGAAAAGTTCACAGGTTTTGCACATATAAATGACAAGGGTTATGTGCCTCAGTTTCAATACTAGGGGTGCTGATTAAGCCTTAAAGAAGTAGGTTCAAAGGGCAATATGAAAATGTACAGATGATAAAATAATTACAGAAATAAAAGTACTTTAGATATAGGATTTGCCCTCTCCTGACCCATTCTCACATTGGTCCCTTTAATTTGGTATGAAGAATTTCATTTTTTTTTTTTCAACCTCCAAATGTGTTACAATATTATACATTCCCCAAACAATCGCAGCAGCTGATCTCTGTGGATGCAACATTCTATGCAATCTGACTGCATCATGTGTGTAACAATCCCTCATGGCCCTACAGCATCCAGGCCTAATGTCACAGGACCTGTCTTATTTTTTATTACAAGGCTGGAAATAAAATAACATGAATCAGTCATTATCTGACCCCTTGGGAGGCAGAAATATCATCGAGTCATGGAAGTCATGTCCATATGGCCGGAGCCTGTAGACGCCGTACATCATGACCTGCATCTGGCTGGGCGACATGCCGCTGAAGCTGATGGCCATGTCTGAGCAGCAGCTCTCCAGCACTTTGTCGGGGTGCTGCGCGATGCTCTCCGTGATGAGGGCGTTGATGCTCTGGCTGTTGAAGAGGCTCACGCCGTGGGCGTCCTCCCCGTTCTCGGCGAACACGCCGGCGTACTTGAGGCAGATGGCCAGCTGCTTCTCCTCGCTGACCTTCCAGAGGCTGCGACTCTGCTCCGGGCAGAGGTCATCGTTCTTCAACACCTCCATGAGCCGTCGCAGCGCCTCGTAGCTGAACGCAATGCCGCTATCGTATTCCACGTACTCGAGCTCCCCGGAGTTCTGCGAGCGCCCCAGGTAGAATGGCTGAGAGGGGTCCTTATCCAGAATCAGGTATTTCAGGTTCTCGATGATGGCAAATGTGGTAGGGCGAGCCATGAAGAACCAGCGCAGGTTCCCAGCATTCTCGTACGCGTGCATCAGGGCCTTTCGGATCCTTGCCCACTCATCCTGCTCCTGCAGGTCAATCGACTCTAAGGCTTTGGAGGATTCTGAGCTGTAGTAGGCCGTCTTGTCACAATGCTTCGCCCAAGTCTCATTGGCTGCCGCCCAGTGAACCAGGACCTTGGGCGTGACCATGATGGCGCAGTACACCCGCACCTTCTGGCTCAGTTCCAGCATCTGTGCCTCGCTCAGCAGCTGCATGTCCTTGTTGCTCGGTGCGATGACGTGGTGGTGGTGGTGCTCCTCTTCAGCATCTGGAGAGCTGGGCTGAATTGGGCTGAAACTCCCCATTATGGCAAGCAACAAGCAAAATACAGCTCCCAGTGCCATGCCCTTTATGAAGGAACTGCCTTCTGATATCATTGTGATAAAGTGCTGTATTAAAACAAAAACAAAATGATTAACACAAGCTATCAAGTGTAAAACCAGCTAAACTAGGCTATACAAGTCAGCCTTGAAAGTTTTACAAACTCCTCAATGTCTATGTCTGACCTTTGTACATTTGAACAATTTTACTTGGTCTGTTATAAACGTAAATTGCATGACTCAGTAAAATATGGATAGAGATTCACATAGTTGTATATGCCATTAGACTTGACACTTGTCCTACTTTTGGCCAAATGATTCTGAGGCCACTTATTTCACATCCCTCACCTAACATTCCGTGTCCTGGCACACTGCGTGAATGCACATGTAACATTAACTTGCATATCAAGTGTCAAGACCACTTATCAACGAAGGCCAAAAACTGCAGTTTGAATCCATGTTAGTTCAAAGAAATATTGGAGTCAACTCAGGTAATGTCAATTTTGCTTATCCATCATATCCATTTCCACAATTACAGATTCAGAATGCTGTTGGATCATCAACCACCCATTCAGAGGGATAGCACAGTATTTTTACTTTGCTAAATTGCTCTCATATGAAAGGAGGAGAAAAACTAAAAGTTGGAAAGAGTTCCTCGGACATTCGTCTTAGCAGCTATAAATAAACGAAGAAAAACAAACAAAACAATGCATGAACGTTTGACTGCGTGTAACGTTACCTTAGTTGAAGACAGTAGAGAGAAAAGCACAAACGTCCAATATAGTCTGTCGTTGGTAGGTTAATGTTATGCTATCTAGCTGACTAAGTAGACTGCGAGATTACAACCATATGTCTGAGGTTAAATCAGCCAAAGCCAACGTCTATCGACGTCGTTTTACAAGTCATGTCATAATCACCGTGAAAGTACAATACCGCATTTATCTGACATACATTCAGGGATAAATCGTCGTATTAATTTGCACAGAACCAAAGCAAATATCCACCTTTCCTAGTTTCAGGTTCTACTGTCACTTCCGGATATAAATCCTTCTTGCTTTCCGTCAGCCTGCTCGTGAAAGACAGGCGCGGCGCCCCCTTGTGGTAGCGTTATCAATTTTCAGGAGTTTACTTTTTATGTGATGGCACCATCACAAAAAAAGTAAACTCCTGAAAATGGATTGTTTTCGGTCCAATATGATCTAGGCCTACATCTTTTGGGTGAAAAACACCATTAATGACACATTTACGTTAGTAAATAATTTAATAATAGAATTGTAACAGTATAACAAGTATAGGCTACAACTGTTTCCGTCATGTCCTGACATTTTAGTGTTAAATGCGTCTAAAAATGTATTTTATTCAAGCTAAAACATCCTGAGATGGTGTTTAACATGTACTCCAAGTGTGACAGTGCTCAGATTCAAGAATAATTTTTAAAAGTGAAAATGTAGCATATGATTCTGATAGACTGTCCCATTTGGGGTAATTGTACTTTTCCGTGAAATCGCGAATAAAACACAGTTTTTGTTCATTTAAGCAGTCTATGCGTTGTTCCTTTTTGTAAACCGCATCTGTGTTGACCATAGACAGTGAAATAAATGTGTGCATCTGTACTGCAAAAATATGAGAAAATATACGTGCATCTGAAAGTAAAACATGTAAAATGCTCTCAATAAGTCAAAACAACATTTTAAAGGTTTGGGCGGAATAATGCTATACCGACATGCATCGCTTGTAATGCTGGGATAAAGGAAGTAGCTCTTCATGTTGCACTCTATGGTACCATATCCCTATATTAATGTGGCGTGGTGGTGAGATGTTCTCGTTGTGTCGTGCTCGAGTTGGGGAAGCGTTGGCCTTACAAATGGTAGGATATTTCTTTCATCCGTGTTCCTTGCATTACTTTTGCAATGTTAATCTGTTTAGTCCTATGTCGTATATAGGCCAAACAAACGATTAATTACCATGATGTTACAAAACGTGGGATTCTGCTCCGTATCAACAAGTTTCTTCGCGGAAACGTTAACAATAGGCTAATATGAAGCTACATAAAAATGTACTCTAAGAGTCTTGTATCATACGTAGTTTTGTGTGTTAGTGCTGAATTTTAGTCTCACTTGGGCGATTTCATTTGGAGCATGTTAACCTACATTGAAAGACTCAAGACCACGTGGTAGGTTGAGACTAGGGAGGCTAGCTAACCTCACTACTTAGCATACTGCAGGGTGGTGGAGGGCTTTTTTAATTTTTTTAAAGTGATTTGCACTCTATATGTAATGGGTTAATATAATTGATGTTGAATGGTTTGTCACTGCATTTTAATTAAACTCTTGACTTTGCGTCACCCAGCTATAGTCAGCTGTCCAGGCCTATACCATGCCTGAACAAGTGTTACTCTGCTGGGATAGGAAGGCACAGCCAGTTTGACTCTTCTTGGTTGCCACTGTTTTAGTGGTTTCTGATGTTGAGTGATGGCAGTGCTGTGTCCCCTCTGAGAGTGGAGTGTCCTACATGCACTGGGACTTTCCTAGTCTGGGGTCAAACATTCATTAATCTCATATTTAACCTACACCGAGTGGTTCTGGGTTTGAATCCTTATTGATGTGTTTATATTTGTATTTCAGGAACGATTGAATGTGGAGTGGTTATATTGCCCTTGCGTGGTGGTTGATCTTGTAAGTTTTTATTTTTTAACTGTATCCATTGCAATTTGTTATTTGATTCCTGGATTGTGTGCTGTGATGTGCTCTCAACACATCATTCATATTTTAACTGAGGAAGAATTAATTAACTGAGCATCCATTGTTCATTTTCAGTTTGACTGACTGTACATGCACTAAAGGTTTTACTTATTGCAGGTTTATAATTGTTGCACATGTTCCTGCTCAGGATCCGTAACAGGTATGTATGCTTTAACGGCACTCCCATATAGCCATATACATTTGACCCAAGTTGATACAATCATGGCAACGGTCATCTTCCTTGCTGTGATCCTTTAATCTTGGAACAATAAATCAGGGCTGGCACAGGTTAAAGTAAACTGTTTGCAATAATCTGACTTCAAGGCCTGAAACATTAAACTGTTCATTAATGGCTTTCTATAGATATTTTATGGGCTCTGTCTTAAACTTCTCTTGTACCTTCTTAGGTTTGTATTGGAAGCTTCTCACTTGAAGTCATGGAGACTGCATCAGTTGGAACAAGTATATCCTAATTATATGTGGTTTCGGATTAATGGTGTAAGAAGGGACACGGTTGCACTCAACGTGAGTGTATTTAAATAGGTGTCTAGACAAGTCAGTCAGCTAGTAACGGAGATATGATTATTCCAATCAGGAAGATGGCAATTGTATAAATGTGACCTTGTGGGGGAGGTGGGGTGTCAGGATTTGGAGGGTTGGCTACAGCCAGTTACCATTCCAGCCTACTGCCACCATCTTATTTTTTTTGCCAAACTAACTCTAGATGGTGCTGTAAATGAGGCCTGTGAAACACCGTTCTAAAGAAGATAGTGGATCTGAATTGAGCTAGACTGAAGTAGCTAGCCTAGCATGGGCCATTGAAATGAATGGTGGTGGTACTCCAATTCTGTATAATACCTCCATGGTGGGAACAGTTGAAGTGTTCCTAGTCCAGTGGCTTGTGTAGCGGAGGCAATTTGTTATAAACTGATGTTTAGAAGGAAAGAAAGACAGTAGAGTCAGTTTGCTGCACCCTTGTCAATGATGTTTCTAACTGAAGGTTTGTTGCAATTTGTGTTCATACCAAAAGAAAGATGCTAATGAATTGGATGACCATATGTTGACAGTTGTTACTGTCATGTGTGCTCATGATGTAACTGGTCAGTTTTCATTATCCTTATGCCACTAGATGATGGATGTTGATGTGGTTTTTGTTTTGGTTTTCAATAAAAGGAGGAAATGTATGACTTGTGTAACATTGTTGATTTGTCTATTTACAAGTTCTTGAATGCAGAGTAAAATGCAACACATTCTATGTATAGTTGAAGTTTGTTTTTTGTTGTTCAGATTCTCTTGTGGTATGTATAGCTGTATTGGTCTTGCAATAAAATAAACTTGAAACATTCAAGTTTTATTTATAAAGCACATTTGTATGCACAGTGGAATCTAAAGTGCTTCACACGGACATCAAGACGGTAAAAAAAGACTAAAAGTAAACAGAAATGGTTTGGCATTTGCTTCAATGCAGCTCTCTCGGAACACTTCACACATAAATGAAAAGGCTGGACTGAACTATGGCAACTTTTGATTCACTTTGACATTAGAATGTGTGCAGTTAGTGTTTATGAAATGCATGACCTTAATGTTACTCACCTAGGCTCAACTACAGTAAGTTTGGCTGCAATTTCTGAAAAACAAGGCATTACACTTGAATTGAGACTATTCCGATTGTAATCTATAGTCTTTCCTGCTGCGTTGTTACAGCACAGAAGTTATTAAACTGTCTAGAAACAAATTCATGTCAAAATGAATGAATTGGTGTAATACTGCATTATAAGTCAGGGGCTCTTTGAGAAGCTAACAAGAACTGAATGCATTTACCAGTGATGCGCAAACCTACAGATCAAAACCTTTCCTCTTGGTGTCAAGGCAACTTCTCGAAATAACTTGATTGATTGTACAGATGGATAGGATATGCTAAAGTTTGATGATTCAAGGTGAGGGAAATGTGTACTGTAGATGTGAAGTATATTTAATTTAAAGAAACACTGCTTTACAAAATTACATCAAACTCATTTTGATGGTACACAGCCTAGAAAGATGTATCTATTCATTTCCTCCACACACTGTCTGGTATTGCACCATGTAACTGGTGTACTGTGAAGGAAAGTGACCCTCATCACCTTAAGCCCTTTAGCATCATGTGCTGGACAGTCTGATAGACGTTTAAAAAAATATGTAAAGATAAGCCTACCCGGTACATTGATAATTGATGACAAGGGGTAAATACTTACCAATAATGTACTGCAATGTTGGTGGTGGTGCATGCCACATGCCTGTTGTCTCATGCTACTTGCCTACCGTCCCGTGCCAAGCGCTCACTGCCCTGCACTACTTGCCAACTGTTCCATGGGTTAGGGTTAGAGCGAGGGTTGTAGGGTTGGACAGGGATGGATTACTGCACGGGCCCTACCAGGGGTCAGGGGGCCCTGAAGCCCAAGCCATTGCATGGAATCATTGCCTCAATATCAACACATCAGGATGAAGGCTATGAATCTGATTGAATTAAAGTATTGGCCATCCCCAAAATGCACTAGAATACAGGAAATCAGTTTTTAGAAGGAAAGAAAGACACTCCAGTCAGTTTGCTGCACCCTTGTCCTAACTGAAGGTTTGTTGCAATTTGTGTTCATACCAAAAGAAAGATGCTAATGAATTGGATGACCATATGTTGACAGTTGTAACTGTCATGTGTGCTCATGATGTAACTGGTCAGTTTTCATTATCCTTATGCAACTAGATGATGGATGTTGATGTGGTTTTTGTCTTAATGGAAATCACATCAAACAAATTAACATTTGTCTGGGGGAAGACCATCAAAACCCCCCTCCCACATATGCGACAATTAGTGGGGGGCCCTTAATACATCGGGGCCCAGGGGCCCGAAAGTTCATAATCCGTCCATGGGGCTGGAATAAGTGTTGTGGGACAGTAGGCAAGTGGCACGGTACAGTAAGTCACTAAATCCCAAACTATGTGCAGGTTGGCGTTTTGCATGGTAGCCTCTGCCAGCACTGTATAACTGTTTGGGTGTTTGTGAATTGTAAAGTGCTCGGAGGAATAGAAAAACGCTATATAAATGTGATTCAGTTATATATTTACATGGCTTTTTTTTTTTTAAGTTGGTGTGCACAAGATGCCTTTGTGTGTGTGCACCAGAAAAGTTTTTTTTCTTCTGCACGTCTCTTCAGGGGCTCCATAAATTAGCATTCTGGATGATAGAATTCTAAAGACTCTCATTATAGTCTATCCCATTACTCATATGCAATATCAAACTATCCAAAATAAAAAGCTAATATATTAACCCTCTGTGGTACGCCGTTGCCTTCAGACAACATAGCCTACTTTGGCTTGTTTAAACAAAACTAAACAACCATTTGATTGGATAATTCTTCAGCAAGGGGGAACTCCAATACTATTCAATGCAACTGCAAGAAAGAAGTCACATGACTCACAGGCAGTCATTTTGCTTCCTCATTCAGGGACTGTGCAGGTGTCTTGCGACGCCATATTTTCCCTTGCGAAAATTGCATTTCTCAATACTTTTCTTCCAGTAAATCATGTGATGCCAAAGGAAGTGTGTTCAAAGTATGAGCTGTATGAGGGCCCCCATGGAAAGGTGATGCACTAGTGAGGCACCCTGTGATGTACAGTGGATGGATGGGTGTACGAGGGGCACCTGTATGTGTGAAGTGCATGAGTGAGCTAAATTAAGTTTTACAGAATGCCATATGGTTGATGTGCCCTGACTACCATATCAACATCCATGGCTTTTTGGTGTTTTGTGGTGAAGCTGCAGACTTGCTACCCTGTAGCCCCAGGTTTGAGGCCTGACTGTTCTCTCTATTTACTAAAGTGTAGGCCTACCCCCTGTGTTTCTCTTTTGAGACAAATTGCTTACTAAACTTTCAAAAAGTCAGGTGCAGGTCTCAGAGGGAGAGTGGATGTTGTTATGTATGTGTGTGCATGAGTGTGCATGGAATATTATGGGTGTACGTATGCAAACTTGTGGATGTGTGTGGGTGCTTGTGTGTGTATGTGTATGCCTGCGAATGTTTGGGGAGATTTATGAAGCTTTTAACTATTACATTGAAAGTGATTTTGATGATTTCATATGATAATTTGTATGTTTTAATCATAACTTCATAACTTCATATCTGTAAAATATCAATTTTCATTCCGCAATGGTACAATGTTGCCTGGGGGCAACAACTGAATTTAAAATTAGATTTTTGTTAAGTATGTATGGAGACCCTAAGGGGACATGAGCAAAATAAAATTAAAAGTTTTGTTTCATGTGCTCACGTGAAAGTTTCATGTGCACACGTGAAACTTTCATGTGAAAAGGTTTTGCGTGCACACAGGAAACGTTCATGTGCTCACGTGAAACTTTTACATGTGCACATGAAAGTTTCACATGCGCACATTAAAGTTTCATGTGAGCACATGAAAGTTTCAGGTGAGCACATGAAAGTTTCACGTGAGCACATGAAACTAAACTTTAGATTTTTTTTTGCTCAGGTCCCCTTAGGGGCTCCATAAGTTATAAAGATGTGGTTTTTAATAGAGATTAGATAGGTGAATAAGTTAGCTTTAATTCTTGAAAATAGGAATTATTTCACTTTTTACCATTATGGTACAATGTTGCCTTGAGGCAACAAATCTTAAAAATATATAAAAATAAAAAATATAAATTATTATTATTATTGTTTAAGGGTCCCTTTTTAAAAAGAAAAACAATGCCAATATTTTTTTCCACAAGGATATAATAATGCATAGGCTACCAGTTAGTAATGTAATTCTGGATTACTAAGAAGAATGAACATCCTCGATATATGCAATATTCTTACAAAGAATTTGTGATGCTATTAAAATTATGATTAAATGAGTTGTAGATATCTGACAAGAGATTTTTGGCAAGTAAGAATTGTATTGCATAGACTATAGGCCTACCCAGAGTGTTCCTTTTATGTCTAAAAGTGAAGTAGGCGTGAGATGAACACCTGATTTATGTTGGCAGTCTTTGTTGATTGTGTTTCATGCATCTATTGTCCTGATAAAATGAGGGCAATTCGTGGTGTTAGCCAAGTAGCCTACCATAGGGGGGCGCTAGTACTTCAGTGCTTTCAGTACTTGGAGACGAACAGCCATGGAACTTGCACGACTTTTTGATTGGCTATCACAGATGTCGAACTCCGTTTTTAAGGATGCTGAGTCCATACAACGACGTTAAGGGATGAGGCAGACCGAGAGTCATTCTGGTGATGAACAGTTACATTACTTTTAAGAAGTGTTGCGTATGGGCTGCTATTTCGACGAAATCTAGGCTACAATCGTTTCCAAAGACGCGCGGCTTTGAACGAACTGAGCTATCCCCCTGTCTGGAAAATAATTTTGTCTTTTTCTGATTTCATTGGATTCCCGGACTTCCAGTTACCATCAACACGTGAGTCGTAACCTACGAGGAAATACTGTTTAATACTGCAAAACCAAATAAAAGCTCCTTAGAACGGGTGTCAAATTCTGACGGGCACTTATCATTTTAACTGTTGCCGACAGGGTTTGAGGAAATGTACGCCACAGTGGACAGAGTGGTATTTTACCTAGGAATCCTGGTGCTTTTAATGTCATGTGAAGCAAGAGGTAAGCAAAACAACTGAATGGCATTTTACTCTGTGAATATGGTTATCATTATTGCACTTGGCCAATACACTGTATCGGACTTTGTGAAGTAGCCTAATAAGAATCTAGCCTACTTAAAATATCTCGCTCAGGAGTAGCCTAGGCTGATGTGAAACTCTTTGAGAAGGCATTGCCTATTTTCCGACATTTGTGGAGATGATTTTAATAGTTTTTAATTAGTGTGATGTTTTGTTGGCTATTAGTCTACTTGTACTACTTTGGGGGTTGACCAGTCTGACACGACTCTTTGTAAGAACTTTTCTACTTTGCATTGCATTTTAATTCTGCATACAGTTTAACGTGGAAATGATACATTTTCCCTATAAGCTATCGAATAATGTGGAAAGGTAGCCTACGCTATACGACTAATGCAGCATAGGGTTTGAAGCTCGTAGAGCATCCAACTCCGCTTGACCTGAATACCTGCAATGTTAAGCCTGAGCTACGTTGCATGCAATAGAATCAATATTTGTTTACAGTCCTGAAAACCTTTTGCTAAACATCAGTCCTTTCAGAGTTAAACAGACCACCAATATTACACCAATACAGACCACCAATATTACACCAATACAACAACCCCTTGTTTAATACATGAAGGAAGCCGGTTTTAATGGTTGGTGTAAGGTCAAGTGCAACAAAATGCAAGTAAATTTGCTTATCAAAGTACCTCTATGTGCCTCGGAGACTAGCCTGGTGTTGTGGTTACTGACAAGCAGACAAACTGTCGGCTCCACATAAAAGTGGGTCCTTTCAGGGCATTTCTGTTGGCTTTTGCAGTCCGCAGACAAACAAGAGGGTCTTTTTCCCTGAGTGGCGACTGAAATTTAGAGGTTCACAAGTCTGAGTCTCCTGCCAAGTTTAAAAGTAATTTATTAAAATCAAAGCAGAGCTCATGACACCTACTGGGCTGTTAGCGTAAATCAGTGGAGCGCTCTTGCTTTCTTCTGAGGAGAGCTCTCACCCTGGCCCCTCTGTCCCACCACCCCGCTGGCTTGGGCCATTGGAGATGCTGTAATGTCCCCATGCAAAAGAAAGAAAACAATGTATTCAAAGCAAAACACCAAGTTCAAAGTGATCGTGAAGAAAAGGGCCCTGTTTTACATTCAGCAGTTGCGCAACCTTGCCTGTCCTTCATCATGCACTACTTTTTTCGGCCCCTCTTTGAAAGTGTAAGAAATCAGGATATGCAAATGAGGGAGATAAACGTCTAGCACAAAAACAACCCTAAATAGCCTCATCTCAGAGACCCTAACTTTTCTTGTGAATCACTACACTCAATGATGGCCAATGAGTCAACACAGTTGATTATACGAGCAGCAATCAATCAGTGAGGTCAGGTGTGGAGCCGGTCACTGAATCACGTTAGAGTGCTGCGCAAACATGACTCACACACATGGACCTCTCCTTAAACAGTCCATTGTCTCCCTCTGTTGATTGAAACATCTGCTGCTCTCTCACATTGTGTGGTAAACTCTCTCTGTGTGTATTTGTGTGTGTGTGTGTATTTGTGTGTGTGTGTGTGTGTGTGTGTGTGTGTGTGTTTGTGCGCCTGTGTGGTGGTCTGGCTCGGAGCAGGAAGCGTACACATGCTTTGTTGTCCTTGGATTGCTCTTTTCCTCCCTGCCTCATCATAGTCATCCTTGGAATGCTGGAACCCAGGGCTCTTCCGCATGTGCAGGAAAGTCCAGATAGGCAATGAGTGTGAGACTTCCAAGACTTGGAAGACCAAGGATGTTCATCTGACAGCATCGCTTGGCATGTTATATTGAAAGGATTCAGAGCCCTTTGAATTCACACAGGGCTAGATGCCCTGGAATGTTATGTGGTCAGAATGCTCATATTTGACACCTGATACACAAGCTTCAGGTTTTAGTCTTACCAAGAGAAAGACAATGTGAAGACACTGTAAACATCACAGTTATGAATTATGTTATAATTGGATTAATCTCACAAGGTTTTTCCCCTGACTGGCTGCCTCTCTCCCTCTCATGGGTAGCCACGACTTTCACATAATGTGTGGCCAAGTCATCTAATGACTAATTAAGTACTTTAATACACCTTGTACACATCAAAAAAGTACCCCTAGGGACCTGAATTTCCCTGAGGTTTCACTGTCTCTCGATATGAGTGACAGGACAGAAGGTTTTGGCTTAATTCACCCAGGTTTTAGGTGAGGTTAAGTGCCTCCACTGTCACAGGAATGCTTCATGACCTGCGGTTAAACAATTACTGGATAACCTCACAATGGCAAGTCTGACACCCAGGCTTTGATGGCACCATTCAGCCTACTGTGTTTTGAAGTGCAAAGAAAAAAAAAACCCTGTCTCTGTTAGCATGTCATGATTTATGCTGCTTGGCACCGTAATCTAGGAGCAAGACGTAGAGAATACCAGGCAGATATCGGGACGGGATCTGAGATACGCGCTCACGCTGGCGCAGACCCTGGCGCACACCCGTGGAGATGAAATGCAAAGGCAGGCAAATGTTTTGGCTCTCCGCTCCATAGTGTGGTCGGATGTTTCCTGTTTCTAGCTGTCGCTCGTCACCGCTGGCTTGCCGTGGCCCGCATCTCTGTGCGTCTCTTTCCTGGGAGCGCGGCCCCCCCTCCATGGGCATGCTATCAGCCTCTCAGAGATACAGGGCCAGCTGCCCACCGGACATGCTTAGATCTGGCAGGAGATTGGGTTCAGGGCTCGTGTTTAAACTCAGAGAGAAGCAGACCATACCCAAGCTAATAAACAGAGCTCTTTTGATTTATGTACTCCACTCTCCACAGAACCGCCCAAAAAAACAGCAATGGGATCACGGTCACAGCAGTCGGCACATGTTTTCCGAATGGCACACACATCAAAGCATTGCTCCAGGATTGAGCCGTGCTCTCTCTCTCTCTCTCTCTCTCTCTCTCTCTCTCTCTGTGTCTCTCTCTCTCTCTCCCTATCAAAGAGTTTTGAAAAAATATATTTGGTTTTAAGTAATAAAGCATAACAAACTGGAGTCACAACAAATGCCTTGTCTCTCCGAGGACCTCTGTGATCCCAGCACTGTGAATAAAGGGTGAGGAAAAGGTCACCGCCATATCTGAGCTTTGTGATGCGTGCCGTGGCATTGTCTGCCCAATCAGATGGATAGGTGAACTCCACACCGCTGAGCAAACAGGGCGGAAGAGATAGTGCAGCTGCTGGAGTCTCCGCCTGTTTGCTCAGCTCAGCAGGTGTCAGACTCCTCCAGTCCATTAGGCAGATCATGTGACTCTGCAGGTCATCACACCGCTTATCTGCTTATCACCCACACATAAAACTGGAGCCTGTGAAGGACTTGGGCTATGCAAGCATAGTGTTGGCACTATGTTAGGGTTGGGGCTTCCAAGCCATAAAATGTGCTGGAGCACAACTTGAGCTTGGTATGGGCGCATGTTAAAGACATGCCTATAAATGACAGTAAAAGGCTGACCTGCGTCAGAAGTAGGCCTGATGCAACATCTGGACATCTCATGTCTATTCTCTGGCGAATCTTTTGAAGGTACCTCTTTGACCTGTTAAAATATCTCCAAGCTGCTTTGGGTTTGGCAGGCCCGAACCCATAAGCATGCACACAGGGTTAAACAATGTCAGGTGCCCAGGCGTCACGTCGAAGAACTGACAATGCCTGAAGACAAAAAAGCGAACGCTGAAACCTGAGCTTCCCCAATAGCCTCTTTCGACTCGTTCAGGTCTCTGGCAGGGTTTGACCCTGTCCCAGTGGTTAGAGGTACTCTGCCACATACAGTCTCTCATAGCGTTCTAAAGACACTCATCATTTCCAATAGAGGAAGGATTGTCAGATTCAAGAGACTTTTGATAGAGTTATAAACATACATCTGTATTTTACTTGATTTATTACTGGATTACTCCAGCCGATTGTTAAATGTATCCATGCAACAGTGGGATCTTTGCCAGAGTCAAGGGAAGCGAACATCTGGCCTGATACTCCACATGAACAAAGGAAGTTCACCTATGCTCATGCCCGTGCTGAAGTTCTATTTTTCCTTCTTATTTTTAGCCAAGGAACAGATTACTTGGCAGATGTTCCTGCCTGTGTGTGTTCCCTGGCATAGTAAACATAGTGCTAGTTAACAAACACATTTTCTATGGGAAATAACATTGTTTTTAGATTTGAACATGATGTTCGCAATGGCAGATCCCAGTCTTTTGAGCACGCGGGCAAAAATCTTCCTGACCTTTAAAAGCCTGCACACATTAAATCTGGCAAGCCTCACGCTGCATCTCAGGCCATATTTCTAATTGCAGATGAAAAACAGAAACTTGCTGTTTGAAGGTCCAAGAGCGTGTATGCCTTTGTAATTTTGTAACTGTGATCTATATTACACGTGCTCAAACTATGAAGCCCATAGATTTTTTTTTTGTTAGGGGGTGCTGGTGTGGGTAAAGAGTGGTTTACGTAAATAAGGCAGTTAATGAGCAACATTTGGTCACATAGCTCCAGCACTACTATTTGCAAAGTGTTGGTATTTATAGAGGAGACATTAAAACACAAAGGAAGCCGCCTGCCCTTTGAACATTTTCTTTTCTCCCTTCCTTCCATCGTGGCTTAGTCAAAGATTCCCATGGTGAATGGCTCTCTGAGTTCACTGGTATGTCATTCTCCGTGCATCCTCATTGTCTTTCTACCTGTGTGAGCCGCCAGCTGGTGTGTTTGCACAGGTGGGAGAGAGAGGCCAGCGCAGAGTGAATGAGAGATTGAGAGCTGCCATGTCTCCCATTGTTCACCGTCATTCCGGTGGACTGAGTCTGTCAGAGTGGCGCTCTCACACAAGACCGGGCGCAGCTTTCGTCATGTGCAATTTGTCCTGTATAGCAAGGCCTCTCCCCTAGCTGGAGCAGGGCTTTGTGGCATTCTCTTTATCCTCCATTTAAAGGTGGGATTACACAGCATTTCACTTGAGGGATTACAGGTGTCCCGTCTAAGCAGCGCCCATCTCTTTACAACATCACCTTTTGAAAGACCACTTCTGCTTTTAACGTGCCTCCCAAAGAGCTCTGAATACTTCTCTGCTCTGTGAATCTCCCCCCCCCCCACCCAACCCCTTTCCCGCCATCTGACTGAGGAGCGGAGGTCTTTTCTTTTAGAATCCTGCGGTTTTCCCTGAACACCGACATTCCAGGCATTTAGAACCTGTGGCTCAGCGGAAGGGCCTCCTTAATGGCTTTCATTCTCAAGTGCTCTACTGTTCAATGGAGGTTAGAAAGCGAGGGACCACTTCTCCCCGGTTCACTGCTACGGGTCAGTGGCGGGAGAGGCTCGGTAAACACCAGAATGAACAAGTGACCCCTTCAGGCCTGATGTCCTATGGGGGGGGGGTTGGGGGCAGTGGGGCACTTCTGGTGGCGCACATCCTGTCTTAAAGACTCGCGGGCGGCCTCCGCTTTCAGGCTGGCGTGTTTGTTTTGAAGCGGCGGGTGGGTGGGGGAGGGAGGTAGTGCAGGCGCAGAGTCGCTGATCGGTATCACCACCTGCGTGGGCTGCTGCGCGGTCTTGTCTGGGCCTCTTGTGAAGGGCCGCCCTCGCCCGGGCTATGGCACGCACATCCGTCAGCGACAAAGCAGTAGCAGCGGTAGCTGCCGCACGAGTCACAGCCGAAACACGTAAACACGCGGCCAAGTGCCGCGCTGCCCCATGCCAAAGCGGGATTACGCCGTTTGCGTGAGATAGTCTGTCGGCCCGGGCTGTTGACACAAAGGCGGCACGTAATAGGCAGGTGCTCATTATCTTGATGGGGCCCAGGTTACACAACATTAGCCCGAACCCCGTGGAGCTGCAGCTGCCTTTATGAGGCCGGAGTTGGCATCGCTGCCCCTCTCTGTGGTCTGAGCTGCTGGTGGTCCACACAATGAGGATATGCGCGCTGGGGGGATGGGGGAGCAGCCGAGCGTTGGGTGGTTCAGGAGCACCTACACTCCCAGCAGTGTGTCAGAAATATACAATCGGGCATTTAGAAAAATACAGCGAGAGGCAGATGGGAACCTGAGCCGTAGTGACTCCAGCCTGAGCGCCGACACAAGAGGGCTGCTCCCCGCTGGGAGTTGGGAAGCCATGCCGACACTGAAATCAGATCTTTGGGGGTCTGCCGCCAAAGCATTTAGGAGCAAGGAGCTTGATCATTGACTTTGAGAGCCCTTGAAATGCCATATGTCCTGTCTATATAGTCCCCCCTCCCCCCCTCTCTTCACACACACACACACACTCAGTCACACACATACACACAACACCCTTCATCACAAAAACCTGACATCCCATGAAACAGGCCAGCAGCTGCAATAGGGAATGCCTGGCCGGTGTAAAGTTTTACACTAACATAATTGAGGAAGGATGGTGACCAGGGTGTGAAACTAAACATAAACAAGTGTGAATGTTCTGAACATACTGTTACCTAACATGTCAGGCCAAGAGGAGGATGTTTTAGTTATTTCAAGGTTAAGCCAACGAAAGCATTCACATTGAATTACATTTGAATCCACATTTTGTTTGACTTTCAGATCAGACATTATAAAGTTGTATTGTCAGTATATCTGTATGTAAAGCTCTTGTGGTGGAGGAAAGTTACCCCCCCCCCCCCCCCACACACACACATACATACCACCCCCACTACCACAAACACATACACTCATCACGTGGTTGCATTGCTCTCCATTCAGCATGTGGGTTTGTAAGACAGCTGTGTGACGGGCCGCCTCAAAGGCGACCGACCGACCGTCAGGCAGCAGGACGGAGGACGCAGGGCGGAGCGGAGCAGAGGGCCAACGTTAAAAGGCGAGCATGTCAGTGCGATGACAGACGCAGACACTCTGCGGAGCGTTTACTGCCACGGCTGCTGCCTGTATCTCATCTCCGGGCCTCTCAAAATATCCCCCCACTGAGTGGGGGCCTGGCCTGGCCTGGGGAGGGGAGGGGTGGGGTGGGGTGAGGCCCAGCAGCCCAGGCAGGCAGAGAGGCACAGGGAGCAAATGCCAGACCAGCTGCTCCCCAAGATTACAACGCCACCTGAAACCATCGGTCGGCCCGTCTCAAGTCCTGAAGTATGGTTAATTGGTCGGGCACAGGCCATGGCAGGCTTTTAAAAAGTGTGTGGGTGCGGGGGGAGAGTTGGAGAGGTGGGAGCTGTATGTAGTGGGGGAGGAGAAGTGGGTCTCTTCACTGCTGTCCCTGATTATTCACTTGGTGGTGGTGTTTTGCGTTCAGCAGAGCCAGGTGCTGTCTGTCCACCACAGTCCAGCAGCTGGAGCCACACAGGGCAGCTGGGACAGGGGGACAGCAGCCTGGGATGACCAGACACAGGATGAATGTGAGGGAAACAAGCCTGCCGTGTAGGGCTGTGCTATGGAAGAGGAAACTCAAAATCTCTGAACAACAACAAGCATGGAGTTGGAGACTGTGATGGTGCCACAGTGAGCTGACTTAAATGGAGCACAAAGAAGTAGATAAAAGATAGAGTAAGAGAGGGAATGAGAGAGAGAGAGAGAGAGAGAGAGAGAGAGAGAGAGAGAGAGAGAGAGAGAGAGAGGGAAGGAGAGAAAAGGAAGGGGGTGTACACAAACCCTCCTCCTTCTACCCAGCATGGGGTTTGGTACAGATCACATCAGAGGAGCATCCATCTGTGGCACTATTTCTCCCCCGTGATAAGAGCCTGAATTCCACAGCAGTGAACAAGGCCCAGCAGTGTTTGGTCTAACGACCCTATCAGTGAAAGTAAACAGTCATACAATAAGACTCCTCACCGTTCACATCCCCTATAGCAGGATATGGAGGGAGGAAGATAAGAGTTGCAAGTTGCTCCTCAAATCAGGCCATCAACCTCAGGAGACAGAAAGACTTGGTATGGATTTACCTTGAGATTTGTTTTTGCTCATACCGGTTTATGGCATCTGTTTCAGAAGTATTTAAGTCTCCTGTCTTCAGTTTGCACCCAGCCAAGAACAACAAAATGTAAGCCCCGCTCTTACTAACAAAAGTGAGGTGTCAGATGTAGAGCTTAATGAAATGTTTCATCAAAGGGGTGGGGGACTATTATTCATGACGTGTTTTGAGACGATCCTTAAGATTGCCTCAAAAAAGGCCCAGGCCATGAGGTTTCCATCAGCTCTTGTCTGGTGGCACAAGTGGGAATCCCAAGTTCTGCTCAACACATTTCAGCAGCTGCTCTGTGGATTTACAGCAGGGTTTCCCCCATAGCGCTCTTATGCTAACATGTGCGGCGTGGGCTCGGTGGCGAGCATAGAAAGCTCAACCGTGTGTCTACCGAGCTTACTTTTCTGGGATAAATGCTTTCCATCGCACTGAGCTTCATCAGTGTCCTATCTTTTCTCTGTCACTTTATTTTTCTTTTTTTAATAGCTTTTTCTGCCCCCCCCCCCTCCGCTCACCCTCTGTCCATCAAACCCTCCTAGCCTGTCTTTCTGTCTATCACTGCCTGCGTCATTCTTTCATTCTTTTAAAAGCCATGCCACTTCCTCGAGCATAATAACTTATCCATGTGGAGCACTGTGTAGGTTTGTTTGAAGCTCTCCCTGTGACACCAGCGCTGTTCATCTGATTCAGCCGTGGCAGCGCAAGCTTCAAAGCAAGGCGACTGCGGTCTGTGAGGGCCCCTAACCAATAAATCCTCCCCCGAAATCAAAAACCTGTATCAAGATGTCTAAAACAAAGCAGGCCAGAAGGGGACAAGTATGCGCTGTAGCTTTTTAAGTGATCGCCGGTAATCCATATGTCACAGACCCCCTGTCTTACACCACTCAAATCTATGATGCAGCTGAGCCTTGCTTCATTTCTACTGACGGCACACAAATTCACAGCTCTCAGCCACACCGCTACCTTATGACTTGCGGCACGCAGTGTTCCGTCACTTGCAGTCAGGCGTAGATTGAGTGGACGGTCATAACACTGAATCATGGGACTTCTGTGGAGCTGTGTGCTGTAGGTCTCGTGGAGTTTTTGTTCGTGCCGGGTCCCATGTGTACTGCGAATGTGGCCCTACTTCTGTTCTCCGTGTGGAGCATTTCTGGTGTGGGGTTGTCTGTGGCTGGGCTCGGGGGATAAAAGCAGTGACTTCGAAGAAATGAGTGCGCCACACGATCAGTGACAGCGAAAAACATTGAAAGAAAAATCTGCCATTCATTTTGTATTGGCACGAAGAGCACATCTGCGTCGCTCGACTGCGTGTTTTGTGTCTGTGTGGGTGTGTGTGTGTAGGTTGTGTAGTGGGTTAATGTGTGACTTATTCATCCTGTCTGCCTCTTCGTGTCACATGGACCCAGAGACACCCCTCAGTGAGCCCTGAAAACTACTGAGGCGCATTGCCTCTTTGAGGTTGCCTTTTATCTAACATCAGTGAGGGACAGTGAACCAGGGAGGCTTTGGTGAACAGGGGACAGCGGAAACACCTGAGTGGGTCCAGCAATCCATGTCCACTCCGAGCGTCTGGTTTGGGTTCAGGGTGGGTGAGTGTTGTTGGTAACGCGTGAAGGTAAGCAGACAGCTTTTTTAACAGCGCTGGAAAGCAGGCAGCAGACACAGGCCAGTCAGAGAAACATCTGGAGCCTCATGTGGTGACTGACCGGCCCGCTCTCTCTCCGCATGGCCCTGCTGTCTGTCATTGCACCTCTCCCTGACCCTGAAACAGACACATACTGCAGACTCAACAGGGCCTGAAGTCCTCACTCCCCTGCGTCTCTCTCTCTTGCCTCTCTCTCTCTCTCTCTCTCTCTCTCTCTTGCCTCTCTCTCTCTCTCTCTCTCTCTCTCTCTCTCTCTCTCTCAGTACCCAGCGGTCGGTGTCTGATAAAGGCTTCGTCACGGCCCTCTCCCCGGCCATGCTTCCTTCAGTATGACACACCGAAGCATGGTCTGCCTGGCGCCTTGTCTGCCAACAGATCCACTCGTGCCGGGCGGGCGGGCGGGGAGCTGGCGCTGGGGTTTTTCGGAGCGATGGGGGCGGGTGGAGGCGGTAGGGGTGGTGGAGGTGGACGAGGAGGGTGGCGGCGGCATGTGTTTGCCTCATCCTTCCAGCTCGTCTCTGCGCTGGGCCGACGTGTCTGTCAGCACCCCTGCGTGGCCAAGAGCACCACTCCCCGCACCACTTCAAAGGGCCGCGCTGTCGGCGTGGGGAGCGCTCGCGTGACAAATACACACCTCACGCTAGGGGGGCGGACAGGCTGGCGGACAGGCTGACTGACAGTCTCACATCTCCTCTCTCACACTCTCCTCCTGTCTCTGTCTCTCATTGGATCGGTGCAGGCTGTTTTGATGTGAACAAGGCATGGCATGTGCTCAGGAGCACGCAATAGGATGGAGGGGGGCCATTAGTTACTTCAGCCCAGCGCACAGGTTGTTTTAATACACTCCGCTCCATAAGGGGGAAAGAAATCCACCGTTGTAAATCCATAAGCCAACATGCAGTCATGCAGTCCTTGTACTGGTCCATTCTATGAAATGATACTGCCCATCAATACTGGCTTTGTCCAGTGGTGTCTGTTAAAGAAGCAGTCTTTCACACACAGTTAAATCTGCCTCGTTGTGTTTTTTTTATTTTATTATTTCACGTCTTTATCCTCCACCCCTTGTTCATTTCAAGGAGGAAGTTCTAAGTTCTAAGGGCAGTTAGTATGGCGAGGTATATTCTCAGTGTAGTGACATTGTGGAATGCACTGTAATTCAATTCCTGTACCAAAACAGCTTTTACTTTTTCATTCCCTCTGTTTTCCTGGCACTTTCCTGGATGGCAACCAGCAATTCCAGGTGAAAACACTTCACTCCAACAGAGAGGGTGACTGCAAAAGAGAATGAGAGAGAGAGAGAGAGAGACAGACAGAGAGAGAGGAGGGGGTACATTTTGGGGGTAGTTTCATTTTTCAATTTCCATAATCTTGGCAGTTCTCACAGCAGCTGCTGGTACAGCAACAGGATGTTACAGTACCAGCCATGAATGAGAGGTACCTTCCAACACACACACTCTCCAGTGCTGAAACAGCTCAAGAGGGCCAAAGGAAATGGAAAGGGAGCTCTCATGGGAGTCTCCTTTGCTAAACGCAGCGGATGAAAAGGACCTTGTGCACGCAAGGGGGACTGGGGGGGGAGTGAGAGGGAAAAATGTCCCGTAAATACTTGAGCGAAAAATGCCCACCCTTCTCATTCCTTGTGAATAGTAGTATTTTTGTGAGCGTGAGAGGTGAACCTTGAGCAACCAGGGCTCCTGATAGTACGTGTTGAGTTCTTTTCAAGTGTGCTCGACTCCCGTTCACCAGGGGGGTGAATTCATTACTGGAAAGCTGGGTGGGTCTTGTGTGGAGTAGAGGTACCAGTTCAGGGGCTGCAGACGTGGAAAGTCTGAGACTTGATGACACTAAAGGGTCCTCCTCACTCGCTAGGACCGACTGGCCCAAGTTTGAAAGCCACAAAATCCTAATTCCATTAAGTTTTCCATGGATTGTTTACCTGCCAAAAGGCCCACGGATGGCTGTCACCTGGTTTCCAGGAGGATGAATTAAGAGCCTCAAGCAAAAACTGTGAGGGAAAACGCCCCATTTGCCAATGTTTGAATAATTAGTTTACTCCAAGCAAATGATAAATACGGCCCATTAGTAGTGTATGAAAAGTGCAATTCATCTCTTTTACATAACTGCCTACCTCTGTTCCCGTAAACAGGTAGGAAATTTAAAAATTCTGTTGTTGGGAACTGCTATGTTTGGCTATGTCAAACTCTGAGTGTGGATTTGGTTTGGAACATACGAGCACTCCCACCATGTGTCAGTGAAAAACTCTGTGGAGAACTCAGTGAATAGCTTAACAGAACTGTTGCCGCTGTGTGTCTTTCAGGCCCTCCCTACATGAGTCGCCAGGTGGAGGAGAGACAGACGGCGAGGCTGGGTCGCACGGTGCGCCTGCCCTGTCCAGTGGAGGGCGACCCTCCGCCCCTCATCCTCTGGGTGAAAGACGGGCGGAACGTGAACCAGGGCTACAGCCGGTACCGCGTGCTAAAACAGAGCCTGAAGATAAAGGAGGTTGAGATGGAGGATGCCGGGGTCTACATCTGCCGGGTCACCAACGGCTTCGGCAGCATCGCACTAAATTTCACCCTAATCGTCATTGGTAAGCACGGTCCTGATCTGATAGATTATGGTGCAGATGCCATTGCATACACGCACTTGTGTTTCCTTCCCACTTATTACTTTTCTATATTCTTCTGGATGTTTTTACTGCTTCGCCTCTTCACCTCTGTCCCATCTATCACCTCCTGTATCATACACCTCCATTCCTGGGTGAATATAGCTTTCATGCTGTTTTACTGTTGTCAGCGGAAAGCCTGCCTCACATCAAACACGCCGGGTAAGGTAGGCTTTAACGCTAAGCTGGCCGGCGCTTGACAGATGACGTCCTAGCATCCAAAAAATTCGTCAACAGACGGGAGCTTTCAAGCCCCATCCAACAGCAGCATTTGCAACAGCTCTTCACAAAAGAGGGATTGTGGGACAGGAAGAACTCTGGTTTCTTGTTAAACGCGGTAGACAGAATTACATTCGACTTGACTGACATGACTGGCAGGCAACACACTATTAAATGAGCATGGTTTCATTTACGCCACATGAAATGAGAAACGCACAAGCGAGCATTGTGTTGATGGAAATTTATAACCTGTTAGCGTGGAGGTGCTCCGCTCCAACACCGGGTTGCATATCAAATCAAGAGAACAAAGGGGGGCTTCTTTACCTCACACTTCTGTCACTGTATACACGCCGTTGTTTATGAACCCTGTAATCCAATACAGTGTTTCTCATTTTGCAGAAAATGTGAAAGGGAGGGATTGGAGTTCACCGAGCTCTGACAGACAGGCTAAATGAATGACACAGACCTGAAATGCGAGTGAACTTTGGAAACATGTGTTTGGTGTAAGGGTGATTTGCACATTTGGGAGGTTGGGGGGCACGCATTGGGGGCAGTTTTTTTTTTCTCTTTTTTTTCTCTCGTGCGAGGCTGCTGTTTGGAATGTGCGGTGCTCCTGATGAGTGTTTGGGGAGTGTGTACTGGGCATTTTCCGCCCAAGCTCTCCGCGCGGACAGCAGTGGCTGGAAGACCTGCCGCCTGAACCGCCATAAATCTGTGCCGGTTCAGTGCAACCGAAAAGCCCGGGGAGCTCAGAAACCTCAGAGCCTCAGGCTGTTCCTGTGTGCCTTGCTGCTCAGTGGCCCCAAGGAAGGCAAGTCCATGAGGAGAGGTGTGTGTTGATTACTCCACAGATTACATGATTCGTGTGATTGGGTCTCCAGTCTCCTGGTCTTAGAGAACCCCCCCCCCCCCCCACTCCTCATTTCCCTTCCTCTGCCCTGGTGTTTGCTCAGGGCCTCCAGAATGGGGAGTGAAGGTAGCCCTCTGTTTTCCTGATTCGTCCTGGAGAGTTTGTGTGGAGCTTGTGAGTTATGGTGCGTGGTTCCCTGTGGAATACACAGTAAAGGCTTACTGAAGTCATTAGCTGCAATGGCAAACAGTCCTCAACCAAAAAGAACAGCAGACGGAGAGAAGGATTTTTAGCTATGATGTTTGGTGCCTACAGAGATAGTCTACATGTATAACAGCCTATTTAACCACATTTTCCTATAAACATTTTTTACGTGCAGTTTATAACATTTTGGGGGAAACTGGACACTTTTCGGAGCTTTACGTTCTTATTATCATTTTTTCTTGAGGGTCCTTTGCTGTCGGAGACACCTTATGGAGTTACATAGCCACCCAGCAGGGAAACTCCAGCCAGACTTAATTAAGTCAGAGGAGAGGAATTTGGGTGACATTCAATAGCACCTGTTGTCGTCAAAACTAGACCTAATCTGAATAGCTCCTCTCAGAGCAAGCATGGGCAAAGCTGCATGTCTAACCTCAAGTTCAGATCCTCTCTAATGGCTGCCACAACATTCCCCTCAAAACAGTACGCTTGTCATAAAATGGTAATTTTAGCTTTTAGCTGATGTTCTGTTCCTCATTCATGATGGCGTGGTGTAATCAGCCTGTGAACCTGAGTGAGGTAAGGTTGTAATTTAAGTCCCCTGTGTTTTGATTCCACTGGAGTCCACAGTGAACATTTTCTCTTTTTTTCTGCACAAGAGTAAATACATGTCTGTATTTGGAAATTTCTTCCCACTCATACGCTCTAAACGGAAACTGATATTTGATCATTTTGGAAGCTGCGTGCGGTACTTTCATAATAGTATGAACTTGGGATTCTGTTGTGAACTCACTTCAGTGTGTGCACATGCATCTTGTGCAAAACAGGGCTTTTTTAACATGGGCCTTTCTGAACCACATACTAGTAAAAATGGTATTTAATGAGGGGATGTTTATGACATTTGGAGGCTGTCGAGGGCTTTGCAGAAAGACTGCTGTGACCTCCAAATCCCATGTTAACCCCCTCAACACTCAGTCTCAACTTCCTCTCTGGCATAAGGACAAGTCAGTCACCACATCATTAACTCTCACAGCCCTGGAGTCTCACAGCGCCGTGGTCTCTGTGCAACACCCTCCTCCCTTCCTTCAGCGCCCCCAATCACCCCCCCCCCCCCAGCTGTATCCCTGGTGGTCCCTAAGTTCCCCAAAGTTTCCCCGAGAACGGTTACCCCTGCTGTTATAATTGTGTTCTGCATGCAGCCAACATTCTTACAGCCCAGCACTACCTAGCATGAGACCACCATTGTCACGAGAAAAGAGCTGGAGTCAGAGCTTCCATTGACTCTCTTTAAAAAATAAAAAAAAAAATAATAAAAAAAACATTATTTTATATGTCCTTCCTCCAAACTGCAAGAATGTAGCATTACTAGCGCATGGTCTGAGTCATGAATACCTGAGGGCAGAAGGCGTGGGCTGGCCTGAGCTTGGCAGGCCCAATAAGCACACATGGCCAGACGTGACCTTGGCCCAGTGTCCACGCTCATTCATCCAGCAGCACGCTCAGCGCTGGAATTTAGAACCACCATCGGGTCATGAGCCTTCTATTCTTAGCATGTCCCAGCCGTTGGCATCCATTCGGCTCCGTCCGTCGCCACTCCCTCTCGTCCTCGCGGCCGCACACCTACAGCGACTCGTTGGGCTGTGCATGGACACCGCACCCCCCCACCCCACCCCTCCTTAGTGTCACTGTGGGAGAGACTGTGGCTTCTGGTCAGACGGCGGTTTGGGCTGGCTGTTTTATAGAGGGACTGGTGGACCTTTTCCAGCGATTGCTTTTTGTTCTTTGTTTGCGAGCGGAGGGCTACATATGTTGCAGTTTAGCACACGTCCTCCTCACCTAAATGGATAATTGTATCAAAATTACACTAGCAGGCCAATTTGAGCCTGCTGAGGGACACAGGAGAGTATCGGGGAGGGGGGAGCCAGAGGCCCGAAGAGGCCGGGGGCCCAGGCTGGAGCCACAGGAGTCCCCCCGTCCTGCAGGTCCTGTTTGGACTAAAGCACACATACCAGGGGGTGAGGAGCTGGCAGGAGTGGAGGCAGCACAGCTAATAAAAATAAATGATTCAGTGTGGTCAATGCCCTAGCAGCTCAAACCCTCCCTGCCCCCTACGCGCCCTCCTTACCATTACCCACACACACACACACACACCCTCCCCCTTCCCAGACAGCACAGAACAGCACCTCCACACCTACCTGTGCACTTTCTCAGAAACGCTGCCTTGGAACGAATGGCAACCAATGTTAGGGGAAACATGGTTCAGGTTTCCAGCTCTCTGTCTTCCCATGAAGGAAGCCAGTGTTTGTATTTAGTCTAACTCTCACACACACACGCTGGAACACAGATGCTTTTTATTTGATTAATATTTTTCTTAGTACCCGTTTTTGCTATCGGTAAAGCAGTATAAATGGGATATATTGGGGCTGGATATGCCGCAAGAGCAACAGAAATGTTATTTGCCGTGTTGATATTGGAGACGTCACCTTGAAACTGCTATGAATGCTGAAGTATACATACAGAAGGAACTAGGCTTTGATCACATTTTTGTGGACGTGACAGCAATCTAATTTTTTAATGCTGATCACTGGTAATGTGACATATTTCCTCCGTGAAGGCTCTTCCAAACATGTTTGTTTTTTTTCCGCCAGTCATAGAGAAATAAGCAGGGGCGAGTTCAAAGCACACACACATATGGACACAAATGAATCCATGCCTGTGAGTAGAAGAAGAAAGGCCTTTGTTGCAAAAGAGGGGTAAGATGAAAGGATACTAGATGGAATTGAAACCATTCTGGTCTCACATGAAATTAAGCTGAACCGAGAGACATATAGAGGAAAAAGCCCGCGGTTGTAAATAAGCAGCTCACAGAGTGGGAGAGTAGCACTAGGCAGCAAATGCTGCCCTCCAGTTAGTTACAGTGTCAGAGCTCACAGAAATACAGAGGAGAATCATTTGAACAGATCGCAGATTTGTCAGCTGTTGGTGGAAATATGCTTGCCTATAACAAAATATTCTTAGACAGGATGCTCTAGAACCTCACATTAAGTGCACGGTAAACTAGCCTTGTACATCAATACCTTGTACAAAGCACAAAGTACCAAATAATCAAACAGATGGTCAGAACCAAGAGTGATGGATGAAACTATGAATCTTCCCATTTTTTCTCCTAAAGTCCTCTTTTCCTCCTTTTCCCTCTTTCCCCACACGTTGCCAGTAAGAGCCGTTCCTCTGCCCCACCCCACCCCACCCTATACCCCAGGTGGCGGGGCTCACCGCTGGGCCCTGTCTCCACTGCCCAGGGTTTTAATTACAACCGGAGGGATGCAAATTACCCACCTTCGTCGTCGTGCCACATTAAAAGACTCCTTTCATCCGCCTCATTAGAGGGGCCGGTGGCTGCGCCAGGTCCCTTTAGGATGCACCGACCGGGGCCCTGCCTGCCTGCCTGCCTCGCAGTGCTCAATGGAGAGGAGAAGAAATGGGGCAGATTAGGCCGTGGCAATTTCCTCCCTGTCGCCATACGCCTGTTGCTGCAAACCGCTTATGGCTCTATAAAAGATATGAGGAGACTTCTAATTAGCTTTTCTTTAGCGCCGCGCTGTGTCTACCAGGCTCTGTGTGTACACAGATGCTCTTTAATTTGGCTCTCTGGCTTCAATCGACAAACGGCTCGCGCTGACACCGACAAGAAGCCAAATATATCTGTCGGATCGTTTTGTCACAAAACCCATCAAAGTGTCTCAGATTTGTGAGGAGAGTGAAAATTTGTGAGAAGAGTAAAAGCTTTAAATTAAGTGGTGAAAATGTTGGTTCACCGATCCCTTCTATGTATGTAAATGAAACTTTTTTTCTCTCCAGAATTTACATAGGGGAACTATTTTTGGCATTTGGTACCGGACAAAGAACAATCATTTAAAAGAATCTTGGCGGTGTTCTTTAATCGTTCAACTATGGGCAGAGTTTTCATGAAGGGTTCAGTCAATACTACAGCTGCTTCCCGAGCCAAGTTTAGAACCCTTTGATGACCATATATTACAAGCCAAGGGATAAGCACCTTCACTTTGTTTTCCTTTGATTTACAGTAATATACATGGTTTGAGTTAGGAGGAAATTGTTGCCTTGGATTTGTGGCACCACTACTATCTTATCAACAGAACTGATTTGCCTTGTTCTGTAATCTTCATCTCCATGATGCCATCTTAAAAAAAAAGAGTAATCTTGGTGTATTTTTCCTCCCAACATTGTTTATTTTATTCAGATGTGCCCCCACTGATGAAAATCATGGCTTGGAATTCCAGCCTGCTCATAAGGCCGTGTTTGTTTTGCTTTTGATTTCGACCTTGGTTTGAAATCAGGGGAGCCGGGCGACATGACAGACATGCCTGGTACGTATGTTTGTGCCCAGGTATGAATGGAGAATAAGCCTTTTTCAGGATCGTGCTTTTTAAGTCCTCCTGGTAGGAAAAAATAATATGGGGGCCATATAAACACCACCTCCGCATGAAGAGTGTTTGTAATGGGAGCTGCAGGCTGCCCTCAGCCCTCTGTGCCCCAGACCAGCCGTCTCCACACACACTCACACACACACACACACACACACACACACACACACACACACACACACACACACACACACACACATATCCCACCATCTCTCACACCAGTGTCCCTCTGTATGCCTCTCTATGGGCCTAGAGGAAAGGAAAGGGGCCCCCCTGTCCCTCGGTCTGCAGCTTCTCGGACGCCATTTTCCACGGCCCCCCTCTATAACACAGCCAAGATGCCATTCCAGCTGCACTGAAGCCCCCGTCACCAGGATGGGCTTACTTACGCAAGGTCGGCTATCCTGTCGTGCAGACCGACCTGGCTTCGCCGGTCATCTAGGCCTGTCTGAAGTGATCAGTGTTTGACCGCACAGATGCATGCAGTTTGTCCTGGAGATGAAACGCGGAGCCCAGAGACCCCTTCGGGCGGAGATCTGAGCGTGGGATAACTGCTGCGTGAGCGGAAAACCAGGAAATCCATGGCGTCCTGCTGGACACCTGTTTTCGCGAAGACATCCCTCGAGCTCTGGCGCGGCGAGGGAAGGAATGAGCCCTCACTAAGGCTGCTTTAGGCCCCACTAAAGCCCCTGGCTGATTCCACTCTGGTGGTGCTGAATAGGCCTCTCATGAGCTCTGACGGCTTTGCCTCTGCGCCCGGATCCCTGGGCCAACGCTAACAATAGGGCTGTGACTAGTAAAAACACTTTGGCCTCAACCCCCCCCCCCCCCCCCCACTCTGCCTCTACCTTCACACCAATCCCCATCCCCCTTGCCCCCCCCCCCCAACTCAGCCCCTCTGTGAGCTGCTGAGGTTGGGAAGCAGGGCGCGTCCCCTCCGGTAGTGTTGCCCTGGCTGAGCGCACAGGGATTAGCCGGACTAAGGTGGGCCACTCGCTCCGAGGGCAGCACACACAGCCCAAGGGCAAAACCGGCACATGGACTCGGCTGTGTTCGCCTTCACAGTTGACCCGCCACACCTGGTCTTCAGCCCCGTCACCTCCGTGCGGTGGCGAGCGCAGGACAGGAAGTGCAGTCGGTGTGTGCCGTGTGACTGATCGAGCCTGACTTGCCGTGCCAAAACAATATCTTTGGGTGGTGATTTTTGGTCTCGGATTACCGCGCAGACGCCAGTGTTCACAGCCGTAGATGAACTCAGGCATGGAAAGAATGCAGCTGGGAATTAATTTGGTAGCTTTTCACCTACACATGTGAGAATAATTTGTCCTTTTGGACACCTGGCTTGACACCGGATTTGTTGACTCGGGGTTGCCGGAATAAGGTTGTGTACACTACAGTGTTGCGGAGTGTGTCTGCCAGCGTGTCAGTGAGAGGGTATACGTGTGGTTATACGCATGTGTGTGTGTGTGAGTGTGTGTGTGAGTGTGTGAGAGCTCCGTCAGCAGTAAGGTTAGAATAGGTTCTCTGTGCATTCCTGTGAGCCTTGCCAGATAGAGGTCCCAAACAAAGCAGGCCTCTCAGCTCCGTCTACGCAGTCGAGGTTAAAGTCAGTTAATTGGTTTCCTGCTCCGGGTTAGATCAACACGGCATAGTGTTTTAAACAGTGTGGAAATCTGAGAGAAGAAACAATATGGCAGTGTTTGCTCACCCCCAGCTCACAAACCCCAGTTAGAATAATACGCGAGTTTAGCCTGGTTATCGTTCCCATAGAGCTGTAAAACTTCATAGACCCCAAAGCAAAACACATTGTCCAGTGCACACCTCACACTCCACTGATCTCCAAGCAGTATCACTCAATTTCTCGCACAGAGGGGTTCTATTGGCTCTCAAAGCACAGCAAATAAATCTTGGCCAGTGTTATGCCTTTGCATCGACCCAAAGCCCCTACATGATTTACATGGCACCATTTTAAGACATTAATTCTGAGTTCAAGGATGAAAGGACTCACATCACTAAAATAACAACCAAGCATAGATTTACGGGCCCCAATCTCAATGATACTTTCTACTCGTAGCATAGAGAATTTCGAGTTATCAGTTGAAACTGACTTTTTTTCCCACAAGAATGTGGTTTATGGTTGCTTAAATCATTGAATAAAAGTGTTACAGAGCATTGAACTCCACTGATCCTCTTCCCAACCTCCCTAACAAACTTTCTTTCCCAGTTTTTGTAGCATTTATGTGCTTTTTCGCAGGAAATGCAGCTTTCGCCCCACTATTAACAAAGGAAAACCAGCAGGCTCGCACATGCCCTCTTCTCTATGGGCTGTTGTTATTGCAAAGCATGTCTGTAAAGACATAATACCTGAACACGCCTTGAAATCCTACAACCCCCCCCATGTCTGTCCTTGCTGGACTAACTCCTCGGTTCCTTTCAGATGACGCGGCCGTGACTCAGAACAAGCCTCCTCCTGTGGCGGAGCCCAATGCTGAAAACATCCTGCAGGACCCAACAGGGCAACCATGGGGTCAGTGTGCTCATGCGCCACACAGTCCACCCTCAGTATTCTCTCTGATGATATTAGCATTTTAGTTTGTTAACATTTTGTCGCATGTGATATTTTTTTTTTAGGTGGGGGTACACTTAATAGTACTCTCCTGTCTTTTTTCAAAGAACTCTAGGGTCTTTGAATACCTATTTGTGGTAAATTTCCCTCGTTTAGGCCAAAGTTGTTCCTTCAGGCTAAACAGAGATGACATACAAAGTTACATAAACACTAATGTATTGTACAAAAACATAAACACAGGCCCTAATAGGGAGAAATACTTCATAAGAAAGTATGAATGTAATGTCATGAGAATGTTATTCCTAATTTTTGTAAGTCGCTTTGGATAAAAGTGTGTGCTATATGAATAAATATCTAAATGTAAAAACATGAAATAGGGTAAGAACATGAGTGTGTGTGTGTGTGTGTGAGTGTGTGTGTGTGTGTGAGTGTGTGTGGAGACGGCGGGTCTGGGGCACAACACTCTTCATGTGGAGGTGGTGTTTATATGTATCATATAGAATAATCAATGCTATTTTAAATAAAATACCACAAATGGTGGAAAAGTCAGTATTTAGACACAGTGATTACATTTCATGTTTACTTCTCACATTACTTAATGCCTCAGAAGACTTTTATAGTGTTGGGTGGTGTTAAAGGTTAGGTTTTTGAGTTTAAGGTGTTTCAATATTGGTGCTATGGGTGTTTTCAGTCCTTATACCATGACTTAAAATGGGCACTGTCTCCTGCAGTGAAACCACGCTTCAGCCAGCCCACCAAGATGCGTAGGCGAGTGCTGGAGCAGCCGGTGGGCAGCTCGGTGCGTCTCAAGTGCCTGGCCAGCGGTAACCCCCCGCCCGCCATCACCTGGTGGAAGGACCACACCCGCCTGCCGCCCCCACGCCAGGGCAAGCGGCCGCAGTGGACCCTCACGCTAAAAAACCTGCAGCCGCAGGACAGCGCCAAATATACCTGCCACGTGTCCAACGCGGCAGGACACATCAACGCCACCTACAAGGTGGATGTTATAGGTAAGATTAATGGATCCTGAAATCCTAAGACCAGATCGTTGCCCGCAGCGAATAGAACATAGTTACTTTTAGTGCTTGTTTCTCAGACAATGCTGAAGAATGATTTAGATCTTTTTATCTTTGAAAAGTGATTCAGTCCAGAACATCAGCAAACTCCTGCCAGTGAAAACCTACTAAAGTATTTGATGTTTTGCGATTTGTTTTTGATTGGGTCTTTATCCCCGCAGAGCGTACCAACTCCAAGCCCATTCTCACTGGGACTCACCCTGTCAACACCACGGTGGAGTTCGGCGGCACCGCTTCGTTCCAATGTAAAGTTCACAGCGATGTGAAGCCTGTCATCCAGTGGCTCAAGCGGGTGGACCCAGGCACAGAGGGGCGCTACAACTCCACCCTGGAGGTCGGAGGGCAGCATTTTGTTGTACTTCCCACCGGCGACGTCTGGTCACGACCAGATGGCTCGTACCTCAACAAACTAGCCATTCTCAAGGCCCGGGAGGAGGATGCTGGCATGTATATCTGCCTGGGCGCCAACACCATGGGCTACAGCTTCCGCAGTGCCTACCTCACGGTGCTACCTGGTAAGCTGAGGACCACACTATCCTGACTGATTAGATAATCTCCCGCCATGTAAAAACAAGTTTTATTGTGTCCTTTTTAATAATTAATTAATCATTTGATTTTATTTTAAGCCGTTAATATCTCAAAAAAAAACTAGATGTACCGCAGAGCGGTATAAAATATGACCGCCGCCCAGTCCAGCACATTTTTTCCACAAAAATAAATCACGCTGAAAGGCCTATATGATTCTAACTGTCTCACTAAATTGCATTATCCACACTCAATTCTCTGCTAGACAACCAGTACCAAAACATGATTAGTTCATAGATTTCACATGTAAAATTCATTTTATACAAGCCAACCTCCATCTTGCCTGTTCATAATTCTGAGAAATTCTTGAATTGTGTGCATGTGTGCATGTACCTGTTTATGTTATGTGTGTGTGTGTGTGTGTGTGTGTGTGTGTGTGTGTGTGTGCGTGCTTGTGTGTGTGCCTGCGTATGTGCCTGTGCATGCATGCGTACATATGTCTACTGTGTGAGTATGTGTCATACGTATGATTACTGTGAATGTATGTGTGTGCGTGTGTATCTGTTTGTGCACATGTGTGCACATGAAATGGGTTAACATGACCCCTGGAGGCAAACATACGGAAAAAATTGGTCATCCTAGGCCCTACAGTTCTCAAGATATTCACAGAGAACTGTGTCTGCCCTACCCTCCTTTTGGGGGGTCGAGTCGGGCGGGGGGGCTACAGATCAAAACGAAAAACGACGGTTCCATGCTATCCATGTGGGGTTACATGCCCACCAAGTTTTGTGTACCCCGGTCTTTCAGTGTCCCGGGAATCCTTGTTGGTGTACGTCACTAAATGTACACATAAATTATTTTATTGTAAGGCCCCCCATGAACGAAAGTACACAAAACTTCGCATGCATTCGGAGGGTGTCATAATGATCCTACACTTTTAATTTCGTGCAGTTTTGACCATGTCATCCAGAGATATTGTGATGAAAACACCTAATTTTTTGCTTTTTAATTTTTAACTAGGTGGCGCTATACATGAAATAAGTGGTAATGGGATGGGTTGATATGCCCCCTTAAGACCAACATACATAAAAAAGGTGGACCTCCTAGGCCCTACGGTTCTCGAGATATTCACAGAAAACTGTCTCCGGCCACCTACAGGCCAGTTGGTGTATAGTAACATAAATTAATTTATTGTGTGGCCCCCCATGAACGGAATCCCACGAAACTTGGCGTGCATACAGAGGGTGTCATAATGATCCTACACTTCCAATTTCGTAACAGTTTTGTATCAGTTTTTGTAACAGTTTTGACTATGTTAGGTCACAGATACCTGCAATTACAACACCTCATTTTTACTTTTTTGTGTTTAACTAGGTGGCGCTATACATGAAATGAGTAGTTATGGAATGGGTTGACATGGCCCCTTGAGATCAACATACAAAAAAAAATGGTCCTCCTAAACCCTACGGTTCTCGAGATATTCACAGAAAACTGTGTCTGCCCTACCCTCCTTTCAGGGGGTCCAGTCCAGCGGGGGGGCTACAGGTCATAACGAAAAACGATGCTTCCATGCTATCCATGTGGGGTTACATGCCCACCAAGTTTCGTGTACCCCGGTCTTTCAGTGTCCCGGGAATCCTTGACGGAAATTTGGGCATGCGAAAAAAAAAAAAAAAAAAAAATATGACTAAACCTATATGACCGCCGCTTCGCTGCGCGGCGGTCATAATTATATATAGAGAGAGAGAGATCAGAGATGTACTAACACCATGCTCGATGTTTGGTGGTTTATTATCCCTAATAACTTCATGACTTAGTTGGTTAGTTAATTAATGTTATAGTTTTTTATCCATCCCACCCCCTACTCATGTACCGTTCTCCTCATTTTACAGACCCTCAGGTGGAGAAGACCATCACTCCTCCGCACCTGAACTCGGGGCTTCCTTGGCCTCTCATCATTGGCATTCCAGCGGCAGCGCTCCTTATTGTGGGCACCATCGTGCTCTGGTTGTGCCATAGCCGCCGGCGTCAAGGTGGCCTGCCGCCCCGAACTGTGGTCCACCGTGAGCACCACTCCGTAGACAAAGACCTGGTCACGCCAAGCAGCGTCACTCCTGACTTCCCCAACCAGAGACTTATGGGCATGGCAGCCCCGGCTTTAAACGGCGCGCCCAAAATCTACTCCAAGGTCTACACGGACACTCACACCCACACACACTCCCATGCCCATGTGGAGGGCAAGGTTCATCAGCACTTCCACTATCAGTGCTGAAGAGCCACTGTTGGCCACGTGTGTTTCAAGACGCTGCTGCTGCTCCAACTCATCCATGCTATGAGTGAGGAGCCTCTCTCCCCCCTCCACCCCATGGACTAGCACACTGCTGCAGGACTGAAGAGGACTGACTGACAGCTCACCAGAGGTTCAATTCCCCATTACCAGTGGTAGTGGTAGCACCACTAGCCATAGCAGTCACATTAGGACTGCACCCACAAACAAAGCGCAGGTACCAGCTTTGGTGGAATACATTCACCCAGAAATGACTCAAAGGCTCAGGGCTGGATTTAAGACTTATAAATGTTTTTCTTTTTTTTTTCTTTTTATTTGTGTTTTTTTAATTTGTTTTTGAATCCAATTGAACCTATACATCATAAAGGGACAAGAAAACATTTTTTTTAATTCTGTGATATGTATCTCTGAAATGACAAAATATTATTTTACCAAATGCTGAAATGATCACAATATGAGTTGTCTTGAAACATTCGTAAATTAGAAATTGCGACTGTGACAAAACTGCTAATTGCACCAGCAATACTGTTTACAAACTGCTCTGTTTTTTTGTGTGCAGTAGCTAACAAAACTGTGGTTCATATTTTTGTTGTAGAAATATTTGTTCATTTGTTGTGAAAAAGTTTAGCAAGAAAATTGAAAGCTTTTCTGGGAAATGTGATAAAGAATATGATAGGTAACGTGACATAGACTTGTTATATTTGTATGAAAAGATATTTTATATATATATATTCAACTTTGAGGCAGTATTACTATTATTTACCTGATGTGTGTCAAATGAGACATTTCAAAATTTTAAACACAGCACAAAACCAAAAGGATACAGAATATGTTTGGTACTCTTGGAATACAATTTGGAGTAAATTAATACTTTGAATGTTGTACTGTACTTTGTCACACAACACAAACGAGTTACTATGACAGTTAAGCATTATGTCATACTCCCCTCAGGTTTTGTTTAACTCTCAAACTTTATGTTGTACTCCACATGCTCATAAACATATGCAGTTCTTTCAAGAAATATTGCATGCTGCGGTTTATCCTGGTGCTCATGTACATGTACTATAATGATATTTTTGTAATAAAAGAACATTTTTTCTATTTCATCCTACTGATGTTCATTCCATTCCTGTTTGTGAAAACTGTATAAATCAGCTCTAAGCTACACAAATCAAAAATGTCCAGCAGAAACAGCAGTGAACTGTACTTATTCAGGTTGGTGTTGAGCTCCTTTTCTCCCTCCCCAGAATGGCCTCAGTCCACTGTTAGTTTAACATCCTGTGGAATGCAATGGGAAAATCAAGTTGTGCTTTTCAACACTGAGCAACAAGATAAATATTCCCAATAGGATTTGATGGATATTAATATTGGGATAGGGTTACGCCGGGTAGGCAGCGGTGCTTACTACCATTTCCCCCTCATTCCCCAGTGGAAGAGTCCAACTGCAAATCAGCACTGACAGTAGACATCGGGGAGTGAGTAACTGCTTCTCGGTTTTAGACGTCTGACCTTTTTTCAAACAGAAAAAAAGACTGCCTAATTCCCTGGATGACGTACCTCTGTGCAAAACAATAAATTACAAAGTAGTTCAATTCTAGCAAACATGTGCATGGTCAAGTCACAACTCACAGGCATCTGCTTACTTCTTAAGGAATTGCGCCATCTAGTGAAAGGGAAAGCCAAGGAAGTTTTTTGGTTTGGTGTCATTTTTCTCCTTTGACCAAGTGGCAATGGAACCAACCAAGCACAGTTAATCTATAGAATTCTATCAGAAATGACGAGAATGCACAAAAGAATCACTGTAAGTAGACCAAACAAAAATGGAATAAAGTGACTGACAACCTAGGAGAGTAACTGTAAACAAGCCATATATCTGGCACAGATGCAGTGAAATCTGTTTGGAACAGGCTGTTTGATGTAAGAAAAAAAGGTGGATTGTTTCTTTTGATAGCCTAGTACTTTTTGTCTATCACCTGCCTTGGATGTGCACACCAACAAACTACTTTTTGTTTGATGTAAGAACCATATTTTCATCTGCTAAATTACAGAGGCATGTTTTAAAGACATCTTTGAAGCTGAACACTCAAGCATGGAATGAAAAAGCTCCAGTCTCATTTGCCATGTTGATTTTGGCCTAATATTAAGCGTCATTAAGTGCCATGCCGGATTTTGCTGTGACTGTTAATGTTGAATCAAGTCCCAAAGCAGAATTCTTCCAAAAAAGCAAAGTCCTTCCAAAAGGCAATTGTGTCTTGACAAGTTCTGGCTGTCTGTGCTCCACTTCAACTCTTATTTAAACAGCAGGGCTGTCTTCGTGAAAAATGATGTCATAATTTGATTTATGAAGCATGCAAATGTTTTAAGTTGTGTTTCTCGTTTAAAGAAAAAACAGTGCAAGTATGCAGAATAATGCTGCCTTTGTTCATGTGCAGGTGCATACCTTTTTGAAATGTGTTAAAATACAGTCTTTTTTTGTAAATGTGAACTCGGGCAAAAGTTTGCAATGCCAATGGGAGAAAATTGATTTATATCACCCGAAGTGCCTTTATGGAATGCAGGCCTAAAAATTGAAAAGCAGGTGTGGGCCAACCAAGCCAAAACCTGGATGGGATGTTTCATGGGAGAAATGTTGCTGTGTTGAGAGAGACAGGACCTGTCACCTGTGTGGATCCCAGTAGGCCTAGTAGGCCTAGCCCAGAGGAGTGATGTAAAGAGATGTCAAGGTCCTCACTTTCTGTGGTCATAAAAAAACAAAAAAAACAATGTAGGCCTATCACTCAGTGTTAGCCATCTCCCTCGTTAAACAAAACATAATTGTAACAGCTTTTGCTCTCTACAGTAATATTAGTGTATTTCCAGAATATGGATGAGAAGAGCAAATCAAAGTATTTTTTGAATCTCCTGGTAGGGAAACTTTTTCTTACCTGCAGGTCACTTTCTATGGATTAAAGGCGCTCTATGCTGGGTAACTCGTCGGTGATTTGCTGGAACAGTTTGTTATGTTTTTATGGGCAAGTTGTTTGCCGTGGCCTACTGGTTAGCGCTTCAGCCTTGTAACTGGAGGGTTGCCGGTTTGAACCCCGACCAGGAGGCACGGCTGAAGTGCCCTTGAGCAAGACACCTAACCCCTCACTGCTCCCCGAGTGCCACTGTTGTTGCAGGCAGCTCACTGCGCCGGGATTAGTGTGTGCTTCACCTCACTGTTCACTGTGTGCTGAGAGTGTTTCACTAATTCACGGATTGGGATAAATGCAGACACCAAATTTCCCTCACGGGATCAAAAGAGTAGGCTTTAGGCTACTCACTTATACTATTAGGGGTTTGCACGGCGTGTCATCAGATCTGGACGTTGCCATATTGGAGATACTCGCCTCATTAGAAAGCATTAGGCACTGAAGTAAATCCCTAACATCGTCAAGGAAAATGGTTAATTATTGCCGTGTTTTAGGTTGTACCAATAGGTCAGACTGAGAAAAACATCTGGTGTAGGTATCGACTTCCAAAAGTTATTAAAAAACCTTTTTTACCATAATGCCAGAAGTTATCAGAAGAAGGGGGGCGCTTGTGGTTGAACTTGGTACTTCGTCTCCCTCGCCCAACTCATATGGATCTGCGCTGCCAATAAACTGTAATTTCTCGAAACATCGCGCTTTGTGGTCCATCGCGCTTTGTGGTAATTTCTCGAAACATCGCGTCTTGTGGTCCAAGTCCTGCCCTATATGCCTTTGCATCTTAGACGCATTTTGATGAGCTTTTCTGTTGTTTAGACACGGCTACAATCACGTAAGATATCCAAAGTGCATAATACTCCATTGTACTTCATTCACCGAGTACCGCCAATATGGCCGCGCGTGCTGGGTTACCATGGTTACCGGCCAAAACGTGACGTCTGTGCAAACCCCTAATACTTTTATGGCTGTTTTTGGAGCCTGTGTTGTCCCCAGAGATCGCGTTTTTACAGTGTATTCAGGACTCAGGCAGCTAGTGGATGGTGAGGTGATGTTTACTGTAATGGTGACAAAAATGTTTTTGCCTAAAAAACGTATGATATCGCTTAGAGCACCTTTAAACAACAAACTGTCAGCAAACTCCCTGAACAAGCGTGTTATGCCTAGCCCCTCCCACCATAGGCACAACGTAACGTAAGGGGTGGGGGAAACTAGCTAATGGAGGAAGTGCGTCTGAAAGCTGCAGCTGGAACACAGGGAGGCAGATTTCAGGCTGTTATTTACAGTGGACACACTCTGTGCATACCTATTAGACTCATCACAAAGGGTGTGAGAGGGTAGTGCTAACAGTCCCAAGATCAAATAACATTGATATTATCTCATTGGATGTAAAGGACTTTGTTTTTTATACTTGTCTCAGAAAGGCCTGTGTTGGGGATGTAGCTGGCTAGCTCGCTGGCTAGTTATGAAGCTAGCTGGCTAGCTAACAACTCAGAAGTGTCAAGTAGCTGACCACGGAGATTATTGTGAATTGGTGAAGAAACTAATGCATCTCCACATCATCGTCATGCACTGCCAGTAAAACAAAGAGGTGAAGGCTGTCTTACTTTGTCTTAATGACTACGTGCATGTAACTTCCATCTGTGCATTGTGTAATGCTATGTCACGGAGAAACGTTTACGTTTTTAAAAGAGGTGGTCAAAGCGTTGTTGCTGCTTCAGTTTTGCTAACTTACCTCCAGCTAGGCTCAGACTTATTTCATTGTTTGGATTATTTTCTGTTCAATAGAAAATAGTGTCTCGTCGATTATTCACGTTATTCAGTTTGGTAGTGATGTAGCATCTTATTTAGTTTGTTACATCGTTAGGTAAGTGTCTGCATCACTTCTTAAACATCCAGTAGTTGTTAGCATCATAGCTCTTTAGCTAGCTCGTTGTCATCATTGTTGTTGCTAGCTAAGTTAGTGAGAAAGCAAGCAAGCTTAGCGAATACCCACTAGTAGTACCGTTTCTCCAATGTTCAGTGTCTTGTCAACTTAATGTTCTAAAATGCTTTTTTTAGTGGAACCTTATAGGATACTGATGGGATTTGACATATGTGTAAATGATGTTCTTACACTAAACCACTGACATATGTGTAAATTATGTTCTTACACTAAACCACTTTTATTTTGTTATACAGACTTGAGACCCAGAGTGTGTGTGTTGCATGCCTGAAAAGTAGAGTCTAGTGGCTGGGGAGGGAGTTGGTTGTCTTCCCTAAGAGAAGATATCACCACCCTGGACATGATGGGCCCACGGCGGAAGTCCACCAAGATTCATAGCTTGGATGAGGGTCTTCATGACCCTCTTAGTCAAGAGGAGCCCAAGGATTACATGAATGAGCTCTCACATGAAGTACTTTGCCACATATTCAGGTCAGTCACCAAAGGTCAAACATCATCTTGTGTATGGCCATCTTACTCCCTCACAGACGTTTCAATGGTTTAATGTAAAGAAGCCTATGTGTCTTTAAACATAAGCTGTTACCTCCTGCAGGTACTTGCCCATGCAAGATATCATGTGCATGGAGTGTTTGTCTCGAAAGCTTCGGGAAGCCGTGACCCTGTACTTGCGTGTTGTGAAGGTGGTAGACCTGTGTGCAAGCCGTTGGTGGGAATACATGCCATCAGGTAGGCAGAATGTCCGACCTTCCTTGTGCAACACGAAATTTAGACATGATGACAGAAGAAAAGTGAGAAGTTCCTTTGGTTATCTCATGGACACGTTTAAACAGCACCAAGTAATTTTAAGTAAACACTTTTCATGTGCAGTCACAACCACAGCCAATTTGCAATAACCTCATCATTAAGACATTGTCTTGACTATTTAATAACAGTGCACTGTATATGTGGCGTTGTACACATCCCAGGATTCACAGACTCCAGTTTCCTCATGTTGCTGAAGAAGATGCCTGACTTGGAACAGCTGTACGGGCTGCATCCCCGCTACCTGGAGCGACGGAGAGTCAGAGGATACGAGGCGTTCAGCATCCCTGGAGTTCTAGAAGCTCTGCAGGCCTGCCCCAATTTGATAGTGAGTCAGTGTGGCTAGCTCAGACTAGCTGATTTAGGACGCTTAAAGGACTGTTCGCACCAGGAACAATAGCTATAACGATAACTATAACCATACCAATAAAAGCATCCACACTGACCAACGATAAGAAAAGGCTCTCTTTGTGTTGATGAAAGTGATGGCTAAAATTTGTGGGATTGTTTTTATCGTTCTCAAAATCGTTCTGAAAATTATTCCCAACTATATTGTTTGTCGTTATAGTTATAGTTTACTAGTGCAGTTCCCATTCAAACATGCTATTGCTGTCGTCCAATTACATGCCCACAGGTAGACCTAGTTTAAAAAATAAGATGATGGTGAAAAACATCAGTCCAGCTAAGCATTCAATAATGAATACTGAATATTATATGATATTATAATATAATAAATGTGCAGTGAGCAGCATTTAAGCATGGCTGCATGTGGCAGTTTTTTACAGATCAAAATTATATCAGCCTAGCAGCTGTTTTGAGTCAAGTCTATATGTTTAGCCTATTGAATAACTTGATGATAAAGAAGATAAACCATTTTTTGGAATGATTCATCATATGCAATTTACAACAATGTGACTTAAAAACAATCTCTGGTAGCCTATAAGTGACATCACGCTCTGTCTGCCACTCATTGCTAGTAGCTGATCAAAATGACATAAGCCTAAAACTTTGAGTTAAGACTAAGGGCCCTATTTTCGCTACCTGGCGCATGGCGGAAAGCGGATTATTATCCCAGCGCAACGTTTATTCTTATCTTGCATGTCTCTTTTTTTGAGCAGCGTGCCAAGGGATATGGCAATTAACAACCTAAGGAGGGGTCTGGCGCTATCGTACACTACCTAAAACGCATTACACCACTGACCAAGAGAGTTGTTTATATGTTATTTTAAGAGTGCATTATTAACACTGATACGGGCGGGTGCACAACGCACCATGTTTCTCTCATTCACAAACGCGCACCAGCGCACATTAATGCAAAACATTACAAATTACAGGATTACAATGGGAAACATAATTAGAATAAATGTATTACGAAATACACCTCACAATGAGTAGTTATTCACCATCTTTTGCAAATTGGTAATGATGGATGAAAGTGATTAGGCGAGAGGCAAGAGGCAAATATGAAGCACAGCTGAAGACGCACCGTCACAAGATGTAAGCTTAAGCTACTCCTCTGCAGGATGGACGTTTTTTTATTCAGTCATTTGAACATTATTGGGCTAAGTGTTGCTTTTTTCAGGCTATGTTTTCAATGGTAACCCCATTGTCAGTCAATAGTGAAAGCAATTAACTGTGTATAACTGTTTTGTCGTTGTTTTGGACTGACACCACGGTGAAGTTAGTTAACTTTGCCAATGAGTTCAAATAATAGACGAGTGCAAATGCGTGTAGGCTATACTCTACTCTACTTTACTATACTGCTAAGTTGTAGTAAAGCATGGTTTAGTGGAATAACTGTTCCATACAGTCTCGCTTGCAAGCAGATTCCTCAAATGCGCCGCTGACTATCAAAATACAGATGCGCTGTTTAAAGTTGCACTGCTCGCTGTTAAAGAGAATGACCGATGTCATTCTCATTTGTTTTAAATGATGTTACGCCCAAAACACACCCATGACTGATTGAGAAACGCTTTGTTGCGGCATCCACCCGACGAAAACACTCCCAATGTGAACTGGACATCCCACTAAATTTAAATAAGCTTTTCACCAGTGAGACTTAGACTTAGACAGTTAGACTACGATAATAGGGCCCTATATGTTTAGCCTATTGAATAACTTGATGATAAAGAAGACAGACCATTTTGTGAAATGATGCATCATCATATGAAATTTGCAACGATGTGACGCAAAAACTCTGGTAGCCAATACGTGACATCACATCTTCCATTCGTTGGCTGTTGCTGCTTTGCATGTAGAAATGTCCTTAAATTCGGCACCATTATCACTCGCTTCAATTTGGCACCTTGCAGTAGGAATTGTTGTTTGTTTATTCAAAGTTGGTGTCCAATAGCTTATACATATCATACACAGACATATGACATCCACGCACACATGCATACAACAAAAATACAAAGGAAGATATCAATAGTCACTAATAGCCATTGCATACCTGTGTTTGTTTGGTGTGTTGTCCGCGTAATCATTTTATGCACGCAAACCGCATACAGGGGGTCTTTATTGTTGAAGTCAGACATAATAATCATCCACACAAATTGTACTCCCTTAACTTTTTACCCGTGTGCATTCAATTTTGCCAAAGCCCCCGCTTCTATCCTCTCTAGTAGCCTACAGTGCTGTATGAAAGGGGGAGTGGCTACAGTAGAGCGGCGAAAGCCAATATGTGCTTCTTTTACGATATATTTAACAATATCTTTTGCATTTCTTATCCAAACAACATCAAACTTGGCACTGCACTTACTCGTGCCCTTAGCAAGACACCTGCCAAGTTCGAAATCAATCGAACGAACGGTATGCAATACACACATAAACACACACACAGACAGACGTTCCTGTAATTTACAGATAGATGTGTGGACGTGGTCATTCATATTAGTTACAGCAATATTTTTTTCCGTTATAGTTATCGGTCTTGGTGTGAACGACCCATTAGTCATGTATTTACAGCTTTATTGAAGTCATGCATCAATACCTCAGGTGATCCTTGGTAGTGTAACATTTTTTTCCCCCCTTCTGCCCAGGGAGTTGAAACGTCTCACTTGGAGCTTGTGGAGGCCATCTGGAATTACATGCCTCAGGTCCACATCCTGGGAAAGTTTCGCAACCGCAACGGAGCCTTTCCTATACCCCCAGAGAACAAGCTCACCATTCCAGCCGCCGCCAAAATCCAGACCCTACACCTTGTTGGTAGGTGTTTTCTTATCGCGTTTGTGGATCTCTGCCATTGCAATTCCAAGCAGATATCCTTTATTACTTGGCTGTTCACTGCCATATTGATAAAGTTGTAATCCTAAAGCACGTTTTGGTATTTTGCCTTGAAGGGGTTAATGTGCCAGAGATCCCCTGTGTGTCCATGCTGAGACACCTCTACCTGAAGTGGGTGCGCCTCACAAAGCCTCAGCCTTTCAAAGACTTCCTGTGCGTGAGCCTCCGCACCTTCGTTATGAGGAACTGTGCCGGCCCCACCAACTCCCTAAAGTACGTGCCCCTGGTGACCGGCCTGGCCTCGGCCCGCAACCTGGAGCACCTGGAGCTAGTGAGGGTGCCCTTCCTGGGGGGACTCATTCAGCACGTGGTGGAGGACAGCTGGAGGTCAGGTGAGGAACAGACTGTGCTGACCGGCAAGGGGGTGGTTTTATGACAAAAGGGTTGAAATTGAAAGTAAGTGATTGTGTATGTGTAAGGTGTATTTCATTCTGGCAACCTGGGAAATGTCAGACTTAACAGAAAAAATGAATGGATCCGTGATTTTAAGATGGTCATGCAAATTATGGGAGTTTTTCGGGAGAAATAGCAAAACGGGAGGGCGCCAGGAGATGACCTTGAAATACAGGAGAAACCCGGGAAAAACGGGAGTGTTGGCAGGTATGATGCAGACCCAGGGGGTGGGTCTGTGTTGACCCAGGGGGTGGTTCTGGTTCTGATGAAGCTCTGAGTTCTAGAGTATCAAAGTGAAATGACGTTTACTTCATTCTTGATCTGTTTGCTATACAGCACACAATGATGAATATTCTTCCTTTGACTGCCTCTGTTGAAGTTTGCCATGCTGACTGTATTGCTGACTGAGAATTCTCTGTTTCAGGAGGGTTTCGTAATTTGCACACTATAGTATTTGGAGCCTGTAAGAATGCACTTGAAGTTGACCTGGGCTACCTCATAATTACTGCCGCACGCCGGTAAGATTGAAACCCATCAGTTTGGTGCACTTGGTCAGTGGACTATGTAGACCACAAGTCACAGCACAGGACATAAGAGAGCCATGCTGAGTAGTGTGGGTGTTGTGTGTCCCTTAGGCTTCATGAAGTTCGAATACAACCCTCCCTAACCAAAGATGGAGTGTTCTCTGCACTGAAGATGGCTGAACTGGAGTTTCCCCAGTTTGAGACTTTGCACCTTGGATATGTCGACGAGTTCCTATTGCAATGTAAGTCATCATTTTCATTTTTGTTTGACAGGATTATTGCATAAAATTGGCATCTTTTTTAACAAAGCTAAACAAAGCTTATTTTCAAGTGCTCACTTCTGATGATGGATCCCAGAAGTAGAAAAAGAACCAATTTAACCCTAATTGTCTCTCTGTTGCAAAGCTCTCTTGACTTTTGAGTATTAGTTTTGACTTGAATGTAATCTCTTTCATGATGGATGGATTAGTTATCTGTGATACTGGGAAATAGCTTTGCAAAACATACATTTATGCGTGCATACAGACATAACAGTTGTCATCGAGACCTAGAAAAAATAATCTGCTCCTCAGGTTGTCCTTCAAGTAGGCCATCATATCAGTCAATTCTATAAGTATACCAGGGCATACTTAAAGTGCTTTAAATTACCCATCTATTTAGAATCTCACTCGGCCTAATTACGTCCAGTCCCTGCTTGTTAAAATTCGACCTGCTGTGTGTGGTCGTGTGCTGTTCTTAAGCAAACTGCACTAATGCATTCTTCATGTCAGATCACAGATTTCTGGTTCCTCTCAGCTTAGTGCTGCATTCAAATCAGAACAGCGTGTCAGGCATGAGCCAACATGAGCACGTATGTTAAATCCCAGTGAAACAGGGAGGAATAAACAGGAACTCGTATCTAAAAAAAGATTCAGTGTTGTTTTGCCATGTTTTCCTTTCAGTGATGACGATAGACCTCAGATTCATCCTCTGTGAGAATGTAGGAAAATGACAGTCCATACCCATACACTGTAGACTTGTTTTGTAGTGTTTACAGATAGGCAGCATGCAACCCATTTCTTTCTTGTGTGATTTCTGCATGATGCTTATGGTGGTGCCACGGATATTTCAGTTGGCCATGTCTTCAGTTGGACTATTTCTATTCGGGTCGTGATGTGTCTCTGCACATCCCTTCCCCTACAGGTAGAATCATATCTTGGGTGTGTTGCTACAGCATACAACCCTGTCTTTGTGACATTTTATTTGTCTGGTCATCCAGGCTATCCATTCTGCCTTTTTGTCAGAAACAGTCATTTATGAACCGTGATTGTGAGATAACTGTGAATATAATGATGTCTACTATGTGGTTTGAATCTCTGCTTTCCCCCTCAGGTAAAATGAGCCACAACGAGTTGGTGAAATACGGTCTGGCCGATGTGATCGAGAACCCAGGGATAATCACTGACATCGGAATGAAAGCTGTCAACGAGGTGTTCACCTCCATAAAGTACCTTGTCATTTACAACTGCCCTCATCTACACAACCCTCACAACTGGATAACAGGTACAGACCAAAGCCTTATTATCATAGTACATTCACCCTGAACAGTTATTGCTGTTTGTGTCCGCCATTAGCAGTTATTGCGTAGTGTTGGTGTCTGCTGCTAAACATGTCGGGTCTCTCCTTGCTCTACCACAGTTGTGCTCTCTAGCCGTATTCAAAAGGACAGGCAGTTAGGTGTTTGATTTGAATGCATCAGTGTTGTCTCTCCAAACCCAATCCATAGCTCAGACAGGCTAGATCACTGCTGAGTCACGGTAGGCTGTCCCATTCACAAGGATTCGCAACGTGCAGCCTTACATCCTTGGGTGCTGCACAGTCTGCATGCACTTGTGTTTTCCTTTTGTCAAACGGAGAGCTCTGTGGTTCTGGCACTGGGTGACCATTTTGACATGTTTTCCCTTCATTCAGAATCCTGAACTGAGTAATTGCTGACCGTTGTTGGTAATTAATGTGTTTAGGAAACGGGTGTGATCTGACATGTTGAGGCTCAGGCTGCCAACGTAATGGCTTACCATTATGTTTGTGTTCAGATACAGTGTCCTAGGTTACAGTTTGTGTTGGCATATGGGGATGTTGAGGAAAACGGCAAAATTCTAACACAGCCAAAAATCATTAGTTTAGTGGTATTGTTGCATAGTCATTGGACATGGCAGGGAGGTGCAACCAATAAATATTTCAAGAGTGAAGAGACAGCTTTGGAGTGATGCTATACTTTGGAATTGGAATTGGAGTTGGAGTTCTACCATGAGAGTACCAAAGCCATGACATGGCGTTGCCAAGGTAGCAATTTCACTGGATCTACATAAATCAATATAATCATAGCAGTGGCTTTCTTAATCTATTTAGATAATTGTACAACATTTCTATGACATTTACACTTTAGGACCTGCATTTAACTTCAACCTGCGTTTAAAATACTTAAATTCACTGACGTATCTTTTCTTTATTTTTTAAGGCAATAAGTCAAAGGCTGCTAGCCTTTTGATAAGACTTGAAATACCCACTGGGATTTAGTTTTTTACTATTACACCTGACAGGGAATCTGTGTTATGTGGCTAAGCTGCTACCTAGCAGGTAAAGCACGGCTATAACCTACATTTAAAAACAATTTGTGAGGTAGAAACGATGACACGTGTCTACATGCAATGCTACATATGCCACATATGGTACTCTGTTTGTCGCCTCAAATACTTATTTCCAAATGCTTGTTTTCACAGTGTTTGCTGTATGCAGCTTGTGTCTGTGTGTCTAATACTTTTATGTCCATTTGGAGGTGACTTGTGTGTGTTTGTGTGTCTGCAGACCACTCGCGCTGGAGCCGGCTGGTGGACCTCACGCTGGTGCGGTGTCATGCAGTCAAGCTGGACTCCTTCTGCCAATTCATTGAGTTGCTGCCCAGCCTGGAGTTCATCTCTCTGGACCAGATGTTCCGCGAGCCTCCCAAGGTTAGTCCAGCATAGATGCCACTGTCTTACCTTGTCTGCTTTGCAGTCTTTGATCCCTGACCACAAGAGAGCTTCTGTTAATTGTACTCCAGCCACAAATGGCTATCTCTTATGGAGAGACTGTGATTTCAGTTACCCACTATAGCTTGACTCAGGTATGATAAAATATTATGGCCGTAGAAGACATCTCCATTTGTACCTATCGCCATGCCTGCACTCTTTCTTCCTCTAAGTGTGTTTGTGATCCACTGTCTTTTGAGCTTTTTCATTAACCCTCACATTTCTCAAAATGTGTTACTTCAAAGCACTACCTAACTATCTAACTGAAGCAAACAGCTCTCTTTAGCAGGTGACTGGGTGTATTGCGACCATGGTGACCTCTGTCCATACAGGGCTATTTGCCCCAGTGCTGATCTGAGGCCTGTCTCCTCACAGGGTTGTGCGCGGGTGGGTCTGAGCGCAGGCACTGGCATCGGCGTCTCCTCGGCACTGGTGAGCAACCAGAACTCCAACAATGACAACGACAACAACAACAATAACAACAACCACCAAAACAACAACAACAACGACGCCGCCGCCAACATTCCGCCGCACAATGACGAGGAAGCCGCAGCGCCCATTCCCCAGCAGCCGCAGCAACAGCGACCGGAAGGTAGGTCGCCCGGCAACGGTGCCCTGTCACCGTCACCAGCAGAGGACAGAATTTAGAACAGGCTGGAACTTAATGATGGCCTTATGGGAGATGGCCCAGAGTTAGTCTGAGTGTGGCCTGAGTCATAGTTTTCTAATCCAGCAGAGCCCAGGAGAGGTCTAGGATGAAGCCCTATCTAATACAAACCCTGCTGCTATAGCCTAACCCTTAGTCCTCAGAATGTTGACCATATACCCCTTTTAATATGCATAGTTTCGTCACCTAATGTTGTTTAGAAATTGAGTAGTACCTACATGAGATGGATCATATCATCATGTGCTGTACTTGCACATTAGATTTCTGTGTGAATGTGTGTGTTTGTTCCTTTGCAGACATCCGAGGGATGGATGGGGTGGTGCAGGAGAACGCTGCCCCGGACCCGGTGGTGATGGAGGTGGCTGACGCGGAGCAAGGTGCCTCCGGCCCCAGCCAGCCTTCTCGGCCAGCAGAGGGCGACGAGGAGCAAGCAGGTCAGAGGGAAACGCCACTGATCTGAACGCTGCTTCCATTTTCAAAATGATCAGACCATGTCCGAATCACTGGACTGCCTGAATGTGGCCTCTGATTCAGGAGGACACACACACACACACACACTTTGAGCACTAGGTGTGTTGTCTCATCTTTGCTACCGTGTGTGTGCGCTGCAGGTCCCAGTGGGGTGCAGTCTTCCGTTAAGAAGCAGCCGGTGGTGGTGCTGGACTCGGACAGTGAGGATGAGGAGGAGCAGGAAAAGGCTCGGGTGCGGGCTCAGCCTCCAGGCCCGTCGAAGCCCTCCTACGCCGAGCCGGACACCAGACCAAAGAGCTCCAGCTCCGAGGTCCAAGCCCCACACAGCAGTGAGTACAGCCAACCTCCTACAGGTCAACATTCCACATCTCTGTTGTGGTGTTCAGGCTGTCATGCCGTAGGTTACTTGTTGAAGTGGACATTTGGGATGCACATGTTTGGCTAGCTCTGGTGTTGTTTACTCTTTGCTGATTGGTTGCCCGTGCTCGTCCAGGTAAAGGGAAGACGCCGCTGCGGCGGCGAGGCCCGCCCCCTCAGGAGCCCAGCTGCGAGAAGGGTTGCCAGGTGACCAGTGAGCAGATCAAAGCGGACATGAAGGCTGCCACCGAGGCCCCCGAGCGCAGCGCGGGCAGCAGCGGGGCTGGCCAGGTGCCGGGGGCGGGGGCCTACGTGGGCTCCATCCGCTGGAGGGAGGACGCCGACAGCCAGGAGGAGGGCGGCCAGGGCGGCAGCTCGGAGGGAGGCCTGGCGCGGGCGGAGGGGCCTGCAGATCAGGGCGCTGGACGGATGGACGGCCGGCACGCGGGAGGAACCCCGGCCAACGGCCTGGACGACGACGACGACGACGAGGGGGATGATGAGGAGGAGCAGCACAGGTGTCTGCCGGGCGAGATCCCCCGGCGGCCAATCACACGCTCCCGCAGCCGGCTCTCGGCAGTGCCCCTGGTGTCCGAGTCAGGTGAGCTCTTACAGGTCATCCTCACGGTCACTAGGCTCTCACAAGGCCAATTCACACCAAGATTTGCAACGAGACGAAACCGTTGCAGTGGGGGGAATTAAACGTTGCAAAACATTACAGCTATTTTAGAACACTTAATATCTATCTATAAAGCAAGAAGCGTCTGTGTGTCCGTGTGTGTGTGTGTGTGTCTGTGGCACGCATATCTCGCTGACCGTTTGTCAGACTGATTACAAACTTGGCAGGTGTCTTGCTACAGGCATGAGTAAGTGCACTGCCGAATTTGACGTTGTTTGGCTATTTTAATATCGTTAAATAGCCTATATCGGTAAAAGAAGCACGCATTGGCTTTCGCCGCTAGCCACTCCCCCTCCCACACAGCACTGTAGGACTGTAAGCTAAAGCTACCAGTGAGGATAGAAGCAGGGCTTTGGCAGAATTGGATCAGTGTAGGTTACACGGGTAAAACACTTAAGCGAGTGCAAGATAACTCCACGGATTTTGCAACAACACGCCAACATGCCAACACACACAGGTAGGTTATATGCAGTGGCTCTTCAAAATGACGTAAAAAATTATGTGCAATAAGCGGACACTTCGAATAGCCCAGGCTACTTTGGACTGTCTTTAGACTTTGAATAAGCACATGACATGACCATTCAAACTGCAAGGTCCTAAATTGAAACGAGCGATAATGGTCCCGAATCAAAGAACGTCCCAGAATGCCACACATGCAAAGCATAACCAGCGACAAGCAACGAGTGGCAGACAGTGTGATGTCACTTATGAATAGCCCAGGTTACTTTGGACTGTCTTTAGACTTTGAATAAACAAACGACAATTCCAACTGCAAGGTCCTAAATTGAAACGAGCGATAATGGTCCCGAATCAAAGAACGTCCCAGAATGCCACACATGCAAAGCATAACCAGCAACAAGTAGCAGACAGTGTGATGTCACTTATGAATAGCCCAGGTTACTTTGGACTGTCTTTAGACTTTGACTAAACAAACGACAATTCCGACTGCAAGGTCCCAAATTGAAACAAGCGATAGGCTAATGCCACATAGCTAGACAACAACAAGTGGCAGACTGAGCGACGTCACTTATGCTAAAGACTGTTTTTGAGTCACATCGTTGCAAATTTCAAACAATGATGCATCATTCCACAAAATGGTTTGTCTTCAGTATTAGGAAGTTATTCAGTAAGCTTAATAGCCTTAACTCAAAACAATTGTTAGGCTTATGTCATTCTGATCTGTAGAAATGTCACATGTAGCCATGCGTAAATTTATTAGCTGCTACACATGTATTAGAGGCCACATTAATTATAGGCTATATTATAATATTCAGTATTCATTATGCGATGATGATGATGCGATGTTTCCCTATCATCCTATTTTTAAAGCAGGCATACCTGTGGGCATGTAATTGGGCTACGGGTTTTCTTCAGGAATGGCATGTTTGAACGGGCACTGCACTAGTTATTAATAATAATAATAATACTAATAATACATTTTATTTATAATGCACTTTTCATCACAGATCTCAAAGTGCTACAGGTTAGAAACAAAAAAGATGAGCAGTTTTAAAGAATAAGAAAAAGAAAAGAAAAGAAAAAAAAGGTTTAAAAAACATCTAAAGAGGACCACTTAGACCTCATAGCGTTTGTGACATGTTTTCATTCAGTCAGAGGCGGAGAAGGCAGAGATGCATATCATTAGTCAAAACGGGTATGCTGATAAAGTCAAAACTAGCTTATTAGCTAGTTAGTTAACTTTGCTAACTAGGCAGCTAGATAGTTCATATCTGGCCATGAGTGGTGTAACAGAAGTGTTATGGAAAAATTTGTGTTATTGCAAGTTGTTGCACTGAGGGCTATTCCAGAAAGCGGGTTTACTGGCTTAACTGGGTATGTTAACCCAGAGTAAGTGGTAAACCTGGGATTTCAGTTCCAAAAATGATCAGGCTATGTAAGTCACTATGGTAACATAGGCTCTGAACTTAACCTGGTAGAGGGTAGTTTATGTTCAGGTTTTGTTCAGGTAAGTGCACGTTCAGCTAGGCCGCTGTTTTGACACTTGTCACACAATGGCGTTTCCTTTTGAGAAGTGTCTGATTGACAAGCACAAATTATGTAACCGTGAGAGGGTGGTAGATCACAACATGATATCGTTTCTTTTCCAAACGAGGTTTTGCGAGAGCACTAACTTTTTGTCAGCGGAATCCTTAATATACTTGAAAAACATTCTCCATCCCTATATTTAACGTTATATATAATATATAACACTATATATAACGTTACGCATCGTGGAATAGAATAAAATAAATATTTAATGTAGCCTACACCATAGTGGACATTTGTCTTTGAATCACCAGACAGATGGACATACAGACAACATCTCGGACACATTGAAGATATCATTAAAACAAGTAGGCTACGGTAAAAAAGGGTAAAATATAGAAAATGAATAAATACGTTTGAATAGGCATAGCAAAGCAGCTCAGTCGATTATGTGTGTTGTCACTTAGTTTGGTTAAGAATGCTGATGGAATTTGGGATAAAATATTTTTTAAATAGGCTACACTTTTTGCCTCCCTCCAAACTTTGTGCATCGGTGATCGCTCTCCGAGTGGGAGTTTTTGTACGCAGAGCATATCGGCAAAGCAACTGTCTGTCGGTAGGTAAAGTTTGCCTTGCACTAAAGCGGTTCCTGCGCAACTTCATTATTTTTCCTGGCCACAAACCCGCAAGGATCATTGTGTAGTTTCACCAACTGGCAGGTCAGCATCACTTATTTTAAGTTTCCCAATTTGCACCGAAAGTATCTTTGCTGGTGAGCTTTTAATTAATGGGCCTTGGCTATTTCAGGGTTTTTCTAACATCATCGGCTCCATGGATGGGATGCAAGTGCCCATTAAAGGGACACCAGGCAAGCCTGATGATTTTTCTCTACAAAACTCCCCCTTGCTCGGTCTGAAGCTCTTTTCCTTTTCTTTGCGTCTTCCGTCAAGGGTTTTCGCTGCTTCTTTGCCGGCTCTGCCATTATACACACGTTTGCAACAATCTCTAGCGTTTCGTTAGCCTGCCTCTGTGCTGTAAACTGATCCTGCTTCGGTCGGCGGGTAGGATACACCGAACTTGCAAGTGGGATATTCTTTCTACAGGCAGTAGGGGCGGGCGAGAGAGCCTTCATTCGCCCCGTAATGAGTCATTTAACCATATACCGACTTACGAAGATGATTAATTAACACGAAAACGTTGCCTGGTGTCCCTTTAAAGCGTCGTCCGTAAACAAGGTAGATTATGTCAATAGGTTTCCACAGCATACGTGGTCAAATAGCTCTAATGGATAGCTCTTACCTTGATTCCGATGCTGGAGCGCAAACAAGGTTTAACTTGGCTCATAGCAGAACCCGCAAAATAGAAATGACATTTGGTATTCTCAAGGAGTCTATGACCCACTCAAGTCTGTTGGTTCGAGTTATCTAGTTTTAGGTTAAAAATCTCTGTAATGTTTAAATCAAGGACTCCCAACAATGTTTGTAAGGCAAAATAGCACCCTTATAGTTTGCTTATCTAAATAGTGGCACAAGGTACTATAATAGGAATTATGATGCCCAATGTCGAGGTTCAGTGTCTTTCTAAACATGGGTACCCTTACCTTTGTTGCGTAGAGCTGTCCAAACCAAAGCCTCGGGTCACAGTGAAGAGGAAACGCACAGCGGACAAGTCCACCAGCACCAGTGACCCAGTGACAGAAGATGACCACGTACAGGCGAGTCTTCCTCAGCCTCCTCTTCCTCATTACATGGTCTGATAAAAAAGGGATCCACATTTGATCCTTGTACTGTGTGTCTGTGTGTGTGTGTGTGTGTGTGTGTGTGTTCTATGTTCTATTTTTTCTGTCCTGAAGGTGCTAACACTAAAGTCCAAAAACCTGGTTGGAATTACCCTCACAAACTGTGGCATTACAGACCTGGTGCTGAGAGACTGCCCCAAAATGATGTTTGTCCACGGTGAGTACGCATATTGAACGAATAATGACTGACCTTTCAGACGTACAAAAAAATAGCCCTCACCTTGGGTGGTGTAGTATTTTCCATGAAGTGCAGGACTATTATCTCCCCAGGAGTGAATTGTGAAGGATTATTCCACTGCTATTGGCTCTAATATGGATTTATTTTTTGAACAGAAAATTGCCTTTCTAATTTCAGTTTCAGTCATTATGTTGAAGGTTGCCACTCTAAGAAGTATACTTATACCAAATGTTTTAGACTTTACACAAAAACAGTGAAATAAGCAGTGGTAGAGCTTCTATAGCCCTATAGCGTATGTGTCCGCAGTGAAGTCCAAACCTGTGGTTTAATATTATTTATAAAAAACAGTTGCCGTGTAGGTTTCCGTGGTTACCCATTCACTACGTGTTCCTTCCTGGTCTTGTCCTCTTGCGTCTCCAGCCACCCGCTGCCGAGTGCTGAAGTACCTGAAGGTGGAGAACGCCCCCATCGTCAACCGCTTCGACTACGCCCAGTGCAAGAAGCTGGACATGGAGCAGGTCCTGGATCAGATCCTGCGCATGCCCCCAGAGCGCAACCGCATCATCTACATGAGGCCCATGCAGCAGGTCAGAGCTGCTCAACCGCACCGCCCACTCCCCATGTCCTACACGCTTAACTGCTGACTAGAGAAGATAGTGGTTTTGTTGGTTTGATACTGTACTGTAAGGTGGCAACATAGTTGTCTTGTAACATAGTTGTCTTTTTTTCTATATATTTGAGCTGAACAGAAAATGAAATCACAAATACACTGTGTATGTGTGTAATGTAATAGGAGGTACTATTATTAGATAGTATTAAAGAGTTGCAGGATGAACTGCCTGGTTTGGAGGGATCCCCTATTCCAGTGAAAATCTAGTTCTTACAATCCCAATGATCAGAAAAAGCGAAATGTTGTCCTAGGTGTATGGTTCTAAAGCTCGTCAAAGGTCAGCAGGAGCCCAGCCCAACTCCGATGCCTGTGTTGTCGTCCCGCAGATCAACTCTCTGGCGCTGGAGAAGATGCTGTTCAGCGGCCCGTACCCCTACCACATCGCCATCATCCACGAGTTCAGCAACCCGCCCAACGTCAGGAACAAGGTGCGCGTGCGGAGCTGGATGGACACCATCGCCAACATCAGCCAGTGAGTAGTGTCGGCCCCTCGGCTCCCCGCAGCTGCACAGGAAACGCGCCTTTTACTGACCGCACTGTTCCCTCACTCCACTGGAAGCTCACACTGTGCCAGATTAGCCTTCCCTCAGACATTGTGTGATTTAAGAAAGAAAAAAACACACACACATATATGAATTCAAATAGATTATTTGCTGTCTATGATTCAGTCAGTTGTATGTGAGCCAAGGTGACTGATGTTACGCTTTAAGGACCGTGAGCAGGGGAATATGAGAGAGGAAAGCAAACCAAACCAATTATTTTGTTTTCAGTGAAGAACTCAGTGCGCAAGTCACAGAGTGACCACCAGGTGGTGCTACTGTTGCCACGCTGGGTATTTTAATGATTAGCTGAGGATCAGGACAGCAGAGCAATCCTGGGCCAAAGACACTGCATTTCATCACCCAACCCCCAGTGAATTATTTTCATTTCATCAACAGAGAACTCATCAAGTACGAGTTTTTCCCGGAGGCCACACGAACGGAAGAGGATGTGAAGAAGTATCCCAACTACCCCTGGGGGCGAGACATCTACACCTTGGAGGGTGAGCGGAAGTGGGGTCCAGCCCCTTGGAAATGCAGGGTCTCCGTGCTCCACACATCCTGTGAAATATAAATAGAACCCTCCACATGCATCTGACCTCGGGGCCTTCTCCACCCCCCAGCCCCCTCTCCACCTCCCTAAAGCTAATGTCATAACAGTGAGATGGATTCAGTTTGGGAGGCTTTGGGTCATTTTGGTCCCACCCTCCCCATCTAAGCACCCCAGTTTATCATATAGAGATTTCCCATGACCACTGCCCCCCCCCCACCGCTGTTTTGTTTGATTATAAACTTCACCCTTTCCCTTGGAGTCTTCATCATCTCTCCTCCTCCTCCTCCTCCTCCTCCTCCTCCTCCTCCTCCTCCTCCTCCTCATCTCTCACTGCTCTCTGGTCTGTAGGTGCGGTGGATGGCGCGCCGTACACTATGATCACTGATTTCCCCTGGCTACGGACACTACGCGCAGCAGAGCCTAACAGCTATGCTCGCTATGACTTTGAAGATGATGAAATCAGTGAGTCATTGCTTTTGATTATGTTGTTTTCCCTGTTTGTTGCATGATGTACGACCTAATGCCATAAGAACGTTTCAATTTCTCCATGACCCTCACCACTTTCTTGATAGAGCAAAGATATATATTAATATAAGTATTGCATTATCCATATGAGATGCTAGTATGGATAATGTAATATAATATAGATTATCCACATGAGAGTTAGTAAAGCTCAGTCAATCACTACTAGTGAGATTTGACATTAGCAATTACCATGTATTCTCATTTCAGGCTCATTCATGATTCTAATCTTGTACACTTCCATGTCCACATTCAGGGAATTGCTCCTCATGATCCTCTAACTGTTGGTTCAATGTTAAAGAATTCCAACCAATCAGCATGTTGCTTTAGCATCTAGTAGTTCTGGGCCTGTATATACAAAGCATTTTTGTCTTGTTTCTCTAAAACATTCTAGGTTAACGTTGTCCTTAGTCCTGTTCGCAAAGCTGCCTAGTCTCAAATCCTAGGATCAGAAAAAGATTCCATTGCTATAGCTGACCTCAGTTGTCATGTACAATCTTGCTTGCAATGACCTTGTGATTGGTTGGTGAGTGACAGGTCTGTGCCAGTGAGGAAACATTGACTTAAAGGCACACTATGCAGGTTTTTTAGCTTAATATGCAAGTTTTTTAATACTTAATTTACCTTCCTTTAACAGCTTCAGAGTCATTAGAATGGTTATATTACTTTTTTCGGGTTGAATGGTGGCTGTCTCGCTTCCCCCTAGCGCCTGTGAGCGGAAAAACCACCCTTGCAACTGTGGGCTGGCGGGCCGACGGTCTCAGTGTCAGGAAGTATAACGAGTGTAACGAATTGCTTTACTGCATTCACATACACATACACGCCAGGCACCGGCTAGAAAAAGGTAGCGACATTCGTCATGACAGAGCCAGCGAAAAAGAAGCAAAAAACCGAGAAAACAGTAAGGAAATTGCCAATACTGCATAGTTTACCTTTAATAAATGTGACAGGCTACAAATGAAAAAGTAAAGGAATAAGCCCCCTATAAGCAATACTTTGTGTGATTGGAAAGGAAAATTGCATAATGTAAGATAACATCCATACTCTCATATGAGTATGTCCTATGCGTTGCATCTGCGGAACTGTTTCGTTGTGTGTTGATTTTCATTTCGGCACCAGTGTTAACAGGTTACAGCAGCCACAGTGCCTCCGCCATATCTGCGACTCAGGCACGGCTTGAACCGTGCTGCAACTGTGACCCAGCTAAAGAATGGAAGGGACGCCTATTTTTTCACTTCATGCAAGCGGTTCTGTGCAGAAATACACTGAAAACACCAGTTGATAGTCATAATTTGTGTTTAAAAGGAAGTGGAAGCTACATGTGTGCTATAAAATCGCAGAAATAGGGTGACTCTGAAAAGGAGGACAAGTTGTGTTTAAAAGTGAGGGCAAATTGGCCAAAATGAGGATCAGTATTTGGCTTTCCTTTACTTAATGTTAAAGTAGTTATCGGCCGTTATAAACGCCGATACCGATAGATCGGCAAATAGCTAATATCGGCACACCGATTTATCATTCAGACTCTAGTTTCTGTTGTTCTCAAAAACGCTCACAATGTTGCTGTTGTTATAGTATACGCTGTAGACTAATACCCATACCCTAATAACCATATATAGTTTTTACCATTATCGTTTGTTCTAATTAACCATTGCTAAAAGCTATAAACCATTATTGTGTGTAGTTATTGTTTTCAGTGTGGATGGGTCTGTATTGCATCCCTTACAAGCTTTATTTGCAATCAATGGCCCTCATTTATCAACCGAGCGTAGAAACCGGTATGGATCAGCACAGAAATCATCTTATAACGGGGCTCACGTGTGATTCCTGAAACTTTCGTATCACTCCAATTGCAGCGTAAGAATAAACGTGTGTTAATAAATGTGGCAGCTGGAAACGAGCGTAATTTAAATATCACGGCCCTATATATGCTCGTTTTAAAGGCCTCGCCCCTTCGAAGTGCATTATACGTCCAAGAAAAACATTCGTGATCTCAAGATAGCCACAGTGACTTTGCAAGTACAGCTGAACCTTGTTAATTTTGACAGCTAGAAAAGTGTCAAGAAAGCTGGGAAACACATCATACTACAATAACATTCATTACAAAACCATACAACACTGCCATTTGCCCTTTGAAAATGATAAAAAAAATAATTATGGCTGTTGTGTTTTCCAAAGAGAAAGTAGGCCTAATGGCTATCCTAAGTCATTAAATGTGTCAACATAACAGGCTACATTATGGCAAGTAGGCTACAAATGTGCAGCAAAAGTCTTAGGTCCAAGATATTCCATGAATTCAACTCTTCAACTTTCCAATCCTCCAATGATTTACTGCTGCACCGCGCTATGCCGCCTAAGACTTGCGTACACGAGTTGAGACTTGACGTGAGATTCGAGCGTAGCCACCCCATGCTTTGCGTGGAAATGAGCGCACGCCTGTCCTACGCCTGTTTTACGTCGTACTCACGTTTCATAAATGAGGGCCAGTATGTATATGGTTCTATCCTACGGCTAACATTCCTCCTCTCCCTGCTCCACGTAGCCACCATCTACGCGCCACGGCGAAAGGGCCAGCTGTCGGCCGACATCTGCATGGAGACCATCGGCGAGGAGATCTCGGAACGCCGGCAGGCGCGGCGTGGCGTTTTCCAGCGGCTGGTGGTGGTCTTCATCCACTACTGCGATGCCCGCGGCCAGCCCATCGACGATGACTACATCTAGTGCCTCGTCTCTTCCTGCCCATCCCCTGCCTCCCGCCCTGCCCCACAGTGGAGGGTGCTAGTGGGGGGGGGGGGGGGGGATGGGGTATAGAGACTCATTTGAAGAGGAAAGGGGGTGAAGGGGAGGTGGTTAAGGGTTTGACCACTACCTGCTCCAGCACAGGTGCTCCACACTGACCTCCTCTCTTCTCACCTCCACACGTTGGTCTGTGGTACAGTCTATGGGGGTGGGGGTGCAAGAGGACCTTTAGGAGAGGGAGAGGTGTAGGAGCATAGAACATGCTGCCCTGTCACTCAACACGAGCACCATGACCAGATGACTGAAGAAGAGAGAAAGAGAGAGAGAGAGAGAGAGAGATGATGAGTGTCTGTTTCTTAAAAGAAGTATGTTTTGTCAGATGAAGCATCAGGCTTTTCCTCAGTTTTCTTTTCCGGTGTCCTACCCAGAGTGTTGTCATGTGTGAGTTGGCCTCCCCCAGGACCCTCTGTGGCTTTGCTGCTGCAGGAGGAGGACGATGAGATGTAGACTCGCCTTACGCTGCTGCTCCCAAGGTGCAGGAGCGCTCACCTCGTGAGCAGAGTGCACACCATGGGTTTCTTTAGAGGTTGGTTTCCAGTAGGGGAACGTGCTGTGCTTGGTGAACATTCACTAGGTTGTGGTTGGTTGGTTGGTTGGTCTTTCAGTTGCATATGAAGTGATACGATCAAACAGAAATAGTATTCTGTTCTCTGTTGTGTTGGTTAATCCCCCAAAGTGTCTACTTTTTTTTTTTTTGCTTGTGTGGAAGATTTCTACTGCTAGCTGGTGAAGTACCAAGTTTTTATTATTTTTGTTTTGTTTTGCTTTGTTTTTTGTTTTGTTTTGAAAGTTCTGTTCTCTCACCTACCTCCAGTGCTGAGAGGAGGAAGCACGCTTTCCAAGAGCACCCACCGGCAAGGCTAGAAGTGCCCTTAGAAATGAATCGGAATCTATAACCTCTGTCTCTTTTTTTATTATTAATATTATTATGATTATTATTATTATTTTTTATTTATTTTTGCTTTATTTTAATTTACCTCTTTCCTTTGCTCTTTACTCTTACTTTACTCTTGAGATCTGACACTGGGTTGGAGTAGGGACTATTACCAGAGATTGTATTGGTGCCATTTGTTGGGTTGTTTTACTCCTGTCTGTCGGGTGAACGTTTTGGAGGCCCCTTGCACACCTGTGGAAGTATCAGAATCATTAGTTACCTTTTCTCCCTCTGTAGTTCTGTTTTTCTGAGGATTAAAAAAGGGATTCAGATTTCATAGAGGCATCAACATGTTTTGTTTCGCTGGATACACTCATTCACATCCTCTAGTTTAGTTTGGAAGACCGTAACTGATGAGCGTGAGAGGTGAGCGGGTCATGGCTGAATTCATCCCTTCATATGACCCACATGTGACCAGGTGTCCACCCCTCAAACCACCCCTCATGGCAGCATCTTTACTTATTGTCCCCGTACTGCCACCATTCTGCTGGTGACCAGAGGTGGACAATGAGACTCCAGGAATGTGTGTTAGAGAGAGAGAGAGCCTGCGGGGAGAGTACTCTGGATCTGGGATGAGGTGTTGCACCCCGTTTTTGTTTGTTTTTTTGAGCGAGTTTTCCACAGGAAGCTCAACAGGTGAAGAGATTGGTGCATGTCTGGTGTTTGTGTGCATCGACAAATGACACGAGAAGAAGGCGAAAGAACGGGAAGAGAAAAAAAAAACACGTTTTGTCTTAACTTCGCACGCAATGCTGAATACATTTACTGTGAAAGAACTCGGTGTTCCAGGAGTTAACATGATAACAAAGTCAAGTCAAGAGTGAAAAAAAAGCCATTAAAAAGCGTCATCAGCCCTCCCTGTTTTCCTGCTGCTGCTGTTCTTTCTACTCGAGCGACTGACTCTCCCCTTTCAAGGCCAAGCTAACAATCGCTGGTGGGTTTCGACTGAGAACCATGCTAAGCACTGCAGAAACCTGTGCACAAAAAACCTTGTACAGATAAGCTGTATTTAAAGGATCTTCCAGATTTGTTTTATAAGTTTATATAAAAAAAGACCTATTTCACATAATAAAAAAGGGAGAATACAAGATTGTGAGTTTTTCATCTTTGTCTGTGTGTGTGTGTGTGTGTGTGGGATGGTGAGAGAGGTGACATCAACCACAGGTGTGTGTGTGTTTATGAGATTGACTCATAAAGGGAATGAGCTGGAGTCCACATCACTGACGTGTAAGTGGTGGCATCTGTAAAAACACAAGCTCTGCCTATAGACAGAGTTAAGACACAGTGCTGCAATGACTAAATGTTAAGTGATGAGCAAAATTAATCCCCCAATGTGTTATCCAAGTTTGGGATTTCCAAATTGTGCACTTTAGTCTAAGAATTGGAGTTGTATCTGTTTTGTTCAAATTGTTGCTTCAGTTTGCCCTTATATATATAAATATATATATATATATATATATAAATTCACCATTACTCAAATTCATGCTTATGTAAGAGCCCCATTTAGACCCAGCACACACCTGCCCACAGCATACCCTAGGCTCTCTGGGCTCAGAACAGGCCCAGCCCTGGCCTCTGCCAGACACCTGGTTTACAAGAAGCACACAGCTGCGTGTTGCAGAGAGACAGAAGGAGACGGAACAGTTTTCCATCAAGCCGGCACACTGTAAAAACCAACTGCTCTGCAACCTCTTGCCCAAATGACTAGCACAGACATGGCTGTCTGAAGCCCGTCTTCTTGCCCCGCATGTGTGAAGAGAGGTGAGATGAGCTTGCTGGGTGTGGGTGTCGGGGGGGGTGCACACCACTGCTCTGGAGTTAGTCTTGTCGCTCTGTTTACTCTGCGCTCCCTGACACCGAATAGGTGTTTAATGTTAAAAGCCATTTGTCGCTTAACTCTTGTCCCGAGCAGGAAGGCAGAAAGATTTGTGGCAGGAGCACAGTTATCCTCTCCGAGCCGAGTTCCTGTCTGAAGGGGCTCTTGAAACCTGTAATGTCTCTCCACCACGCACGGAAGGTCTGCCAAAGTTTGGAGACGCTAGGTAGGAAAAATCTCTGCTGGGCCGTGAGATGTGTTCCTCCTGTACCAAACCTAATGGCTTCACAAGATTTGAAGATAGCTGCTGTCCTTAGATGAAGTCTTTTTGGCCTTGGTTCTCCCTCTCATTCTGTAAATTATTTATTCCTTTAAGGCAAATAGAGATTCTTGAAGAGTGTCTAACATAATCTTCATGGTCTTTCGTGGTCTGTTATTTAGACCTTCCCATCATGGTGTGCTTTCCTCTTTTTTTTCACCTATAGTCCTTCGGGGAAACTGGCCTAGTTCGTCGGGTGGATACTATGTGAATAGTGGTGTTTCACAGTCACGGTATCGAATTGAAAAGTTGACAGCTGTTTCTTTGTCTAATTCCACAAACTTGTGCCCACCACATAAACTTGTCTTAATCTACTACTTTCCTGTTGGTCTTATCATGAATATGTGTGTTTGCGGGTGGATGTTCTTGAGGCAGATGCAGGCAGACAACATTTGACACCTGTTTGGGCCAAGAAAATGGACATTATTTTCTGTCTTGGCTGTCATGTACCGGTAATACATGCATTTTCAACACAGTAGACTAATTTCTACTGAGGCCCCCAAACTGCCTTGGGATTTCAGATGCCCTTTCATTGTCTTCACTGTTACTGTAAATATAATTTCTTCCTGTTGATAGTATCCAGACATAGAACGCACACACACACACACACACACTCGGTATAAATAATGATAATTATATCTGTGAGGATTTACATGACATGGCTGCTTGGACAAGGTGCTGCTTTTTTAACTTTGTATGGCTTAGTATTCCCCACTCTGTGCGTGAGGAATTGGAGGGGGAGTCAAGCTTGATGGCAGTGAAACACAGCCAATGAACCCAGTCTCGATGAGAGCAATTTCCTGAGTTTCCCACTCTGTCCCATTCCAGTTAATTAAGTAAAAAATAATCATCCGTCCACTGTTTAATTTAATTTCCCTGCAAATCCTTCCTGTGAAACTGACTGAGACGGACACAATTCCAGTCCTGCCAGCTATGGTGTGAAATTACCAATTTTGTCTTTACAAATATGACAGCAGAAATATTACTATGCTGGAAGATGATTGTAAATGAAAGACGCAATTACCCATTTCATTGTCTCACTATATCAAAATGTAAAAGGAGAATGTTGTAATGGAAATTGGTTTTAATTGCCAGGGAAAAACACCACACCACAGGACAGTAGAGGCCCCGGCGTCCCACTCATTCTTCCGTGATCCCCTTTTCACTCTCACTGCAACAGACACACGGCTGTCAGCCAGGCAGGATCCAGCGCTCTTCACTTTGCCGCTACATCCTGCCGACGGAGCAGGTATGGCTTTTGTCACCCCCCACCCCCACCCCCACCCCACCCCACCCCACCCTCGGCCGTGGGGCGCTGGCTATAACATGCCGCTGAGCAGAGCCAGCCCAGTCAGATGTGACAGGAGGGCTAAATTAAACACCCTGGCTGGGCGCTCGTTCTCCTCAGGACAGGCAAAAGGTAAAGCACATGAATCTTCATTTGGGAAGCCAGACAAGAATCTGTCTCCATCAATCTGGCCTGAGCTGTGCAGTGCACTGGAAAAACTGTTTTTCCTGTAATGAAAGATAAAAAAAACAAAGTTTTTCTTCTCAGAGCCAGCACATCTCAGCTATCAGTGTCTTTTTAAGTAATTTCTTTTAGTAATTCTGTCTTTTCTAAGGCAATCTAAAATACACTTAATTTAAGACATTCAGCATCAACATCAGTGTGCATAATATTTACAATTATTCAACTTTTCCCTGAAACAAATCAGCAGCTTTTCCTTTTCCTTTTCCTTAAAAATCAGCAGCCTGGGAAAAAGTGATCATGTGACGTGACGCTGCAGTGAGAATGTGTATGCAATCTTATTCACTTCCCATGGCCAAACCAATACTTCTGGTTTAGATTTGGTATGTGTGTGACCCAGGAGCATTGTATAGGGCTGTTGGAATTTTTGTCATTAAGAGCAGAATCACCCAGCATTCATGCGTATATCCAGTTTTGCACTGAACAAACATGTTGCAAAAGTTTTCCGGAATTTTAAGAGTAACTCCAAAAAATACTACTTATGTTATGTAACAAGAAAAAATGTAAGTCAAATTTGTTTGGTTTCATGAATGTTGCCTACCGTGCCTCATTGGTGATGCTGTGGATCTGAAGCAAAAACCTGAGTAGTCTCACACACAGTAATTAAGTAGATCATAAGTAGATCATCTCAGTATCTGTGGGTATAAAGAATGATATACTTTATTCAAATGCGGCTGCCTAGGTTTCATAATAGACCAAGGCTCCAGCGGAATCAAATAAACGCATTTACCGAGCCAGACTTGGTTGACGTCAGCCCTCTGATAAGAGGAATCCTTCTTTTATTTACATTTTTCACACTCTTGTTTATCTCTCTGTTTTTGGGTACACAACAGAGCCTCACTGGCTCGGTTCTCACCGAGGCTTCACAAGGCACTCGGCTGCATCTAGCTCACAATGAAATATTGCTGTTTAATTGTTGCATGACTGTGTCTCCAGAGCACATTACTCCTCATGGTTGCCCAAATATTCCCCATCCAACTGGGTGGCCTTCTAAAGGTCCTTCAGTGCCACGACTTCATCCAGTGAGGACTTTCAGATTTCACCAGAAAGAGGACAAGAAAAAGTGCTTTCCCTTTAAAGGAGTTCCCTATAGGTCTTCACTGGTAATAAACTATATAAACATGATGGTAATCCAGATATCACAGTGCATGTAAACCATAAATGAGGACCAAAAGGCATACGTCTTTTCCATAAGAGGGAAAAGAAGTGTGTGAGTGAGTGCACACACACACACACACACACACACTTTTTGGAGGTACAAAAAAAAAAAACATGCCTATCAGCCCGGGCTATTAGCCCTGAGAGCTGCCAAGCAGTGAGGCACTGGTTGGCTGCTGACTTTAATAGCCCCTCGTTTCTGCAGATGTAAACAGAGAATCTTCCCCAAACATTGCCTTTTTAAGGCTTCTCGGGGAGGGCGCGAGGCTGACCTCCTCCTCAGTTCACTGCGCTAACGAAGGGCCTGCCTGGGCTCGGCTGGAGCGGGAGAGCCCCCGCACTCCTCCGCTTTGTTTTACTGTTGTGTTTTCTTTTTGTTCCCCTCCATACGCTGGAACCCTCCCAGTCCCCCGGCCGCCCCCATGGCCCCCTGTCTAAATTTAGTCTTTCCAAGCCCAACGTCTGGCAGCCCACCTCAGGAGGAGACAGCACCTCCAAACATTAGCAGGGGCTTATACAGCCAGAGGTGGAGGAGGAGGGGGGCCTCTCTCTCTCTTTCTGTGTGTGTGTGTGTGTGTGTGTGTGTGTGTGTGTGTGTGTGTGTGTGTGTGTGTGTGTGTGTGTGTTCGTGTTTGTGTGGAGGGGGGGGCTCTCTGTGTGTGTGTGTGTGTGTGTGTGTGTGTGCGTGTGTGTGTGTGTGCGCGTGTGTGTGTGTGTGTGTGTGTGTGTGTGTGTGTGTTCGTGTGGAGGGGGGGGGGGCTCACCCTGACTGACATTTCACAGGCATCACACACTGCCCCTCCTCGCTCTGGACCCGTATCCAATCTGTCTGTTTGACCCCTGAGTCTCCCGAGCCGCGGGATGTTGAAGAAGAGAAGTCATCTGGCCGTATATGCAGTTCAAGGTCAAGGCTTTGTTCCGGCCCCTTTTTTATAACAGGCCCTTATCTGTCTTCAAGGCAGATGTCTTTGTCTGTTGGTTACCAAAACTGTCCACATGCGCTGGATGGTTGACAGAGGGGATGTTTAATGATAAATGATAGCATGGACAGACCATAAACTCTGATGATTTGATTGGAAATATTCAAGTTTTATTCTTTCAGAGTAATAAAGTAACCTCAGTAATCATTAGATCAGAGATATGTCAGTCAAATACTTAGCAGTAGCTGTTAGCTATTTGCTTGAGCTGAAGTTTGTTTTGCTATGTCTTGATCATATAAATTTGTAAATGTGAGTATGATTATGCTTATGACATTCTATCTGACATTAAACCCTGATATGTCTGATCTTTGAGTGTTGAAACAAAATTTCATCAGTGCAAATACCAGGAGAAGACACCAGAGACTACGCAAGCATGTGGCATCTCATGTTTACGATACGCGTTTCTTTCAACAATTATTATTCTTTACTGAACCTGACTTTTTTTCTGTCACCAAATATATATTGTGAATATGTTTCTACATAATGGAATTGCACAAAACAGATATTTCCCCACAAAACAGATATGCCAAAATATCCACAAAACTGTGATAACTTCGACACACTTTTGTACAATGAACCTCCTCATAACAGACAGACTTGTGTTTCATACACCCCAGTGGACTTGCAATGTTTTGATTGCGAGTAGTGAAATTACTGTGGCCGATACAATCTGCACTGTAATGAGGTCGCAAGAGAGCCGAGGATGTTTGTGTGTGTGTGCTTACTTGGGTGGGTGGATAAGAAAATGCCCAGTGCCAATGTTTGGGTTATGTCTTCAAGTCTCTACTCTTTTTCCAAAAAAAGAAAGAAAATAAATAAATAAATAAATAAATAAATAAAATACAGTAAACACAATGTGTGTCTTGCCCACCTGCGGCTTCGTTTTGAGTCTCTGTGACATTATTGTATACGATTCCCAGTGCGCCAAGAGTAAATGCTTTCCCATATGGAGCCATGAGAGCCTTCTGAGAGGAAGTTAATTATTCTAAATAACTGTGTCTGAGCAGCACACTCATGTTCCCAGGCTGCGATGGCAGCGAGCCCTCTGTTGCTAATGGTTTCCACATGGAGCCGGAGCGAGGGCGGCCAAGACTCCAGCACGGGGCAGAAATCTCCAAATTTAGAAGAAATATGAAAATTGTCAAATGCAGCTTCCTTCGAAAGGGAGACAGGCCCCGCCCCCCACACCGCGCCCCCCGTCCTCCCGTCCTCATCCCCCGACTCGCCTCCCCCTTTTTTTCCCTCCTCCTCCCCCAACAGGATCCCTCCTTCCCAAAGAGCTCTCCTCCTCAGACGCCGCAGGTCACAGACTGGGGTCACGGGGGCCCTCCCGCCAGCCAATCGTGCGGCTCGGGGGGTTTTCCCTCCTCGTGGTGCTGCGGTGCAGGGCCGGCCCCTCTCCTCATATAAGGTAAAACAAAAGTCTTTGCTCGGCAAGCCGGCCACGCTTCAAAAGGGAGCCTGGAGCCGGGAACCCCCTCCAGACAGTCCGCGTCTCCACCGGCAGCCATGGTGACCCCCCCCCCCCCTGGCCTCGGCCACCTCGACCACCTCCTGCGACCGCCACCAGGCCAGGGCTGCCCGGCCCACCAGTCCACCGGACCAGGACGGCGTCCAGCGGCACACCTTCCCCGAAAGAGCCAGCACTGGGAGGTAAGTCCACCTCACCATCACATGCCAGCACACAATTGCAACCAGATGCTGCATGAGCTAGTGTATGATGTATTTCCTGTCTGGGGGAAATGGTGTCCGTATGAAGTCGTTCTCTCTCTCCTTAAACCATCAACTCTGTGGTAAGAAGCATGTGTGGCGAGCTGGTGGGCAAGGTTATTTTTTCTTCCTCTAGTCACTGGGGACAGATGGCATGCATCTCTGCTATGGCATTTTGGCACCTCATCTATCGTGGCAGTGGTTATGTGGTCATACTGAGTTAACGACTGAGGCTGGCTGATGTTGTAGGACATGTGTGTGTGTGTGTGAGTGTGTGTGTGTGTGTGTGTGTGTGTGTGTGTGTGTGTGTGTGTGTGTGTTGAGGGCTTGTGAAACTTCCTTCACTTCCCCTCCTGATGTAGATAACAGTGCCTTGGAGTCTGGAAGAAATTGCACTCTGGAACAGGGCACGCTGTGATAGTCACCGGCATGGGCAATTGGGTGTGCGATTTGTTTGAAAAAGACTGATAAGATTCCACAGAACCGACTTCAGGAGGGGGCACTGGCAGACTTTCCAAACCCATACAGAGGGCTGAGTCTTTTAACTTCTCACTAAAGGTTCATCTAGGGTAAGATCTGATGCTATACATAATGCAAAATAACAGAATAGTTTAAAAAAAACATCTTAAAAACTAAATGAATGTTTCATGACTGATATGTGCTTGTCTTAATGGGCTAGAGTGTGATGTGAAAGTAAGAGAGGGCAGTGGGTTATTCCTGTCACTCTTATCACAGGAGAGAGGCCACACTGACATTGCACCGTGGAGTGTTACCAAGAGCAGCAGTCTTTTGCTGAGTTGGTTTAGCAACTGAAATACAGAGCCAGTATCAAGCTGTGTGTCATCAAGCAATGATGTAATATACCAAAATGCATGTGAGATAGACTGAGACTTTCATTTTACACATACAGTTGTGACAGTTGTAAGTTGTTCAACTTTGCTTTGTGACCTATGACATGACAGTAGATGCATGATACCAGATGGTCATGCTGAAGTGAAGTTGCACCTCTATATAAGGCATGCTTCATTTCTCCCTGTCTTTTCTCCGCTGTCTCTTTGTGTGAGGAGTCGTGAGCTAGCTTAAGACTTGCCATGGGAGGAGAGTAGGAGAGAAGCCAAGCAGATGTACGCAGCTGTTGGTGGACGTTTTGAGGAGGTTTGTGTAGGAGGCTGCTAGATGCCACTGTGATGACCTAGACACAGGCACACACACGCATACCAGCCCCCCAAAATTCCAACACATTTCATGCAGAATCAGCCATTACAGTTAGTGAGTTTTAACTGCAAGTGCCACTAGAAGCAGAGAGGTTGAATTACCCTTAATCCAGCCTTGATCTTTAATATTATTTTGCCATTGTCAGATAAGTGTTCCACCTTGAGTGTCATTTTCATTAACTCTGGTTAATTTGGAGAAGAGTGGCTAACTAAGTTGTTGATAGGCATATAGGCTGCTAATCCCTAAGACATGAATCAGTGACGATCTGTATCCAGCAGCTGGCCCAAAGCATGTCGTACGTGCCCTGTTCCTTCTACCACAAAACCAAACTGCCGAGAGACACACTGCGGGCCCACACATAGTTGGTTGCTCTGTAAGGGCCGAGGAGTGTTTTTACTGCAGTCTGTCTGTCTGTGGTTTTCCATTCGCATCTAATGGATTTATGAATGTATGGAAAGGATGGAGGGATGGAGAGACGGATAGATGGATAGGTGGATGGATGGATGGATGGGTCAGATATAGGAGAGATGTAGCGGTGGTCAGAGGGAGGGAGGGAGAGGAAGTGCGTTATTTGTTTTCCGAGGAGTCAAAAGTCTGGAAGCCATCACACCAGAGCAGTTTCACATGACCTCTGGCTCGCCCCTCTCCTCTGGTTCATCCCGCGTGTCACTCGCTCCCTCCCCAAGCCTCTGGGGACCCCCGTTCCCAGGGTCACTTTCACATGGGGTGGGGCGGGGGGGGGGGGGTGTACACTCCCCGGAGACTGTCCGAGGTCTCTCTCTTTTTAAAAAAAAGCCCTTATCATGGCTCATGGCCAAGATCCTCACAGCACCAGCCCAACACCAACACTGTCCTCTGTGATTTCGGTTCCACCACATCAGCTAGCACACACATATATGTCATTGCCTCTGGGACTTCAAACCCTTGGCCATAAGAGGAGAGGATGTCCATTTCTGTCTCCCTCTCATCCCTTGAGCCAAACTACTTTCCATACGCTCCACTGCTCCAATGCTGTGCATTCAAGGAATGCTTTGTGGGGTCCGTCAGTGCCCTTTCAGGTTATAAAAAGGCCGGGTAAATGCCCTATGATACAAAAGAATGTGTGATTAGATAATATTTGGGTATTCTGGTTATTCCGCTTATACACAAAATCCTACACTTCAGTTATGTTTACTTTAGATCACAATTTGTTTACACTAGGAAGAAGCCACCTGAAGAGTTGTTTTCGTCACAGTATTAAGTTATTCACCACAGCACTCTTAAAGAGCTATCAGTTTGTTCTGTTTTAGTGGAGTTGTAAACAGCTTATTTAACTGTTGGTTTTTAAACTGTAATGCCAACACAATATTGGCTGTATTATGGGAACTGCTGTGTGTTGTGTACTGTTTTGATTTCATAGCCTCTTTTGATTGGCCACCACTATCACGGCTACATGCACAAAGTCACACACAAACAGTGTCGAGCAGTATCCTACCAGTTTTCTGAGAATTTGGGACCATGCTCTCCTGCACAGAGAATCCTGTGTTTAGCAGTGGCATCATGGGGTTTTTTCAAATCAGCCTCAAGGAGTCGGCGGGATTCATAGGTCCCCTAGTGTCTCTCGTGAAGGTTATAAGCTTTCCAGACAACAGCAACTCACACATTTTGTACATGTAGTGCATTTGGATCCTGAGGAAATGGACATGCATTCACTAGACAGACATTCTTTACATGACAAGAGAATTTACATTAGACTACACCAAGGCAATTTTCTCTTCTTTTTTTTCTCGGTTAGTAATTGAACTGGGGGAATTACTGAGGCTGCCTAATAGGCCCATTTTGTTGGCTGGCTGGCGGGTTCAGAGCTGCTCTGTGTCCTTCACAGCCCAATTAGAGTTTCCTCTCGGCGTGAGCGGTCAGGAGCAGAGGTGAGGGGGAGAGAGCGAGCGTCCAGGCTTTGGATCAGATTAGGTCCCTTAATCTAGACCGAGTCTGTCAGGGGAGGAGAGGGGGAACTAACAAGGGAGGCCTTCCCCGTCATACCTCCCTCCCTCCCTCCCTCCCTCCCTCCCTCTCTCCTTCTTTCTCTCCCTCTCTCCTTTTCTCTTCCCCCTCCCTCCTTCCCTCACGTTTCCTGTTGAGATGATTTAAGTAGATGGGGAGAAATGAGAAGGGGCCTTAAAAGGCAATGTTTGGGCGTGCGGGAGCATTTGCTCGCTCCATTATCAGGGCCCAGAGCCTGTGTCTGTGTCTGTGTAAACAGAGCGTCTGCCTGCCGTGCCGAACTGCGCTATGCTGTGCTGTGAAGGTGAGCACTCTGCCACTGGCTCTGCCTATGGCTAGCTCTCTTCAGTCCTATTTCTCCATGTCTTTCTCTCTGTATACTTTCTCTCTCTCTCTCTATAGCTCTCTTACAATTTTCACTCTCTCTGCTGTTCTCTCTGTATTCTTTCTTTCTCTCTCTATCGCTAACACTCTTACATTCCTCATTCCTGCTGTCTTTCTCTCTGTATACTGTATACTCTTTCTCTCCCTCCCTCCCTCCCTCCCTCCCTCCCTCTCTCCCTCCCTCTCTCTCTCTCTCTCTCAACTGTGAAATGCTAGCATAAACAGTCGCCCAGACGTCAGGCCCCCCTCTCGCAACTGATGGCTTCCTCGCTGAGTGGCTCCAAACAGAGTATAAATGTTTGGCCCTCGCCCGCGTCACCGCCACCTGAAACAGTGTACAGTCATGTACATTTATGGCCAATTCAGAGACGCACGTCCACTCACATCTTATTTTTTTGTTTTGGACATCTGCTGGAATGGTTAAGACTTTACAAGAGCAGCCAAGGCCCTGTGTCGTGAGCAAAGCTGGTAGTGCTTAGGTAATCAGTCGATCAGGTCAGATGGGCTCCCCTCTATCAGGCTAACACTGTGTATACACCCTCCTTTCATGATCAGCTGTTTACCATTAGGCCTCTTCATCTTGGCCCCTGGAGTCCGACTGTAGTTCTTGACATTTCGAAGTATTCGGTAATTCTTTTGACATAACAGTTTGTTGGCCTCTGACTCCGCAAGGGCTGCTTTGATCTGCTGACCACCTTACAGTTTTACGTTCACATTCCACTTGATCTGGACAAATTACCCCAGTGTGTTCCATTGTATAGCATACCAAAGCATAGCGAGGCAATTACTACAGTATCAGTAAACCCTAAACCCTCCACTTAAATCACAGAAAAACATGCAGAAACACACACACACACACACACACACACACACACACACACACACACACACACACACAGATGCTCTCTCTCTCACTCTCACTCAGTCTCTCACTCACTCACACACACACATACACTCTCTCACACACACAAACACACACACCACTGTGTCCCCTCTTATTTGGGATGTGCCTCCCCTGTGACCCTGTAAATATATAGGTGCGGTGCTGAGCGGGCCCCTGAGAGGCTAATTGGTGTGTGTGGGACGCAGCGTCCCCTGCAGTGTGCTCCTGGGGGACGGGAGGCACGGCGCTCGCTGCAGTGTGTTCTTTGGAGTGACCCCGACTGCTGGAGGATGCGCCTCCCGCTGCTCTACTGAAAGCCGCCTCTCCCCAGCGCTGCGGCTCCTCTCCTCACTCGACGTGGGAAACTCAGGCCTGGGAAATGGGATTTAGAGTGGAGGGAGAGATGTTTATTATTGGGTCTCGCTTATTAAACATGCATGCTGGTATCAGTAACGTTTACGCACGCATGCAGGGACACACATACACTACACACAACCCCCCCCCCCCCCCCCCCCACACACACACACACACACACACACATACACAAGTGTTGTGTGTTTGTTGAATCTTCCCTTTGTGGAGAAAATGAGAGAGAATTCCTGTGCTTCCTCAAAGGGCCGCCACATACATACATACACATACACAAACACTCTCACAAACACACACACAAACACACACACAAACACACACAGACACACACAGACACACACAAACACACTCAGCATCCCAGAATTTCACTGAGAGTGTATGGCTTTTGTGTGAAAACAAACTGTCAAAGCCAAAAAAAGAGAACTCCAAGCAGTTTCTCAACCAAGAGGTGTTAAACATTGTCCATACCGCCATGCACTCTAGTTAGAGTAGGCTGCGGAGACAGAGAGTGGCTTTTTCCAGGAGCCGCTGCAGACTTTTCTGGCTTCTTCTTCACCTAGCCTCTCTTTTCCCTTTTATGTCTGTCAGTGGCAGACTGTGACTAGAAAAGGGAATGTATGCAGGCTTGGGGGAGGAGAGGGGGGGGGGGGGTGCTGGAGTGGGGAGGGGCAAGTGTGCACAGAGCAGTGACAAACTATCTGCTTCCACAATCACTGGCCGTAAGAGGCTGAACGAGTGAATGTTTATCAAAAGCGCAGCTACATTTTCCGTTATCCCAAAATAAAATCCTTTCGAAACTCCTTATATGGTCGTGGGGGGAGGAGGGGTATGAGGGGAACTAGTGGTGGAGGTGGTGGGAGATTCCAAGAGAGGGATTTGAGACAACCTAAAGCTCTCACTTCTTGGAAAAGGCTCAAAATGACTTGGGAATTTTCACGTTCTTCCTTTTTTTCCCCACCCCCTTTCCCCTCCCCCTATCATCATATCTGTTTTGCTTTCCCCTCCCCCTATCATCATATCTGTTTTGCTTTCCCCTCCCCCTATCATCATATCTGTTTTGCTTTCCTTCTATGGGATAAGTGCCTCTGCCAAAATTAAATTTGAGAGATTTATTGTGTTTATCATTGTGCTTATCATAGCAGCCCCCGAGACACTGCAAATTTGACAACAATAATTGATAAGCTTAGTGGACATTATTGATAGAGAATGAGAGCAAGTATTCAAGTCCAACAAACAACATGCAGCTTGGGTTTCAGCCTGTCATTGTCTGTGTGTGTGAGGGGAGGAAAGTAGACCAAAGTTACTGTACAGTCTGAATGGACTAAAAAACTTTCTCTCTCCCTCTCTCCATCTCTCTCTCCCTCTCTCCATCTCTCTCTCTCCCTCTCTCTTTCTCTCTCTCTGCTTACCCACTCACAGGGGGTTACAGAAGAGTGGCAGCCCCATGGGAGCAGGACCAACTGGAGCAGCCGGCACGCCCCAGGCCAGAGGTGAGCAACGCTCAAACAGGGTGTGCACACACACACACACACACACACACACACACACACACACACACACACACACACACACACACCTCCTGCAGAGCAGAGCAGAGAGGGGTGCCTGGACACACGGGCAGCTGGCCCAGCTCAGAGGAGATAGGGACGCTTTTAACGGGAACAGGACATGACAGGACGGAGCGGCCCTGAGCGCCAGCCATTAGACTTCCATTCAGCGCTGTCCATTTCAGGCCCTCGTCTCCGCCGGGTCACCAGGAGACAAAAATACGCCGCTGCCGCCTCTGCGGTGGCATCAGAGGAAGGCGGCACAGCGTTATCTTAAAGCAGGGGGGCTCTTAAGTGCTCCACCAGGCCTGTCTGTTAACCTTCCAGCTGGGTTGCTGTTTTCTCTATGTGTGTGTGTGTGTGTGTGTGTGTGTGTGTGTGTGTGTGTGTGTGTGTGTGTGTGTGTGTGTGTGTGTGTGTGTGTGTGTGTGTGTGTCTGTGTGTGTGTGTGTGTGTGTGTGTGTGTGTGTGTGTGCGCACAATGCGGCTGAGGTCTCAGCTTCGTCAGGCACTCCTCCTGCAAGTCATCGCTGCACCGCCGCATTCAGCTGTGAATGCCATTAGAATCTGCGGAGTTAAGTTGGAATAACCAATCCCAAGAACAGGGCCTCTCTCCCTGGATTAGCCGACAGCATTAGCACCCAGACCATACCGCTTGAGCCACTCTGACTAGCTAAGCTCAGTCGTATATTTTCAGTGTTGTATATTATTTTGTGGTTTCGAGACACCACAGCGTCATTCGCACCACGCGGGGCAGAGTGAGGCTCACCGACCTGGCAGCTCCCCGATATCTTTCAGCCGAAGTGCCACTTATGTGGAATTAACCGACTGGAAATGTGTTTATAATTTTCCTTAAGCCATCAGATCCAAGTCATTTCCTGACTGAGTCAGATACCACAAGTATGACTTTATCTGGTTTATCTGTTTGAGTGGCACTCGGCTTTTCCTTGTGTCGTTAATGCTCCGTTTTTTTTTATATATCTTTGGCTGAAGGCAATAGTTAAATGTGGCTCCCTGAATGTGAATGAAAGCTAAAGCCCCTTGTTTCTTGATGCAGTGCTGAGAGTGAGAGAGTGAATGATGCCCTGATTTACTTTCTGCCTTCATTGCCGATGCTGTTTGATTTCAGGAGGCAGGATGTCCCATTACTTCTTCCCCCCATAGGGACCTGGCTGCCCTAAATTCCTACTAAATGACCCGCTACAAAGAGGCGTGGCCCCCGCATTCTGCGGCGTGTTGTGCGGAGTGACGCGGTGAGGGCAGAGAAGCATGTGGACCTCACAACCCCTCTCTTGTCTCTCTGGTCCGAAATGGACCCATCGGGCCGCAACGAGGGTATCGATGTCTGCGCTCTGAGTCCTTTTGTGCCACTGACTGACTGTTAAGCCCTGAAGGGCAGATTAAGGACTTTGTCAGGGCCCTGTGAGCTGTAAGGGAAACTTGCTGGTAGACTGTGTATGGTCGTTCTAGGCTAGTATAGTCTGAGGTTTGTGGCTTTCTGTGGGGAGATCCCTGACTGATCTGAGAGGAAGCGTGAGCTAGTTGAGCTGTTCTGTGGCCCCCGAGCACTTTTTGAAAGTTGGCCGGGTGCGCAGTCGGGGGCACGGCCGTGCGGTTTGTTTGTTCAGTGGAATTTGGCGCCCCGCAGTGTGGGGGTTTCGCCTGGCCGATGCCACTGGCTCTGGTCCGGCACGCTGCGGCCGTGAGGCTGGTGAGAGAGGGCTGGGCGGTCCGACTCGAGCCAAAGTGGCGCAGGCGGCCTTGGGGAGAGCATCTCTGTGTCTCAGCAGGACAGGCAGCTGTCCAGCACACACACTCACTCAGGGAGCCCATTAGGCCTCTCACATGTCCCACTGTGAGAAATGTCCACAGTTACAGTTCCCGCTGGGCCCAAGGGAATTGAGAATGTCAAGTTAAGAAATACCATGACGACAACTGTAATACAGTGCTTTTTGTTAAACAGCTAGCTTTCTTAGCTCTGCTGTTGTGCTGTTAATATCTAATCTAATCTAACTTGAATACCTTTATTTTGGTTGCCTGGTTAAGACTTAATAGCTTTATACACGGTTACAAGAGCTTTATACTCATACAAAGGAGAGCCAGGTGCTGCTGGCTGTGTGTGTGTGTGTGTGTATGTGTGAGAGGGGGGAGAGAGAGAGAGAGAACTGGAATGGAGTTTAGGGGAGGGATGAGAGGAGCGGGGGCGTCAGGAGAAGAGGAGTGTGAGAATGGCGAGCGGGGAGGAATGTTTGTGGGGAGCTGGGGGCACGGGCAACAGGAAGTGAGCAGTGCTTAAACATACAGGCAAACAGGGGTCAAAGCCATTTCCTGTCCTGTCTCGCAATGTTTACAACTCCCTCCTCCCTCCACCAATGACAGCTCCCTCTCCTTTAGGTGGCTCAACTTCCTCTGTAAACATTGCGGGTCTTCTTTTATATATATGGTCAGCTCTGACTAATGCTTAGCAGTGGTCACACAACCATATCATCTCTTGAAAATGGTATGTTACCATGCAAACGTAGACATTACATCTATGTTGTCTTTGTTCTTTTCTAGGAAGTCCAAATGCCCTGGGGTTGGTCAGGATGAAACAGGTGTGAAGTGAACTGAGTGAGAGAGGATCAAAGCCAAGTCCAGGAAATCCTGGTGTCCAGAGGGCAAAAATACACACAGGTAGGTCTGGACAGTCCAAGATATGTCGAAGACGTGGAACGGATGGATAGATGGCGACCCATTCCCTGGTCGTCCGGCCCAAGGTGCAGTGCTGCATCTCTGGTCAATTGGGAGTCTGAGATGAAGCACTGTAGCTCGGGAGGGAGGGCAGCCGCTCCAGACACAGACACACACACACACAGACACACAAAGACAGACAGAGAGAGAGAGACAGACACACACACACACACACACACACACACACACACACACACACACACACACACACACACACACACACACACACACACACACACACACACACACACACACACACACACACACACACACACACACACACCAGGACCCTGATCAAGGCCTAAGTCAGCTCCCACGTTATTGTTGGGACATAACTACATTCTCAGTGCAGTTAAAATAAGTATTGGTTAGAAAGCAATAAAGTGTATTTGTTGTTATTTGTCTTGACACAAAAAAAGATTTGTACCCTGTCCTTATAGTTTGCTTTGCTCTTTGGAGTATTTTATGTTCCCAGTGTCATATATCTCTATTTATGGAATTGTGTAGAGTATAAATTTTCCCTGTCCCCGGGGTCCAGTTTTCCCAGGAATCCCTTGGGCAATAAACAAGGGGGATTCCTGGAAATACTGTTCTTGGGGTTGGGGCCTGACATCATGTCTGAATGCACCATGTATGCACCATTTACTTTTACATGTTATAGACTATTAGCCTACATATGTTGTATATATATATTTTTTAATTTACAGAATTCCTTGTAAAAATGACAATAAATGATCCCCAAAGCTTTGTTAAGTCTTGCATTTGAGTATTTATGGCTCTTGTTCAAACATGAGCATGACCAGTACATTTTCTTCATTGGTTAAAAGACAAACGACAAAACAGCGCCATCTAGGTGATAGGAGAATATCACAACCAGACATGTTCAAATGTTGTCCACATGGTGGCATAGTATGGTTTCCTCCACACTACATTAGGGAAGTCCAACAGCTTTTGACACGTGCTAGGCCAGATGACTGGAATTCAGGATTGGTATAGCCAGAGGTCTTGAAATGCTTCCCCTCTCTTATGGTCATGGTGGCTATCCTATAGCCTGCTATACACAGAGGAAACCATATATGTAGCCCATAAGTCTGTGTAAACACTGAAGACTCAACAGGATGTGGTTGTCTGTTCATAGCCACAGCTTGTCATGACTCACGTGAAGAGAATGAGGCAAATATCTTTGTGTGAACACATGAATATCCGCCATATATATTTCAAAAGGCTTAGGCAAATGTGGCGGACATTTCCACCAAGCACTCTCCACTGTTCAGTGGTGAAACAGAGAAGCTCGCCCGATTCCCCTGCTGTGAAAAGTAAAAATAGCTGCCTGCTTCTCCCTACAGATGTTCCATATGCACATGCAAAATGAGTCACAGAGGCGAGTGAGAGGGAGAATGTTCACATTCTTGAGAGCCCCTCTACAATCAATACCACCATTGAATGTGTAGCAGCGGTGGAGCTGCGTGGGCAGCCGACAGCTGAATATTACAGCCCAGTGTGAACAGTTGAGTGGATCTGTGAGTGTTCCCTTTGGAATTTTGTAGTAAAAGAAGGATTCTGGGCATGCAGTGGGAAGTAGGGATAGACAGAGAGAGAGAGGGATAGACAGAGAAAGAGAGAAAGACAGAGAGAGAGAGAGAGAGAGAGAATGTAGTACACAGACTCCCACCCGCCCCCACACATACACACACAAGCAGACAGATAGATACACTTTTCCAGAGTAAGGAGCAGTCACACTGGCCCTGTCCCACATGCTCCTCACAAGATCGGCCCCGAGGCTCCTCACTGGCATCCACTGTTTGGAGCGTGAAATCCCATTCCTCAAAGCAGGCAGGTGGGAAATGGGAGATGGAACACGAGGTCCCCCCAACACCCAAACCCCCACCCCCAACCATCTCCACCCCCTCACGTTTACCTCAAGCACCCGATACTGGAATCCTCGGGTGTTGATTCTCAATGTTCCCAGGAGCCAGCTGACCTCCGAGCGCACACAAAGGGCGTCTCTGTGTGTGCTGCCCTGACCGATGGGAGAACGGTTAATAAACACAAACAAGCTGGGAGATTATAAGCGGGGGGTCGTGTTCTTTCCTTTTTGTGTAGTGATGATGGTGGGTTGGATGGATGGTTGGGTTTCATAACCAACATGTTTACAAATATTTGAAAAGCAAATGTTTGTTTGTCTGATCTCAATTGAATCTTACAAAAGTTATTTGATCTGTCAACATTTGGACACAAACACATATCAGATAGGACCAAGAAGAGGCCATTTTCCGAGAAAAAGGTAAGAACTAGGCCTCTGTCTACAGTTAAAAGAAGCCATAGTCAAACATAATACAGGAGTTCCCCATTGATAAGACCAAGCTAAATGGTGCAGTTCATATACTGTATAAAAGTCTACATAGAGAAAATGAGATTTCGCGGGACAGCAGAGTACACAAAGAAGTTGTGAAGCAAACAAGCGACAACAATTAATGGTTGAAGTTTACACCTTGTTGTTGGTGGTGGTAGTGGTGAGCATGAGGTATAGCCTCACATACTAGGTGAACAGGCTTTTCCACCTAAATGTCAGCTGAAAGAGCAGCATGGGCATGGACACGTCTCTCACCAGACAAATCCTCTGGTGGAGAGATCTGATCAGACATGACCAGATGACGCACAGGAAGGGAGGGGCAGGCCGGGAAGGAGTCATAGAGGATCACAGAACTTCAAAAAGGCCAATCATCTCTCTCGCTTTCTCTCACACGTACACGCACATACACACTTACCTGAATTTTTCAGTGCACCTTGCCCTGGGTGTGTCCAATGCTGTGGTGTGATATAATCTTACCTTATGACTCAGTGAACTACTGTCTGTCAGCACCAAGCCAAGCGTGTTTGTGAGAGAGTTAATACATGTCTCTGTGTTCTATCAGTCATACATTAGAAAGACATATTTAATAGTATGAATGCACTGTATGACTATCTAAAGCTCATTCCCAGAAATACAAGAGTTTGCTTTCACTAAAACACTAAAAACTACTCTAAAACCAGGAAAACGAGATGAAGAGGGGTTCCCCAAAGCTGGATGTCATACAGTGTCCATTTCAGACCAGACCCACATTGTACATTGCAGTGTGTGTCTGGTCTGGTCTTAATCTCTGCCTTTAGGCCTACTTCTCTTCTCCTTACCATCCTTTCATTCAAAGTAGTTCTAAGAGCTGAGTTTCTGTTTCTTACCTCACCTTGTATGGACATGTGGTTTTTTTCCCAGTCAGAGTTAAGGTTTGCAGAACATGCAGAACAATTGTCTGAGGCACATTTATTCCACACATGTGCTGTCATGTTTGAATTGAATTGTTCTCCAATGACTTTGCTTCCCTTGTTTCTTCTAAACAGGGGCAGCATCAACAATTTCAGGTATTTCACAATTCAACAGAACTAGAGCTGTAAGGGGGGCGTCCAGAAAGTGTCACTCAACTCTGCAAACAGACACTAATCTGACACACTATGCAGACTGAAAGCAAAAGGTCATGAATCCTCCCACACCCTGACTCATAAAATGATTGTACTTTAGCTACATATTTCGTCCTATGTAGACAATAGCTTTTCCCGGCATGAATAATAATTTGACAGCACATATATGGCAGTACATACAGGTCTGAAACACAGTGTATCTGTTGCCTTAAGGGCGTGCCAAAGTTTAAACATGTGCCTGAAGTCTTTTTTTTTTCATTTAGTTTCACATGAACTGGGTTTGCTCAATGCTACACAGCCCATTCTAATCAAGTTGTCAGGACATAATCCTGTCTACTGATTTGGTAAGGGTTCGTAGACTGGTTAACAACAGTGTGTAGCTTCTGAATGAAACCTCACAGGTCTCTTGGGTGTTTACATCGGTCTAGCCCTAGGTAGATGTATCCAATGATGTCAGGATGAGGCTCTCACCTTCTTGTAGCCTCTCCTGAAACTATTCATAATGAGAGCACTTTCAAAAAGGACAAGACAGCACTATGGTCTATACTTGGATGTAGGCCGGAGTAGGCCTATTTGAAGTCAAAGCATTAGGGAAAATCACTCCTTCTGAACAGTTACATTTAAAGTATGAACCAGCAGGACTGTATAGGCTAGGCTACTATAGCCACCCTCAAATAACAGGACAGTATAAAGCCTACCCTGCTTTATTTCTAAGAATAAAGGGATGGCCTGGTCTACTACTAGGTCATGCAACACAATCTCCCACCTACGTGCTATGACGAGGCTTATGTATAATTTAGAGTGGATTTCCTTGCCAGCTTTCATTTGGCCGGCTTATTATGCATCTAATTTTATGGCTGTGAATACTGTATTGAGGTCAGCCATCAGCTGACGGAAAGACAACGGCACGAAACTCGATAGTTTTGTCTGTTACAGCTGCAACAAAGACGCTGTAGTGTCCAATCTGCGCCACACTGGGGCGCGGTCAACGGCAGGCGAAATGTTTTGCTCGGTTCAGGTGAGTGAGTTCAGCTGCAAATGGACAGTTTAAAAGGGAACCGGCGGTCATGCCTCTATCATGCGCTACCACCACTCCTCACTATGCCCACGCATGAATGTTTTACTACCGCCATACGCATGTTCTTGAATTTCAATAAAGTATCTATTTATCTCATCTATCTATCGCATGAGAACGGTTGCGTTCTAGATGCTCATAAACGTGTCGTAGTTAATCTAGTGCATTGCAACTAGTCTTATGCTACTGCATGACTCAAATATGCTATCTTGCCCTAGCTCATTTCTACCTAGGCGGACTGGAATTCGTCTTGTTTAGATAATCGCACCGCCATATAGCCAAGGGCAAGGCATCGCAAAAGACTTGTGTTGTGTTGACAGTAGTAGGCTAGGCTACTGGCAGGCCTGCTGATAAACGGTTGGATCTTTGCGTACTTTTAAATGACGAAAGTCTGTTCTTTCTGACTCCAAACTTCGGTGACACCTTCCTGGGAGAAACAGCTAGTACCTAAACCATATGATTGATAGGCCATGCTACAACTGTCCTCTGACATGAAATTCTTGGTTGATGTATTCCCAAATACTGTAATTTGACGTGGAGGTTTGCAGTGAAAGAACATTAGCAATGATGTCGCATATAGTTCCTGACAGGTAGCCTACAAGTGGATAATCCACAACAGAAATGCTCGTGAGGGTAGCCTATGACGTGCCGTATTCTGTTGTCCAGCCTGGTAGGCAACCAGAAGCTACCCAACCATTTTTGTCACTAACGGGTCAGTTGGAGAGTGCTTTCAGCTGATCCCACCTCCTGTCACAGCTTCCCTCCCCCACTCACAGCTGAGCAGCCTGTGTGTATCGACACTTCACACACAGCTCCCATCAAAGGATTTACCCCTCCAACGACCACTGAATAAATCTAGTAAATGGTGTGGACGCACTATGAGAAATGAGTGAGGCAGGGTGTGCCTTATAGTGTGCTGCTTAGAGTAAAATAGATGGGGGTTGGGGCTAGGCGAGCTAAGGCTTAGGAATAGGATTACATTACGCAGAAACAGCAGCGGCCTCACCAGCAGCCGACAGGAGGCTTGCTGGGCACGTGATGCCTCACTCAAATGGGCTACCACTGGGATGCACTCCTCAGAGCAACTCTGAGCCTGGCATAGTAGGTTGCCGTAAGGGCCGTGAACTCAAGATTATCCCCACTTCAAGACACATGAGAATTAAGCTGTTGGGTTTGCAGTAATTACCAAGTGAAGAACACAGGCTATGGCGTCCCTGTTGTGGAGAGGTGGGGCTACCTGAGTGTCACTGAAGTAAAACGTGCAGACACCTGCTCTATAAGTGCAGAGGGCGGAAAAGCTCTAGAAGTGCACACAGGGATGTATGTGTTTTGCCTCCAGACGCTGATTGTCTCAGTGGCCACTATTGTCCAGCTCGTAAGCTGTCTGGGGGCCTCCCTCTCGTCTTTGCTGGCAGCTGCTTCCCCATAGGTTGACCTCACAATAGATGAAAGGAGCATTCAGAGCCCCTTTCACCCTCCAACGGCCAGAGTTCTGCCCAGTCATGGCCCTCACCCTCCCCACTCCCAAGGGATGCTCTCTAGCCTGCTGGGGGATGACAAAGCCTTAGCCATATTAGGCTCCCAAATTAGACACCCATGGATTGTGACACTTGTGACAGAAGTCTTGACATCCTGTTGCTGCCTTTTGCTTAAAAGTGCCTAGTCGGATAAATGTTGGGTCATCTTCCCAAATGGTTAGCCAAGGTTCTTTACCACAAAGGCCCAGATATGTTTTACTCTTTACTCCCCGTGTTAACTGTTGTTGGTGGTGCGCTTTGAGCACCATGAGTTCAATTGACGGGTTTGTGATGGCTGCAGCCGACTAAACAATACAACTGAAAGGTGAATTGTAGTTCACAGGAAGGTGGTAAGCACAACACGACAAATGCTTTAGGACAACACAGCATTCATTTATGTGTGTGTGTGTGTTAAAAGAATTTCCTTGTATAACCCCACTACATCCATTGTTTTGCAAACTCCCTAAAGGGAGCATGCCTGTGCCATTGTACTCTCTGCATATCCAAATGTAAGTATGGGTCATAATTTGCTACCAAACAGGGAATCCCCCTTTGTGCTAAGCAGCCCCAACCAGTGAAACGGCATTTGTGCAAATTTTTTTTTAAAGCCATGAATGACCATCTGTCCTTGCTGTAACCTGGGAGGTTAAATATATCAATGTGGTATAATTAATTGAACCAATTACCACGATAGCCACTTGAAGCCTTTTTAATATTTACAGATATAAATCCCATAAGATTAAAACATCACCACAAGCACCTAACAACTACCCACCACCCCTACAATCAGTTTACAGGAACTGATCTAGTTAACAGCAACACCTTTAGACCATTTCCAAAAACCCCTCTGTATCGCTGGCAACCAAAACCTCATGGGGGGGGGGGGGGTAAAAAGAAAATACATTTCAGGTCAAAGCATTAGCTCTCAGTGTGGCGAGGCTCACAATTCTCTCGTTCAGTTGATACAGGCTTTACAATGCCTGGGGCTGTGTTGTGGTTTGAGAGGTAAACATATCAAGACTGGAACAAATGGAGTAAGAAAAATAAAGACAAAACAAAAAATGCTGTTAGGGCTTAAGGTGAGAATTCTAGGTTTTCTCTTCAAATTACAGAGACTGGGACAGTGGTTCTGAGAAGTCATTTTTAATTTATTCTGACATGCTAAAAGGGAATAAATTACACTTTTATAGAATGTCCAGCAGTAGATGCCTTAAGCTGGGTCAGGGGGGGTAATAAGGAGAAAAAGAAGACAGCCAAGTGTGCATCTGGTTGTGACTAAAGGCTGAGAAACTCAAAATGGATCTTCCTTCTTTTGCAAGATCCCCAAAATATATAGAAAAGAAACCCTCAACTTTTTCTTGCAATAAAAAAAAAGACTAACAGAAAAGAGCAAAAGGTCGCTACTCTAAACAGCAGCGAGAGAAAACAAATTTAGTTTAGCAGAGAAAGTCCCAGAGATATTTTACAAGAGGATCTGCTTCACTGCAGGAAGAAGCAACAAAAACACCCTTTCCCCAAATGATCAATTCAAAACAGGGAAAGACAACTCTATAAAACTGAAAAAGTAATTTTTCCTCTGATAAAAAAGTGTATATATATGCATATAAAAATGATAACGGGTAGGGGTGACGTGAGCACATCAGTCTCAAAACAGAATATGGAGGCCATTGTTGCAAATCAAATGAACAGGAGGATGGTTATGCGCATCAATTAAACACCCATACTTCCAAATGACAGGGGAGAAAAGAATATCAATGCATACAATTTTCATCTAAGCAATTAACATACAGGTTTAGTTGAGATGCCTAATTTGTAATGAATATCCTTTTGTGGAGTTTATTTTTTTATTCTTTTTTCTTTTTTAGACTTCAGAATACCAAGTACAATATAGTTAATGCAGCGTTCTAAAGAGAAACCTAGTAGTCACTAGAATTTTTTTTCTTCACATTAGAAGCTTTTCTAGCACATATCAGCAGGCAAAATTTAATTACCTTTTTTAATTAAGAAAACAGAAACCCAATGTTTTGCTTAGTAATACCCAGGATTCATTTGTGACAGAAACAGGTTTAAGTTTACATGTTCTCATTTTACTTGAGGATGTAGAAAAAAAAAAAGAAATAAGGAAGAAAAATTAAATCTCAGATGTATAAGTGTTGGGTAGAGCCACACGGCGTGACTACGGGGGAAGGGGGGGGGGGCGCCGTGATGTGCAGCTGACAGGTGAGGAAAGCCCCGCTTCCGCCTCCCACCAGCCGCATCCTGAAGGAGAGAGCTCGGGGAAAACATTGGCATGTGCACAATTATATCCTCTGTGAGTCAACCATTTTCTAAGTTTTTTTCCTTTGCAAGTTTTGATAAAACACAAGAAAAAAAGAAGTCTTCAGGGACAGGACAATAGAAAAGGCTACAGCTTTGAACTCCATACCAAGCCTGCTCTCTCTGTGTGAATATAGTATATACATACCAATATATAGATATATGCTGAGCATGTTATCTATATATACCGATTACATATATAGTATATGGAACAACAATGTTCATTTTAACAGGAAAGGGTTGCCCACAATGCCTGGCAGGGTCTGGTGAATTTGATCCTAGATGCCGGGGTGTGATTGGAAGGCAAATCCTGCTACGACCTCTCTGCTCTGCTTCAATACATTGTCTTAATGCTCAGAAACCTGCAAAACAAGAACAAGAACGGAGAAAGACAGAAAGAGAGAGAGAGAGAAAGGGAGGACAAGGGTAAGTGTCAGGCGATCACAAGCGTCTTAACAGGGTTGAGCCTCTCTTATTGGCGAGGGCCAAACCCCTCCCAGTAGAGCATCGTTTGCTCCTGTAATAAAAAAAGTGCAGAGTCATCAGTCTCACTCTGCAGCAAAGCCTGGGAGTGTGCTGCAGAGCGGCCGCTGGGGAGGATCAAACATTTACACGGTCAAGTTAGGCCCACAACGTCCATGACATGGCTCACCAGACAAGCTCAATGATTGGTTAAAATCCAAAAACCCACCCAGTCAAGTTTAACAAAAAAACTCATAATGAATAACTACGTCTGAGCAGAAACATACCATAGAAACTCTACGGCCACTGATAAAACCTGCTCAAAAAGCTACAAGAAAGAATGGATAAACAAACAATACTGAGGCCTAAGCCAGAATTCTACAAATGGTGCACTCTCCATGAACTACCGCAGTGGAGAGGTCACCTTGACCAGTGAGTGTGAGGTCTCCATTACCATTCCACACTCTCCATCGCAACATCCAAGCACACTAATGGCCCACATGTCTCCATGCTTCAACAGAAACAATCCATGGCTGGACCGTCTTAGAGTCACATGCCTTGGTAATATATCCTGTCAGTTTCATACAAATCGTTTCACTTGATTCAACAATTATGACCATAAAAACTACATGAACATTTAGAACAATATTAGCCTTGTACACTGAGGTGTATAAGTAGATACGTTCACCGTTTCAAGCCATCTCTTACCCTGCTCTTCAGTGGGTTAAGTAGGCTTTAAACAGGAGCTTTTCCTTCTGCCAGAAACTCAGTGCCTGCTTTAGGTGGTTCTACAAACAGACTTGGAACAATGTTCCAATCTGGAGAAAGGAATTGAGGCTCAAAATGGATCACACTCCGTGGCCCCATACTGACATTAATTAGTCTGTGGTGTGTAGACAAAGTATTAGCACAGAGGGCTTCTAATCATTGGGAAGGGACAGTCAGTAAGTAAAAAAAAAAGGTCAAATAAACCAAGTCAACTGATATATTTTCAAACTCTTACAAATTCCACTAACAGTAAAACACTAATGGCAAAATCTATGCATTTCTGTTCACAGCAAAACCAAGCGGAATGCATTTTTCACATAACCACAGCTTTGCAAATTGACCAGCCTTATAAAGTCAATGGGGCAGATAAGCCTAAGCAGGCTGGGCTCGTAGTGCGACTCACGTGCGTGATAAGAGCTTTACAGCCGATATTAAAACACAAGTAGTGCTGCTGCAGTAACTTTTTTCTAACAACTCTCCAGTTCCTCCAACATACTGGCACTTCAGAAGGAAGAAACCTTCAGCTGTGCAAATCCCCCCCCCCCCAGTCAGGCCTGAGCATGACAGCATCTATGCCGGGGTGCTTTAATGATGGGATCACTCCTCTGTGCTATTCCAGCAACCACAAAGGCAGCAGCAGTAGCAGCAGCAGCTCCCTCAAATGTGGTGAAATTTCAAAGGAGCTCCTTTTCTCTTTTTTTTTGCTGCAGGCAAAGACTGTACAAAGTCAACAAAAAAGCAGAGGCAATGAAAGCCTAGCCAATGATGTATGAGATAGAGCAGAGCCTTCAAAGGGGGGGGGGGGGCTTGTTAATGGTTCAGGCGAATCATTTTCACGCATTTGCTCGGGAGACTTGTGTGCCAACGTGGATCATGCACTTGGATACTCCCCTTCACTACGTCAAGAGGAGGCTTTTCCCTCGGCCACCAGATCCTGGACGTTTCAAGTGTCTGGGTTCCATTTCATGGGTGAGGAGAGCCCTTCTGATGTAATAGTCCCGACATTCTGAAGGAGGTAAAAGGCCACCTAAGCGCACCATGTTGGTTTATTATTAGCTTCCGGCAGGCACTTTAGCATATTGCCTTTGGCAGCATTCAACAGGTAAATACAACATGTTGGATAACAAAAAAAATACTGCCCTTCAGTTTGAAAAATCCAAACCAGTCGAATGCTTAATTGATAATATATCTGAGTGCAGTGAGTTAGTCCGTGCACAGGAAGTGATCTATGTACCTGAATTCCAAATCAAATTAAAAGCATTTTCAAAGGGCTGCCCCATCACGCACAGAAAGGTCAGGGGATATCAATTCAATGAGCCAGGCAGCACGCAACCATGGAGGCTCTGCAAGACTCAGATGATACGTGATGTTGAAAGAGGGCAGGAAAATCCATTATACTGAAGCAAGCTTACTCTAGGCACTCATCTGGCCTTGCCAACTAATGCTGATGTGGCCAACTCCAAACAAATATAATTTAAATGCCTGGTAATTGTGTAACGCAGAGGGGGCTGAAACGCGAGCTCACATCAACAATGTCTCCATTGTTAACAGACTCACAGAATGGCCAAGCCAAATTGGTATCCAAGAAACCAGCAATCCCCTGCAAATAAAATTCTTTCAAGCTCCAGTACTCAAGAGCTTTGCCACTTCAACTCCTGACTGAGGGCATTTTGCAGCCTTTAGAGCCAGAGCAGTGTTGCGCACAAGCTACCAACAAAGCGAGGTGGTCGGGTTTTGTTTATTAGCCAGCTAAAATGTCTCGAAAACATAAAAAAGCCTTCCTATGGCTGGTTATAAATTCTGCACTAAAGAGACAAGATGCTAAGCAAGCCTTTGCTTCAGTGTGCGCATGGGGGCCATGGACTCCTACAGAGGCAGTGTATACAAAGGATTAGACTTCATACCACGTCATCAGCAAATCCTATTTATAGACAAGCCTTTCCTCACTGCACTTGTGTGCTGCCATCAATTGAGTCTTAGGAGGACAGGGGAGGGGGAGGGAGAGTGCAAAAAACCCTGAACTCCCCATTTGGCTCCCACATTCATATTTCATGCTTCTCAAAGCCTTTCTCTGGAGGTGACGGCACTGGCTGATATGCAAAATGGATTTAGGGCCTAATCACCTACAGTATAATTTAATGCGGAAACCTTCTCTCTGTGAAGTCACGTCACTAGATCATAGATGTCTTTGCTAGCTTTAGCTTTGCCTACAGGATAAGGAATTCAGTGACTGCCTGACATCACTATTGTCAGGGTTATCATCATTCCTCTTGGGAAAAGCAGAACCCCCCCCCACGACACACGAGGGGATTAACATACCCAGTCAACACACGGTAGGCTGCTTTCATTCAGACGAGATTAAGCCATTTTAATCAGCCCAACAGACGTGACATTAAAAGGTGCTATGTGCAAGAATTACAGTTTAAAATGTTCAAAATGTAACCACAAATGGCATAAGTGAGAACAACCATTTTGATGTAATGTCAACACCTATGCCGTACACCGGTGTACTGTCTTGCACATATACCTACTAAAGTTAGCAGCCAGAGACAACCATGGACACACTAATGGTAGCCTAAATATCTTACATGAATATGAATATCGTAAATATCATATCAATGTATTTATGCTACATATAGCTTACTGCCTCCATCACCTTAGCCAAACATTCTGTACTTCAGTGAAGGGAGAGGGGGCAAGTGTAGACAACCAAGACCATAAGCTGTTGCTGATGATCTTGGAGTGGACAGTATGAAATCATTGCAAGCGCTAGCCAGACCTGCATATACTGTAGCTCCTTTAAGATGACCACAGCTTCTATTGTTGCCTCAGCTGCCCCTTCATCCACTGTATGCAGAGCAACAAGGGTAGGTGCTGAATGTCAACTCTGAATTCTCTCACCCAAACACTGTGCGTACGACTTCAACCTTTTGCATGAGGGGAGACAGTCATGCATAGGTAAAGCCCATTTAGCCGACTGAAAAAATGTCTGCCTAAGCATTTCGGCATGGCTGCATGGGGTTAGCCACGGGTTTTGCTTGAGATGTTAAAATAAGACATTATGAGGCAGATTGTGGGCAGAAACATAAGGTCTTTAGAGGAATGCAAGAAAGCTGTTCACAGGATAATCTTCAAGATTATTCTTTAGCTTTAAGAGTAATTAAACTGTTGTCCATAAGAGACTTCTCCGTGTGTGCAGAAGTGTTACGAATAAAATTATGCACAATTTGATGTAATCCAATTCAGTCAATTCATTAATTTATATTACAGTCTCGAAAATGGCTCCATAACAGTTTACCCAGGACTCTCCTTCCAGCTTGCTCTTACAACACAAGCACCTGAGACTGCAATCAAAAAACACATCACATTATGAAACACAATCACAACAGCATCTCTGACATAAAGTTTGAAGATAGAACTGATGAAGACCCCATAGCCAGACATGAAGATCAACGAGACAAACAAACCAACCAACCAACAAACAGATGAGTGTTAGAAAGTAGTTAGAATCTCACTATAATTTTAAAATAAATAAAAAATATATGCCATGGCAGAAAAAAGCAAAAATCAAAAAAGCAGATTAACAAGTGTTAGATCTAGAAACAATGGTTGCCAGAAATCTCAAGTCAAATCGCACATCCCATTTGGAAAGGGGTTAATTCACAGAGGGGATCGTTATATGATTGTTTTACATCCACATAAGAAGGTTGATGAAGTCACCCCATTGGCCCAGAAGAATAGACACTTTGGCACAAAGTTAGTAGTCAAATTTCCCAAGGACGTCATTGCATTTGCAAGACAGACCAATTGAATGTTTTTTTTTTTTTTGCTTTTTTTTGGGTGCCTTCTTAGAACACCACGTCTTTTTGGCTGTGGGTGTTTCCGAATCCCCATTTCTATATATATATATATATATTTATAAATATATTATTTTTTTCTCTGCATTTAACCTCTTTGCGCAAACAAATGAAAGCAATTGGTGTCTTCTGTTTTTGCACTCAAAACGTCGCTTGGCTGTTTGCTACTAACCTTTCATGTTACTCTTGGGTTTGTCAGTTTGCTTGCCTGTGGGGGTTTGTGCCTGCTGCCCCTGTCCCCCTGAGGACGCTGCCTGCTGGGCCGCTTTCTGCTTCAGCATGGTCCAGTCGAATGTGTAGTCATACTGGTGGTTCAGAGTCCTGCGGGAGCACATCAACACACACACCCATTGAGAAAGAACGTTGATACGTAAACTACACATAGAAAAGCAATCAAGAATGTCAACACGTATAGAACGCAACATCAAAAATGCCCATCAAGGGGGAGAGAACACAGAAAACACTTTTTGTCCCACTGGTGCAGAGACATATTCAAATATTAATTTCATGTTCATAAATGCACCCTTTGCCCTGTGGTGTTCTTGTGGTCTAAAAATGTGTCACTGACTAAAAAGATCCTTAGATCCTTTAAAGTACCAGGGCCAGGAAAGGTAGGTCAAGTCAGGAAAGCTGGGTAGAGACCACACACACACACATTCAGTTGAATGACTACTTCTTCAGTTCTCTATTGAGTTCTTTATTCCCCATCATAAAGAATTGACCCTTTTCCCACACTAGTGAGCTGTGTCAAAAGCTAAATGCGTGTTGGAGCATGGCCTTAGAATCAGGCCTGGAAGGGCAGGAGATGATGAGCACCTGAAGAGAATGCGGAAGAGCTGACGCAGGTACATGTAGTCCGGCGCTTCCTCGAACCGCAACCCACGGCAGTAGTTCAGGTACATGGCAAATTCTGCTGGGAAACCCTGTAAACCAGACAAAGACACATTTGTTCCTCTGCTTTTGGTCTGTAAAACATCACCAACATAAATCAACTTTCGTTTCAGTTTCAAAAAATATTCTTTCGCAGTCTTGGTGTTGGGTTCAAATGAGTGGGCAAAAATGAGAACATGTTTCCTTGGCACATTGTGAAACGCTGAGTAAGAATAACGCAACTCCATTCTTAACAGCATTATATTGGATTAGTAAACCCAGAGAGCCACTATCCGCAGAGCTCGAGAAAGTGAACGAGATTACGCAAGGTGTCCCTGCCAGTGGGGCCGTGAGGTGTTGGCCTGAGCGGCTACACACGTACAGGCGTGCATGTTCACACAGAGGAGATGGAGTCTCGGCGAAAGTGCTTTGCAGGTCATGGCTGCCATGTTTTAACTAGAAGGGCCTCCAGAAACCCTAAAGCCTATTTACAGCCTGGATTAGGCTGACATTTATACACTCCATTTTTAACTGTCATGCAGGAATGGCCTGCGACTTCTCAGGGGTTTAGAGCAACCCCTTTGGGCCATTCCTCAACTGATCCCTTTACTCACACTGGGCCGTGACAGTGAAGCGCTCACATTCCCTTACATTCATTGACATTTCTAAGTCATTTCATTCCAAAAGAGCAAAAACTACACTGCAATCACTGAGTGTGGGCAAAATTCAGGAGGCTTCCAAAGGTCTGTTCACTTCCGTCGGTAACTGTGACAGCCCATTGTAATCGGCTCTCGGGATTGGAGTCGTCAGCAACGGGGGTGGGCTCAAGGCCTGCGGTCCTTACCTTACACAACACCTCCACAGGGGTTGACATCTTTTTCTCGCTAATCTTCTCGTACTTCTGTTTCTTTGTGGCAGCCTGTGGAACATATGGGCGAGAAATGAATGTGTTTACCAGCACAGTCTCGGAGCACCAGTGGAGCAGCACATCACAGCATTAGCAATATAGAGACAGCATTTGAGAGCAGGGCGAAATGCTAAGTACCGCATCCCACAAATAACCCAACTTAAATCACCACCCGCTGGGGTGATCTGGATTCCAGGAAACCTAGAAGCAAACTGCTATTGCAATTGCCTTTTTACTTTTTTTCTCTCCACCTTAATTCTGTGCTCAGTGTTGGCTATGTGGGCTTAAGCACTCTGTTTTACAACCACAGCCTTTCCTTCCACCACCCCAGCTCTGCTGGATATGACCTTCCTCCAGCTCTGAATATCAGGCCAGGGTATGCAGGCTAGCTGATGTTCCATTTAATTACATTAAGACGCAGCACGGGGCTCTACTGCGCCATTATTTAACCTTGCCTGTGCTAAATAGAGCCCCCCCCCCCCCCCCATCAGGACGATTTCACAGCACAGGGGCGTGCAAAGCCGGAAAACAAAGCCAGTTACCATTTCAGCACCGTTCAACTTAAGTTACACAACACTATGATAAACCCAAGTCCTGCAGCTATCTACTGATCGTCTCGATGATCAGTTACAGCCTAATTCTTACCTGCAGGCATGACTTAATTTACCCTAACTGCTTAATTAAGGACAATCTCACACACACACACACACACACACACACACACACACACATTCAAAAGAGCCAGGGCAATTAATCCTCTGAAAAAAGCATGTTGCCTCAAAAATGTTTAGTGTTCTTTTAATAATTTTCAAGCACATTAAAAACACATTCAAACAGACACACACACGACAGACATCAGCAGTAAGATCTCCAGTGGTCTCCTCATATAATGGACAGGAAGCCCTGGAGTACCGGCCTGACATACCTTCAGTCCCTGCCAGGGCAGGCTGGTTCTGTTGAAGTACATCAGCACATATCCTAGCGACTCCATGTCATCTCGGCGACTGTTGGAAACATATACCGTTAATGATGCACCTCACCACAAACACGATGAACAACATAGTCCGGGCTGAAGGGCAAGGCATTTGAAATGTGCTTATTAACATCCCACTGAAATATGACTGATAACGCACAGGGTGGCGGTTGGGCAAAGAGGCTGCAACAGAGCAGCTCAGAGCCCTAAATTAACTTGCTGACCAGCGACATGCCACTCTGCTGGTAAAGGGCATGCCAGAACCGCTTGCCCATAAATCACAGAAATGCTCACAAGGAGCCCTGGTCTGCGGAGTTTGGAGAGTCATCGCCTTCTGCCGGAGCATCAAGCCGTGACACTGCTGACCTAATACTGTGGCATCAGATCACCACAGTGCTGGGACAGTAGTTCCTCAAATAGAGGATTGAGAGCAATTGGATGAGCTGCTGTCTGCTGCAACAGCCTCTAAGTGAGATTGGTCATAAGAACATCACAGACAGAACACCAGATTTGTGCCATCAATGTTTGATTAGAAATTTCGGTCAGTGCCCGTATAAGAAACGCATCAGTTATGACTAAAATATGCATGTCTTGTAGGGCCGAGTAGAATTTCCAGAGAGCCTTTGTGAGGGATTCATGAGTGTCACTACCTGAGGGAAAATACTCCATACAGTATCAAGCTGAGGCAAGGCAATCTTTTGAAACTTTGCCGAACAACTTTCCTGAGTATTGTTTGTCATTGGCACGTTACTTTAAATCACCAGTAGGAAAATGACCATGATCAGATCATCCAATCACAAAACATGGAATCATTTATGTGGTTACCCAGCAACATTGCTGAAAAAGTTGCCCCATGTATCATCACCTTAAGAAAAGTGTTTACCTCTGCTCAATGCCCAGATGTGCGTTGATGCTGGCATAACGAGCTGTGCCTGTGAGATTTTTGTCTTCTCTGTAGGGTATGTGCTGTCGCGTCCGGTTGTCGCGGTATTTTTTGGCCAAACCAAAGTCGATGAGGAACAACTGTAACAAAAGCAACATAATATCTGATGTTTAAGACATGGAGCTCGACCTCAAAAGAGAAAAACAAACTATAAATAATTTTATTTCTAGTAATGGGGTCAAGCGGAGTCTCCTCCTCTCTAGGCTTTCTGCCCTGCAGGGCCCTGAACCAAGTTCACTGACAGCCAGGCCCCCAATCCCAATCTGTTAGCATACCACTCAGGCGCACAATGGTTTCATAATCGTCAGTCCTGGGGTCTTACAACAAAGAATAAGATTGATGGTAAACACCACCTAGATTCTATGCAAACCCATCTCAGTGTTGTAGTGGCATTCATCAGCAATGGATGTCTACAGGTTGCAATCTGAACGTTCCATCAGGCCACAGGCCCTTGGGAGAGGACACCTTGGCCCTGCTTGGAAAAAAAGAACCTCGATTGGCCCAACTCATTCATTTCCACCGAGACAGCAATGGGGGCCACTACCATATTGAAATGGACTCAGTCAAGCGTGCTGTGCTTGCTCGGCTCAGCCAGGGGGATTCAGACCTTATTTCCTCTTGTCAAGAAAATTAGTTACGCCATCCGTGAAATTCCATTTGGGTGCTTCTATCGAAGTGGGGTGGGGTGGAGGGTATATACATAAAAAAATAAAAAGGTCCCAACACGCTCAAGTGTGCCACACGCCACCACCACCAGACATGAAATGCACATTTTATTCACTCTGGATGACCAGCTCCAGCGTCACTTGCTTTTGCCTTGTTTTTAACAATTCTCTCATAGAAACAAATGAAGTAAGGAGCCTTCCTGCAGCTAAAAATAATGTTACAAGGGCAACCAAAATAGCACTTTCCAAGCAGAAGAGAACATGAGTGTCGGGGTAGAGGAGTTTGTATTTAAGGAACTCCCTCTTAACAATAAGGTCCACTATTGAAGTGGGTCAAATACAGAAAGATCTCTTAAGACTGGACTGTCATGTGTTTTTTGAACACTGAGCCTGCAAACTGGTTCGCCCTCATTCAGACAAAGCTAAAAAAAAATCTGTTTGTAAATCTACGCAGAGAAAAAGGTCAATGTGCTGCGAAAAAAAAAAAAAAAAAAACATTTATGATCAATTGTGAGGCTATTAGTTTAGATAAGCTTAAGTATATCAAATAGGTTCAGCTGTAACCAAAAGTTTCACTTCCGGCAAAAGAAGCAGCCCAAGAAACTGCTAGTAAAACAACTTCTGAAAACTAAAAGAAAAATTACATGGAAAAGTGGTTTGCATTAGAAACTTCTGAAACCGATCAGAATGGAGCCAAATACAAGCAGAGCGTTCACAATCGCATATAAACAGCGCTGTAGCAGTGGTAGTCTGTCTCAGAAGAATCCAAAAAGCCTGTAGAAAAAAACACATCACAAGAACCCCCAGTGTTTAAAAATCTGTTATAATAAGGAGTAATGACTTTAGTTTAAAAGAGAGGAAAAAAACATGGCGAGAAAGAAAATCTTTTGAGGCCATGTAATCAGGAAACAAGCGCAAACCTCACCACACCCTTTAGCCAGTGCCCATTCTGACTTTTCAGGCCTGTGTTTTCCAAACACACTCCATTTTCTGCTCTGAGACTCTGGCCACAGGCCAGCGGCAGACAATGACGTCAGTGTGCTCACTCGCCCGCCCGACTCTCCCTCTCTGGCACTCAGCAGCTGGCTCAGACCAGCTCCACTGCACTCGTTCCCTATTGGGGGGTTTGGGGAGGTGGGTGAGAAGGATCACCTCAAAGCAGGCACCCCCCGACCCCACACCCATCCGCTCGCCTCCTCTTGCACCCACAGAAGGACCCAATGCGCAAGTCATGGCGAGGTCTTTTTTTTTTTTTTTTTTATAACGGCTCGGCCCAGTTCTTTGTGTGCTCTACAGGTAGTGGAGAGAAAACAGCCCATGCCACACAGATTATTGGTTTAAGGGGCTTCTTCAGCCTGGCTGGACTCATAGGGGATGGCATTTTTTTTTATCAGCCTTTCAACAGATGGGACTCTGCTGCCTGCATGTGTGCTAGTGCCTGGTTTCCCTTCGCTCTTGTTCATGTACGTTTCTAACCTACTGTTCTGGGGGCAGCAGTGATCGCCATGTTCTGCTTTTACAGGACATCCGAACCTAGAACTAGCTGGACATGGTGACATCACAGTGGAGTTGATGTGCATGGACAAGTACGAACAAGTGAAGTAGTGCGTCTTTAACATGAAAAACTTGGTCACTCACAAAAACGGAAAACAAAAATGCAATAAAAAAAATAAATAAATAAAAAAAACTTCACCTTTTCTGTACACAAGGCACAACGCTCTTCCTCTGCAGACTCCTTCAATCTGGATTAGGAGTTAATCTATTTTGGTTTAGCATGTGTGTCTGGTTTAATGCCAACAAGTGTTAATGGTTACAGATCAAATGAAAAAATAAAATAAAAAAAACGGAAAAAAAATAAAACACTGCTATGATGTAGAAGGAAGGGGGATTCCAAAAAGGAAACCAAAATAATAGAAAAGACTTTGGTGGGGTTGTATTAGGAGGCGGTGGAGGGTTCAGACCTGGTTTAATCCTGAGAAAGATGGGTCCTGAGAAGAACTAACAGCCAAGCTTCTTTTCCTCTTCCCCACTGGAGTTTCTAAACACTGAACAAACAATAGAGGGTGCAGTGCATCAAAACAGTATTGCTGACAACCCCACACGGCCAGCGCAGACAGGCAACACCAAGGCTCAGAAAAAGAACGGGAGAAGGAGCAGCAGAAGGTCGTAGGGAGGGGGAAGAGAAAGCCCACGGCCATCCTTCGTCCACCAGCTAGGGATACTGACTACAGATTCGAGAGGGAGAGAGAGCTCTGCTCCACTACCGGACCCCTTCCTGGAAGTCAGCCTTGGCTGAGTTACAGCCCTGGCTTAGCCCGCATGTAGGCTAGGGAGCGAGAGGGAGGGAGGGAGGGGAAGTGGGGGAAGAGATGCCCGGCAACAAATGCGAGCCCCCACCCCCGCTTGCCTCGTTGGGTTAACCCCCCCGCCCCCCCCAAAGCCATAGTGGCACATGTGTTATTTATGGTTACCCCTACCTCCCACCCCCCCTCAATGCTGTTCTATCTGACAAACTGTTTCCAAGCCTGATTCACTTTTTTGACTTTGCAGACTTTAACACTAGCCATGCCACATATGACAAAACTATAAGGGACCGTCACTTCAGGTGTAGAGCAAAAGTGTATGCCTAAGAGAAAGATGGCATGAGGTCCACTTCGCTGGCACAACTAGGGTTAAAACAGGGCAAATTCTACAGCCATTCCCTCTATTAGTCACTATTTCTTTTAAGGCATGAGAAGCTTTTAACAGAAACCAAACCAAAAACAAAAGAACAAAACTGTGGCCATCAACAAACTTGCTTTTGCCCAACCAAGTCCCTGTGACAACAGAGGAAGCAAATGGGGTCAAATGAAAGCTTTTCATGGGCCATGGGCTAAAGACACACCTTCAGTAAGGAAGAGGCTAGAATACTGCTGGCATTTGGCAAGGCCAAATCGGGAAGGGAGAAGCTTGACAGAAAATAAAGACAGGAGTAGAGTGAGGATTATGGAGAAGGGGGGAGAGAGAGAGAGAGAGAGAGAGAGAGAGAGAGAGAGAGAGAGAGAGAGAGAGAGAGAGAGAGAGAGAGAGAGAGAGAGAGAGAGAGAGAGAGAGAGAGAGAGAGAGAGAGAGAGAGAGAGAGAGAGAGAGAGAGAGAGAGAGAGAGAGAGAGAGAGAGAGCGTGCAGTAGCCGATATGCTCTGTGGATTTAGTACAGCTGTGCAAGACATATGAGGACAGCTTTTAAAATTGCGGCTTTGCATTTGGGGTGGGGGTGGGGTAGGAGGGGAAATGTTCCTACAGAGTCGCCCTGGGTAAAGCAACACAACAAGCAAAGTTAGCCTAATGATGCCAAGCTGGGTGCCCTTATCAAAGTCAAACCAGACAACGTTGGCAGAAGTGGGAAAGAGGGGTGAAGAGCTAGGCATATTCACTAGAGGAACTCCACACTATTCCATAGAAGTATCAATCCTGGGTTGAGAATACTGAATAAACACTGGGTTATTTAGCAATACCACATACCATTAATATTACCAAATTGTATAACTTACAAGCAGCTGCCACAATTACTTCAAATTGGAGAGAAATGGTGGCTCTGGCTCTAATTTGGAAATCTATGAATCTAAGAACTGTATAACCCCAAAGAACCACCGTTAAGATGAATCTAAAAATCTTGGTTATGTTTAAGTAAATATCTGATCTGTCCACAGAAACTACACACATCTTTCTGGGCGACACATAGGCTATGGTAAGCACCAATGTGAGGGACAGCAGGAAAAAGCAGAGAGGGTTGGAGTGCGCTTGAGCGAAAGGCCTTTGACTTCAGAGGATAGTGTGTGGGATTTTACACAAAAAGACAGACATAAAAAGAGAAAGCCTAAGTCTAACCAGGTCCCCCCTGTCTGCAGCGTCCAGAGCACTGCCCGCTCAAGGCTTCAGCGGAGCCAAGACCAAGGCCTTCCTATCAGGTGGTGTGAGAGAGGGTGCACGTGTGCTTCTTCTCTGACCAGTGATTTTTAGTGTGACAAAGGGGTGAGATTCATAAGTGTATGCAATAAATTTAAAAAAAAGATCGAACAAATTAACAAAAATAAAACAAGCTTGAGGCTGGCATTCACACAGACACACAATGGTAAACACTTACTCCAGACAGCACTGCCAAAAATGGTAATACAGGCTTCACTGCTTTGGTACGAAAAGAGTACCAGTGCGTTTCATTTCATACTAAGTGACCCACAGGGTGACCACCAGAGATGGTGCTGGTATGCCACATTTAAATGTGCATCATCATGCTTTAACTTTGCCAAATGTTGCCTGTCTGCAAGGGCTCAAAGTAATGAGTAACAAAATACAAATCAGGCAACCTCAGGTACATTCGGAACAAAACAACTTCGAGAGGGAGAACAAATAAAATGACAGTCACATGCAAAAGCCTTCTTGTTTAATCCCACTACAACCTGTTTGTTTCCAGAGAAGCCACTGTTGAAGCGCAGGACGTCACACGGACACTTGCCGATACCTTGGATAACCGCAAACTGGGTATCACGGTGTACCTGTATCACGGTGTACCTTTATGATTCAGGTGTCTGATTTTAATCCTGGTGGTATGCTATGTTCAAGTGTTAGGTTAAAGGGACTTGAACCCGTAAGCAATGCCTTAATTGTGATCATATAGGTGATCACGATAGTCAGCTGAAAATAGTGACTATCCTGATCAGAGACTGGTCCTTGTGTAGCTGAACGGTTGAAGGGGTGAAAGTTGGTTCTTATTTTACCTTATTACAGTGGCGGCCGATGCCCATTAAAAAGTTGTCTGGCTTGATATCTCTGTGGATGAAGTTTTTTGTGTGCACATATTCAATTCTGCTGATCATCTGCAAAGACACAAGAGGACAAAGATTTACGTTTCAAACCAAAATCTGTGTGTTGACACCAACTGTTCGAGCCAGTGTGACATCCACCCCCCCACCCCAAACGGCCGACCCAGAAGTGTTACTTACCTGATCTGCGAGCATTAGAACAGTTTTCATTGTGAACCTGCGGGAGCAGAAGTTGAAGAGATCCTCCAGGCTGGGCCCCAGCAGGTCCATCACTAGGACATTGTAGTCCTTCTCTTGCCCATACCACCTGCAACACACCAGCACCATGGTCATTTCCCCAATACCATCGCTCTCCTGGACAGCTGCATCAATTAAAACACTATTGATCCTACGATGACCAGCACTAAAAATACATTCACTTTGTCCGACAACGGCTTATTAGTGTGGTGAACTGGCTAGGATAGCAGTCCCAACAAGGCTAAAACTTTCTTTGACCAAAGTGTGACTGTTTGCCTTAATTTGAAAAATACTAAAATGGCAAACTGACTGAAAAATACATCAGGACATAGAAATGGACAGAATGTCCTAAAGTATAGAATCAGATTAAGAGTCATGTAACACACACAGTAATGATGCAGCACTGAAGTGGAGATTCTTGGGCAAAGAGGTTTTTGCCCCAAGGGGAAAAAAACCCTGTCTGACTGACCCCTCAGGATAGAATGTAAGAGGGCTCAAGAGTACCACACCTCTCCTCTTCCCACAATACTCAGCTAACATGCCAGTCTAGCCATAAAGTGTACATGGCACCAAGCAGAAGTCCTCCAAAAACAAAAAAAACAAAAAACCTGTCTGTTGAGTTGAGTTCTCCTGAGCTAGCGTGCTGACAGCAGTGTGCTGACGTAGCAGGTTTCTGGGAGAGGCAGTGCAGCTGAGGGGTGGAGCAGGAGCCGGGACTCATTCATCATTAACCAAGAGGTTTTAGTTTCCAGGCGTCCTCGCCGTGCCACTCCTCCGCTAAGCACTGCTTTCAGAGGTCAGTGCTAGTCCCCACACCTCCCATCGCACGCAGTGCTAGCACGGTCGCCAGGCAACCAGCAAGGCCTCGCAGGCAAAAGCATTATTATGGGGGGGGGGGGGGAGCCGGGGTAGACAAGGTAACGTGATGGCAACAAGTCTCTCCCGTCACGTCAATACACATTTCATTAACCAAACTGAAAGAGCTTCAGTGGCCATCTCATGTCTGCACTGGTAAGGCAGGAAACTGACAGTACTTTGACCAGGCAAACAGACACTCCCAACCGACGCAGTCGCCTTCACTTGCATTCCCATGGCCACACCTTTTGCACTGAAGCTCAAAGACAAACATCAAAAGGCTAAGCTTACGTGTAAAATGCCTCAAAGTCCATTAGCAACAGAGCGGTAAGCATTCACACAAATGTCATCAATCAACAGAGCTCAATGTAAAATTTCACTTTTAATTCCCAGCTATACTGCTATGATTGAATCCAATCTTTCCGGTAATACATAGAATTTGTAAAACGGTCTTGTATTCTCGTTATAGCCAGTGAAGGGAAGAACATTAACCAAATGCCTGGAATGGCAGCCATTTCAAATTCAGCGCTCATTAAGCCAGACCTAGTAACTGGGTAACATGGGCATCAACTACAGCAATGCTGTTGCACAGAATCTTACGCAATATATGGATGGTCATAACCTTGTGTTCCAGTGTTTGATGAGTATATGACAATTTTTCATTAAAACGTTAGGACAAGAAGAGTATTGTTTTTGCCAATTGTAATCATTTTATAAAAGGCCAATTCTGAAATATGACATGGCACCTTTTGCAATACTGGTTTAAAAAATCCAAACTTAGAATAGAGGCCAAGCGTTGAGGACCACCATGCAATAATGTCCATGCCACTGGACAATTAACAATTGCCTGAGAGTAAACAAACTGAGTAGTTCTAACTTGAAAAGATTTTTCTGGAGGAAACAGCAGACCTCTCTGTGGGACACTCATTTCCTTCAACGTCTCCCCCCCTCCCGCCGAAAAAGAGAGGACACCAACTATTAACTACCAGGGCCCATCAGAGAAAAACCCTTTTGTAAACCCTTAAAAAACTACCAATGTGGAACTGGTTATACTATAGCTTGGAAGTGAAGTAGGCTGGCCTGATTAAGCCTTGAAAGAGCACAGCCTCAATGTGCTCCTTTCCACGCACACAAGCAGTGCAATGATTCATGAGTGGAGGAGGGTCAGCCTGTTCAGCAGGTTCTCCCAGCACCGACATGTTTCCTGCTCCTTTAAAATCGAGTGCAGTGACACATTCTTCCCTGATCAGCCTTCTGGTCTGCTCTGAACAATGTGCTGTATGTAAAGCACAATGCTCACTGCGCTGAAGTTAGGGTTCCTTTTCTGCTTGAGGAAGGAAATCTGCCATACTATAAAGAGTATTCAGTGACGACAAGCAACCTCAAACAAAGCTTTCGCAAACAGTGTTGTGCATTAGAGGAAGTGAATATGAAAGACTGTTCCAGCATAGCCAACAAACTACTCAATTTGAACTAGGTAGTCCAATAAATTTGATTAAATTGTCTTGAAATGCCTTCTAAAAAGGATACGGTCCATGAATTGATGTACATTTACAGACAGAAAGTAGGTCTTGCCCAAAGGGGCCCCAACACCTCTCCGGGCTAAACTTCTATGCTTCTAACTGACTTCTCCATACTAGCAGGACTCTTAATATGTTGTCAATGGCCTTTGAACCTAGCTTAACTGTCTGCAATGTGCTGGCTGATCAAGTAACTTAAATGCCAAATCATACCTCCTGTATCTCACTTTGTCCAACCATCTGACATGGAAAGAAACAGACTTTTACAGGTTTTCAGAACACCTGCACTCATCACAGAATATTACAGGGAGGATAAGCTCAATTTCTAATTTTCACAAAGCCACCAATCTACTGAACTTCACTTAACATCCTTTTAAACCATGTTTAATATACATTGGCTAAATATTTTTTGAGTCATAGCCGCAGAACATACATCTCTCATACTAAGTGAAACACTGTGCTAGAACACAGACAAGCATATGAAGGAGGTACCTAAAGCCTCAGTCACAATTAATACAACATACTATGGATGTCACAAGAACCAATACTTCGGTAATACTTCGGTACCAAGACTATGCTTAACTTGAGAAAACACAAGGGGACTTGGTTTTTCGTATATGTCCCAGGAACACAATTCTTTCAGACCTGATAGAGGCAGTTTGTATGCATACAAGTCTGCTACTATTCTGCAGTAGTTCATTCTCTCTCTCTCTCTCTCACACTCTCACGCTCTCATGTGCCAGTGCAGCACAATTATGGATCTGCGTTGAATCTACGCAGCACACTACCTATACGAATCTAGGCAGTGCCTACAACGGAGCCTGCAAGAGTCCTACAGTGTTGAGTTTACTGGTGCACCAGTGTGTCTGCTTAGCTCTGAAATTCCTTAACATAAGTTTAATAATAATTAAGAAAAAAATAAACATACTCCATAGAGCAAGCATTATCTTTAGATAATCTAATTTGTTTGCTTGGAATTTGTTAAAGTTGCCAAGAAAGAGGCAATGTATAACCTTACGTGGCAGGTTATCATATTAGCTTGCGTTGGCAAGCTAACTATCAACGGTAGGTAGGCTGAGATTGAAGTTCAACTGATCAACACAGTGTATAATTTCTTGAAGTATGTGTCTATTGACTATCTGAGGAGATGTGGGCCAAAGTGGTATGTTGAGCCTAAAGCCAGAGGTAAAGTCAACAACCAAAGCAAAAGTTTGTGGCAATTACTTTGTTGCTAGCCATTTTGTTTAAAGCAGATGATTGATGTTTCTTACACAAAAAAGTTTAAATGACAAAAGGGGGAAAATATACTTATATTTTCAATGATGATACTTAGGACATGATCTGTGACCCACTAGCAGTTAGTAGTTAAGCACAGAGCACCATTGGGTTGGGGCAGTATCCTAGTGGATTTCAAAAGTGCAAGCACACAGTAGGTGGGGTCCCCCCCCTCCCCCATGTCAATACTTGACGTGGATTTGTTATCAGTGAACCCAGATGCAGACACTGACTGCAGTATGCTTTAATACTGGATGAATTAAGGGTGCAAATTCTGTCCTCTGGAGATTAAATAAATGTATACTTACAAATATAGGCCAAACTAGAGTAAGATGGCAATATGTTTAGTCAGTCATTTCCCATCAGTTCCTCAAAACTAACCTAAATAACGTGTCTTAGGACGACAATCACTAAAAGTCACCAGACACATTTACATTTGTATACCTCATTAAATTAAACATTAGTAACAATACAGACACGTATTACCAGCTATTAGCTTGTGAGAAATGATGGAGGCTAACCAATGATACAGAGACCGTAACTTAAGTCTTCACCTGGCCTGGATAAGGTGGGGTTTGTTATTCACTTGTAATGAACTCAAAAAGGATCCCACGGAAATTTGAATTCTGCGAGGGACACTTCCGACATATTCACGTCAAGTGTGTTCAGATATAAGGCGTCTACACACTTTAATCTTGGTATGTATTAAAAAAAACACAGACACAAATCAGTTGTAGCAATAGGACAGGAACAGGAGAGCAAACACCAAGACAGAGGACATACATTCTATGTAACATACGTTTTAGCGGTAGCGCTGTGGATTAGCCTACGCGCAACGTTTAATCCCGGAAGATAATCACGATTGACGGGGTTTCGAATGCAGAAATTCGAATATCTTGCATCCATTGCAAGACATAAGACAGAACAAACGATTAACCACACAGTAATTTAAGCATTAAATAAACATAGATTCCAGTCTTCAGTAACCTTGAGAGACAATGCGGATAGGCCCCGAAAGTTGTTTTCGCTCGCACTGGGCCGCCGCCATTTTCTAACCGAGTAGGAGGACATGTTGGAACAAACACAACAAAAGAGGAGCGGCCATTTCCAACCAGAGTAACGTTAACGTTAGCAAGACATCCACTTGGCACAACTGGACGTGCAACAACAACGTTAGTGTCACACTTTCATCATGTGGAACACTCGAAAACACATTAGACACAAAAATATTCCGTTGTTTCAGTGCTCCACTGCAACTGATCTAATATACCCAAGCAAGTCAACCTAGCACTAATGACGTTATAACCTTCTCATAGAAGTCTCATAGCTTCGTATAGCAAGCATAGAGGCAAAATCCTGATAACTCAGGCGAAGTAAATAATCAAATAACCACAAATATTAAATGGTACACTTTTACCGAAACCAGCCTAACTATATAATCCCACCTAAACTATGAAATTTCACTAAACGACTGCTAACGTTAGGCACGCTAGCTGAACGATATCGCAATCCAGAGGAATTCGACGTCCAATTTGTAAATCCAATTTTATGTCTTACCTGATGTGTGGAATTCCGACACCACCTTGAAGTATTTTATACAATTTGCTTTCATATAACAGCTGGGGGTGTCTGGCCTTCTGGGATTCCAACTTTACTGCTACCTCCTACAACAAAAAGATTAACATCGAAACCTGCTTACAAGTGGTTGATCGAGAAACTTAACAATCGAACATGCAGAACATTGTGATGGTTAAACGTTTCACTTTAATTTAAAACATTAAATGTTAAAAAATAATTTCGTCAACACAGTCGACAGAAGCAAATGTGTTCAAATACAGCGAATTGTGAGTTCGCTGTTATTTGCAAGCTAACATTAACTTCATGTTAGCTGAGATGTACCGTAACGTTACCAAGAGCTTCTCAGGTAACGTTACCATTAGCACAGGTCACCAGATCCATCGTTTCCACCCAGACATAGTACAATAACTAGAAAAAAATATTTATAGTAATGATGAGACCAGCAGACTTACCTCTCCATTTGTAATATTGATTGCCAGGTATATGTCACCAAACGATCCAGATCCGATTTTCCGAACAAGCTTGTATTTCCCACCGACTATGAATTCGGCTTTAGAGCCGCTGCTGCTTGCCATGTCCTCGAGTCACGAGCAACACTCGATCAGTTTAAAATTTTGTTATTATGGGACTGAACCGGTGCTTCCCTTAGGCCTTTCGGTAATCAGAACATTCAGTCCTTGTTTGTCGTGGACGACTCTCACTTGAAACAATGTAGCTAGCTAGCGTTAGCAAACGACCTAGCTAGCCAGTTCTATATTTGTTACCGAGTAACTAGCCAACTATTTCTAGAAACACAAAACATTAATATCATTTATATTTGTAATAGTCCGTCAAAATCGAGCAAAACATCAAGGTTCCCTGAAAATGCTCCAAACGGATGGCTTTGTCAGAAGTCCAGTATTTCCAGTTGCAAGATAGCCAGCTAGATCTAGCTAGCCTGCTAGCGAGAAATCGAAAGGACACCAGCAGAACTGCAATTCGCAATTCGACAACGACTCTTCCTTCATGAACCACCTCGGTGTGAGGGGCGATGCCTTCCCTTTGTTTGTCGAAAGTCCGATGTTACCCACGAACTAAACTTAATCTTCCCTCTTCGATTAATATTTTTATGAATTAAACGAGTCGCTTCTTCCTTCCAAAGAGCAACCCACTCACTCCGCCATCTTGTCACTCCACCGACCGTCTCGAGGTGATTTGACTTCTTCTCACCGAAGGTGGAGCGCGCGGGGGAGCAGAGAGGGAGTCAGCCAAGCAGCTGCAGGCAGGGGAGGGGTTGTGGCGTCATTGGCCTGCGGAAGCAAGCAGACAAGAGCGCGCATGAAATGTAAAAAAAGAGCGAAAGCTTTTCTCTGTAATTGTTGTGTTCAATAAGCCAGTTTTACATAGTCTTGTCCACCCTGTGTTCACTGTATGTAGTAGGCCTGAAACGGCCTCTTAATAATGGGTGATCTCTGCAAGCAAAACAAAGTTGCAGAATATTCGAACTTGGAACACGGTCACTCCCGTTCTTAAAAAAAATCAATAAGACATTCTATTGCCAAATGTTCACACACACTGCATAAACATGGTTTGGCAATTGGAGAAGACCTATTGCAAATGCCTTCCAGGGTCAGCATAAAAAGATGAATGTAATTAAAGCCGATAAATTCACTTAGAATTTAAACTGAATACTTTTATCTGACACAGGCTAGTTGAATTAAACTGAGCCCTCTGAAAAGCTACATCCTGAAACACGAAAGCCTAGTGCAGAAAGTTAATAATCTGTAAAACAGACGTTTAGTTAATGGAAAATGATAGGATGATGGAGGCGAGGCCTAGTCCTTCTCTATCCACTACATTTAGTCTGTAAGCAGTTTGTAGCTGAGTGTCTCACGGACAGCAAAATATTTAACATGGTAGTTTAACGAAGAGCACTGCTGCCACCTATAGATTGTTAGGTGGCGGCCTTGTCATGTGCTCTGCTGACCTTCCACTTGCACAACAAGGTGTTGCTGTTAACAACATTATGCTGGGGTGAGTCATCATTCAGCACACGGAATAGGCAGATCTGTTTGCTTGGGTTCCCCCAACAACACTTGGCAGTGATAGTGAATAATATTGTTATAACGATGATAACCTGTGAGATAGGTTGCTATTTATGTAGGCTATGTCAAGAAACGGTATAACAGTACATGGATTTGATTACATTACTTTTGTATGTCCCGATGGACAAATTGAGTGGTCATACAGAAGGTGGATCAAGTCCAAATAACTTTTAAAATAAATCTTTCACAATTAAATGCAAATAGCATACAATATAGCTCCCTCTGAAAAATAGGGTAGGTGATAGGCCTACTCATACTAAAAACAGTTTCCTATAAACAGAGGTTGAAAGGCAACACTTTAAAGGAAAAATTGAGATATACCCTAAGCCTACCAAAAATGGACAACTAAGTCAAAACATGACACTAATAGCTAGTGGTTACAGAAGGGGGAAATAGATCTGATAATGTTATCTGCTCTGATGTGCTCACAGAGGCAAAACCAGTGCAATCCCTGAGAAACCGAAACTGACTTCTGTATAATACACACGAGTTTCAGTGAACCCAGAGACTCACTGAAAATGCTTCCTGAACCTAAAAGACTTGTCAACTGTCAACATGTAAACATTTCATATCACTGAGTTTATTGACCGATCATTTCCCTGTTATAGGCTCAGGCAATATAGCCATATAAAAACATCATTATTTTGAACATAACAAAAGACTCTGTAGGCTAGTTATTTCCTGGAGAATTTTTTTTTATATCGGATCAAAATACTTCCTCCTCTCAACATTTCAGGATGGAATGTCTCATTATGTTTTAAAAGGCAACCTTTATGAGGCCCTAAGATAAGCATAATTGGTAGCCTATGTTGTTTCTTCTTGTCAAGTCCTGTCAAATGTCAAGTAAAATATTTCTCTTTAATGGCTATTGTTCTCTTTACCATTTGGTCAAAGTTATGAACCTTTTGTATGCTTGAGGAAAGTTATTCTTCTGCGTTACATATTTGCCAATTGCCATCTTTCACAACAGGAAAAAGTTCTTCTTTTCATGGTTTATTTATGAAAGAGAAGCTCTGTTTTTTTATTTATTTAATTTTAAACACTCTCAACACTATGATATGGTGAAATATTCAAAAGAACAAGCTAGAGCGATAAAAAAAAGCACACCTCATAGCATTGTCAGCTTTCTCCTCACTCATCACAAACTATTGTGTCTAAAGCGTCCTAAACTAAGGCAATGGTGTGAAACAATATGCTGTGGGTTATGTCACCAAGCAGGTTTTCAAAGCGGAGGTGGTGGGAGGAGCAACAACTGGACTTCAGTCCACACTATTTTAAATAGTGTTGCAGGAAGACATACAAGACACACCTGCTGAATCTCACAGTAGCTGTATCACAACCTGAAAGCCAACATGAAGCTCACAATCGTACTCTGTGCTTCAATGATCCTTTACCTGTCTGGTAAGAACAAACTATTTGCTTTATATGGTATTTTCACCTCATTGATGTGTAATTTATTTTGTATGATAAATAAATTGGTCACAGGAAATGCTAAAACAATTACACTGTAGAAGTAAAGGGAGTGTGAGTTTCTAGACTTTACTTCCTAGTGAGTTTGTTCATGTAAAAGTTACATGGCTAGGTTTTGTCGCAGGTATTTGTTGTTTCAAGTGGCCTACAGACAATGATGGGTAGGAACAGTGATTTTAACAAAGGTTTGTAAGATTATATATTTTCCCCTTCATAGCCACCTGTCACATTGTCAAAATCCCTTGTTTACCAAAAGTGACAATTGAGATAACACATTGGTTTGTATCATATAGATCACTAGTGAGAAAAAAACGAGTCTCGTAAAATCACATCAAAGATCATAACAATGTATACATTACTCTATAGAGCATTATTAAGAAGATAAAGTTTACCATCAGACATTGTAATTTCATGGGCACATTATTAGTCTGTGATTAATATTTACTTGGCTATCTAAGACACATAACACATGTTATGGCATCACAAAACTGACTTCCTGAAGATCAGGTTTTGGAAAAAAGTGTTGGTGTATGTCATGAGGGTTATTTTGGAGTGTTAAAATAGAATCTGATTATCATGCAACAGATCAGTTAGAAACAATAGACAGTTGTCCAACAACATTCCTTGGAGTCACTGACATCATCCCCTGTCTTTTGTTGTAGAACTATATTGCCACATTAAAGGGAAAAACATACGTCATACTGCAGTCTTGAAACAACTCAGTCTCTTTCCCTCTTTTTTGCCTTAATAGTTGCTTTGGCCCAGGATGTTGCGCCAGAGCCCAGAGAGGTGAGTGTAAACACGCCGAGCAACATTTCAACTGGACATCTGATGTCATACATAATAGACGTTTTTTCCACTAGAAAGACCTGTTTTTAGAGACACAAAGTTAATATATTGGTCCAAGGTTGTCTGATTTCCGTAAACACACTTGTCACTGTTTGATGTGTTCCTACCCTGCCAAGTAAATATGGGCAGAAAGGAAATGAAGGAGACCACACGCACCATACTGTCCGCGTCAAAAAAGATGTTTGTCTTCCACAGGCGGACTGTGCTCAATACCATAGCGATGCATGCTCACGGGAATACAACCCTGTGTGTGGAGACGATGTCCACACATACAGCACCGAGTGCATGCTCTGCCATGAAAACAAGTAAGCCTTTCAATTAAAACATCACCCCACTGAAGCACAGCTACTGTGGCATAGTACATGAAATAGAATCAGGAACAGACATTAAATAAACATGTCATAAACAGAGAGAATTATTCATCATTCCACCTGCTGTCAAATCATCACTACTTTAATTACATCAAAACACCATTGTTTGGAAGTTTTTTTTAATCTGGAGTTGTTGACTTTTCATCACTAGTTTGCCATAAGTTCTTTTATAAGTGTACTGTGTCCTATTTTGGGAAATAAGTGTGAGAGTGGGAGGTGTTGGTACAGTTGCTCCAATGGCAGACAACACCCATCAGACTCCCAGTTTCAGGAGGGAGGTCTCATGATCTCAATAAGTCATCATGACACACGTCTGACACAGTTTGGTTCATTTTGAAAGGCCTTGATGGCACCCTTTCAGTGGCATGTTTAAATATTTGATTCACCCACGTCTATCTTTTATCCAGGGAGAAGAGGCAGAATGTCCGTGTCATGTACAAGGGGGCATGCGTGGCGAATAAACATCTGTCTCCTGATGGACAGCAATGATGAAGGCCATAACGGCAAACGCTTACTACTGAAGTTTCTTGGAAATGACTTAGCATCTTTCTTTTTCAAGTCCTCTTATGTCTTCCAAAGTCCTCTGCTTTTCGATTTAGCTCTGTAACCTCATTGAGCATGTCTAAGAAGACATGTATGGTAAGGTGCAATAAATTTACTTACTGTAGCACTCCACAATGTTTTCACTAATTACTTTACTGTCTGAAAATGTGACATGTCCTTCACAGTCAGAGGGAGACAGGCAACATACAAGAAATGTCCTTCTCTCCATTACAAACAAAAGACTTACAGACAAGTAGAGGAGTCCTCTCTCTGTCCAAATGTATGAGAGAATGTACAGTACATACATTACATACATTACATTCATACAACATACATTCAGTTAAATGAAACAATCTCAGGGCCAGCAAATGTATGCTTTATGACTTTTTATGCATTAGCCATTCCATGAAAATCACACTCCCAGAAGAAGAGTGGGATTGCAGTTCTTTTCAGAATGGCTGGGATCTGATGCGTGGGAAAACCACAGACGCTCATTCTAAGATAGTGGTTTTTAGCAGCAACTGCGGCCATGAGGTTAAAGAAATTGTCAATCAGTGATGTCCACTTTCCAGCTTAGGGTCACTGTACATTCAGCACAACCGTGTCCAGTAGGATCAGGATTTCACCAAAGTAGCCTTCCTCCTCTCCCAAGTCCTTTTCTGTAAGGGCCAGCTCTCGGTACTGCCTCTGCAAGTCACTGAGCACATGGCTTAGGGCATAGTTCTGGCGAAAATCGGCCTGACAGTGGGGCATCATGGCCAGAAGGGTTCTCAGCGCCTTCTCCCGCCAATCGTGCTCCGAGGAGTTCAGCAGCTCAGGCACGAAGCGGCACCATCCCTGCTCCGCCAGGACAGGTAACAGGGACACCTGGGCGTACTGCTGCAGACGTTCCTGATAAGAGGAGTCAGGAATCTGGTCCATGCCACTTTGTAACATCAATTCCTAGAAGAGTACAAAAAACAGACTGTGTAGTTAGGAGCAGCACTTGTGTAGCCTAGAAATCTAGACGCGCCCCTAGCGGCAGCAAATTACATTTGCTGCCAGGGCTAGTCTAGCAACTCTCCGTTGGCTTGTGAGCTCCAGAAATCGAAACTTAATCAGGCCAATGAAATCGTGTATAGAGTCGTTAGGTGGGCTTAACATAATGATTGATGGCAGAGTTGCAACGGTTTGGCTTGAATTCCCTGCTACTTGAAAACAAATAAGATGGATGTTGCTGTTGGCGAACAGTGTGACACGAGTTAAGCTTTTATTAAGTTGGCAAACGTTTGAACTAGCCAACTAGCTCCGCTGGTGGGAAACGCATGGGACTCATAGCGCTGCCGCTGTCCTATTGCGTGCAGAGGGAATTTGAAAGACGACTGATTATCCCGCCCCTCGGACTGAGCACTGCGAACGGTGAGTGCCCAGACCCTACATTTTAATGTGGGTCTGGCTCGTCAGGCTAGCACTTGTGGGAATTAGTATGTTTTTTATTTCCGGGTTAGTCTGGATCAGATTCCACCTCACCTTCTCAATGATCATGTCGTAAATTAGGGTGATGATTCTTATGCGCAGAGACTCTCCTCCAGGCATTTGAAACAGGTCGACAAGCACCTGCATTCCACCCAGCTTAAGGAAATGGTTTTGGGCATGGGGGAAGTGACGCAATAGTGAAGCAACAGCAAACAACGCCTAAAATTATAAGGAAAGACAGCAGTGAAAAGAGTGGCAAACTAGGAAACATGATGTAGACATGACATAGACATATTTCCTAAATTTCCCCTTGGGGATCAATAAAGTATTTATCTATCTATCTACATTAACATACATGTCTTACATGTTGGTCCAAATATTTACGTGAAAGCAATAGCCACCCATATCCAAAAAACATACCTTTTTCTTGACAGAGATGGGACGAGGAGTGGCAAGTAAAGTTAATAACTTCTGTAAAGCCCCACCCTCTACGGCCTCTACTTGGACAGCTGGGTTACTGAAAACAGGAAAAGCCCGCTCAACAAACACCCAACACACCCCCAGAGCCATTACACAAAAATGACATCTTAAGAATAGCATGCTTCTTGTTCAAATACTCAAATGATGAGAGATAATTTACATGACACATGCAAATGAGACGCCTCCTCACCTGGACACAGCTGACCCCAACACGAAAGCTGCATTCTCTTGTAAGCTTAAGTCTGAGCCATTTAAAGCGTTGAGCACCAGTTTCATTCCACCCATAGATACCAAATTTTGTGCATTGTCCACCTACCAAAATAAGAGATGGCTGATCAGTGATGTACCGACCGAGAATTTGAAACCTTCTTCTTTTGAATGTAGAAACTAATGAGAAAACTAGATGTTCTGACTAAAATATATTTTCTCTGTGCCTGTACCGGAGTCTAATCTGAGGGGGAAAATGTCTGGACCATTTAAAGTCAGCCAATTAGGACAACAGGGCATCTATAAATGGCCGTCAATCCGGTATCCAACCCAATTATGTGTAAAGTGAATGGGTTCCTTCAACATAACCTAGGCCTGTGCAGAACTGACTGGCGGTGTTTACCACACAACTCTACAGACTGCACACCAATTAGAGATTGTGTCACTCTTTGCTGTGGCGTTATCAGGACGTCACACTAATATGGGACATCGTAATCTCGTGGGAGCAAAGCAGCAGTGGGTTTCACCACCAGAAGCTGCAACTGCAAAAGGCGGGAGACAGCTTTACAACAGGACATGGTCCTCATGCGCATGCAACAAATATATTATAATATACAGTTAAGAACAAAATTATTCATACCCCTGGCAAATATTGATTTAATGCTGATTTTCTCTTTATCAATATGTTTGTTCTGACTAAAAATAACACTGCCACATGGCAAAAAGTTGCAAGACAATGTGGGACAAACATGAAAAAAAAAAAAAAAAAAAAATCAATAGAAACATCTTTATTTGCATTCACAACTCTCAAAATGGTTCTTATAATACCTACCAAGTCTCGTCATGTTATGGTTATGGTTATGGGATTTAGCAGACGCTTTTGTCCAAAGCAAAGCTTTGATTCTAGACCGCAGCTTTTTAACAGCAATCCGCGTTTTGAGTCAGGAACGATTATTTGCCATCACTCTGGCCTCACTTTTTTGACGGATTGAGGTCTGGATATTGTTCTCAGTTAACCATTTCTTGCCTTGTTTGGCTGTATGTTTTGGATCATTGTGTGGTTTAATGGTCCAATGCCGCCTATTGGGGCAGGTCTCTTGGCAGACTGCCTGATAGGTATTATAAGAACCATTTTGAGAGATTTGATGGCAAATAAAGATGTTTCCATTGATTATTTAAAAAGGGTATGAATAATTTTGGACACGCCATTTTTCATAAAAATGTTAAAAAAGATAAAAATGCTTACGACCTTTTGGTATGTGGCAGTGTCATTTTCAGTCAGAACAAACATATCGGTACAAGAGAAAAATCTAAATTAAATCAATATTTGCTAGGGGTAAGAATAATCTTGTTCTTAACTGTATTCTTTACAACATTTTCACAATCACGTTTTTCCAAAGAAATTTGTGTCTGGGACATATAACACATCTGGAAGTGTTTAATGTTTTGTTGTTATAGTGCAGATATAAAACAAACTCAAATGGCTTATGACACTGTGTGTTATCAAACAGATTACAAAAACACATCACTTAAACTAACTCAATTGTTATTTTTGGTCTTTTCAGGCCAAGTTTATACAACTGCAATGCCTCCTTGTGTGGATGAATGATACTGTTGTTAGGCAGTTAAAACTCCCTTGTGAAGTAGGTTCTTATCCCTCTGCAAGTTTGTTATCAGCAATATCTTACAATTGTCTTAATGTTTTCAAATTACTTATACTGTACCTTTGGATCTATCCTGTTTTATTACAAAGTTTGCATCTTTTTTGACTAGACTAGACTTGGCTGTGCTCAAAGAGTAAAAAAGTTTGTAAAAGAGCCTTCTGTCCTTTTTTGGACATCCTGAAAACATTGCTGGAGCTCACCTGGTGGACAAGGTATTCCAGCTCAAGAAGAGCTTTGACCCGTTGCTCCACTGTAGCATTGGAACTGTTGAATTGGGTGATGAACCTGCGCATGATCTGCACGTCTGTCTCCACGAGCATCTCAAGCTCAGCCAGGTCTCTCTTCAGCTCATCCAGGGGACGGAATTTCGCCTTCAGTGCCTCTTCTTCCTACATAGCAACAGTTAAAGAGCTTGCTGTTGCCCACAAGGGAACTGAAAAGACTTCACAATTCTACTCATAGTCATACCTTCTGCCTCTGTGGGCTGGTGGAGTCATCCACCCCCTCTTTGAGCATCTTCAGGGCTTCCTTCAGCTCCTGTGCAGTAAAGGATGGGGCCTTAGTGTTAACCACCCTGAGGAAAGAAATGAATCATGTCCATTAGATCTTGCTCCATGCCACTTAAAAGCAATAATGTTCCATAATACCATACCAGTTATGTTTGTTTTTGTGAAACTACAATTACAAAGGAGTGATTACAATCAAAGTGCTTTGTAAATGTAAACGTAAATGTAAATCAGGTTTATAGGCCAAGTATACTTGCGTATACAAGGAAATTGGTCTCTGCATTTATCCCATCCGTGAATTAGTGAGATACACAGAGCACACAGTGAACACAGTGAGGTGAAGCACACAATGACCAGGAGCAGTGAGCTGCCTTGCAACAGTGGCACTCAGGGTACAGTGAGGGGGTTAGGTGCCTTGCACAAGGGTACTTCAGCCGTGGATATGGGCATGGAAGAGTAGTGCTCAACCACTTCCCCCGCCCACATTTTTCCTCCAGGTCGGGGATCGAACCAGCAACCCTTCGGTTCCAAGCCCTAAGTCCTTACCAGTAGGCCAATGCTGCCCCCTTGTAGTCTTCAAGACTCTCTTCACTTTCTGGAAAGACAATTTCAGCAATTAGTCACCATACCATACCTCTGTCCATTTCTGAGGTATTTGGCCTGCTGTTCCTCTGACAGCTTGGCTTCCCTTTGTCCTGTCTGAAGATTCAGCCTGACGTGAGAGCCTGCTGGAACTGCTTGACCTGAATACAATGTGAAACACAAATCAAATTTGTGACATTCCCACTACCAAAGAAGCAGGTATGATGATTTCGTTTCAAGAAGCTGCAATCTGACTTTGGCCTTGTAAGAGAACATGCCTGGTTTGAGAGTCTGCCATTGGTTGGTGGGCTGGAACACCTCAAGATCTTCAGTGTCAAATTCATCGTTCACGTGGGCCTCATCACCACCGTCTGACCCTGAATCCTCCACGACTGACAAGGCTGAAGGAGACTGCAGTGTAGAGAAATGTCGCGCTGAGCATGGTCATATTTATTTGAGATGTTATCGAGGCTTCAAGGAGTAATTTACAGGTTTAACTTACGTTATCACTGACGACGAAGACGACTAGCAGGCCCAGTATCCAGAAGACCAGCAATTTCCTCAGTTTACTACAACTACTCGGTCTCCCACAAACGAGTGGCATGATGTCAGGAAAGGAGGATTTCTAGATAACTAATGCTATATAACATATATCTAGATTAAGATGTGGCACTAATTAAGCTAACGTGAAGCTAACCATATGCAGTTCGAGATGACAGCTGTTGCATGACGGAAGCGATCCTGTGATGAAATTACACATACATAACCTGTTAACGTCAGTTTACTTACATCAAATTCCTCAGCAGACCCAACTACTCACTATATGGATTAGATAAAACTTATTTTTGCTTTAGGGTTGCAGTTGAATAGCGAATCAAACAGACGCAGCACACCGCCAGTCATCACAAAACGCAAGGACCAATCACAAGTGGAGGAGTGTACACTTTGTCGTGCGTGCTTCGGTATTGGCAAAGAATGTCTAATAAGGGCCGTAAACGGGCTCTGGTATTGGTTACAAAAACCCAACTTCCCTGCCCCCTTAAATGACGCAATGACTGCGCGTGTTTCTTTCACTTTCCGATCTGACCATCGTGTTCGTGTTCTATCGTATATTATGTCTATGTTCTATCGTGTCATTTTGCAGCAATAATCAGCAAACACAATGAATGACTCATTTCCTTGCATGCAGTGGTAATGTGGTTGTCCCATTGCATCAGTACTGAAAGACAGCCGTTTGTGATTGTGATCCACAACCTGAATTTTCTGAAATAACACATGAAGCACAACAATTTTGTAGTTGTTTTATTAATTTATTATATATAATAAGTAAAAAAGCCAATATCAGTTATAGTTCAGAACTACTGCTGGGCACATTGGTTTTGCATTGTATTATGTGGGACAGCATGGATGGGGGTGGGATACTTTGATTTCTTTTTCCTCTCGCCACGCCAGTTCTCCCCCTCTCCTTGCCTGGCGTCCATCTCTTCTGTCACACTGCTCTCTTCTGATGGGGACCTACAGAAAAACCACCTAATTTGTGTTGAGGCAATAACCAAAGTCCTTTCTCCAACAGACTGATGCCTCAAAGGGTCACTGTTGCAGGCCCCTTTAAACCACCACCCCAACAGATGCAAATTACACAGTGCACATACAAGCAAAATGTATATGGACATAAGGATGAAAAACTGATTATGCCTTTTCAGAGAGTAATATGATCTGTCATGGTACTAAGTAGTATTAATTAAGTAATACACATATGCCTTTATGTGTACTACTTTTCCAAATAGACACAAAAGGTAGTTCACATTAATGGGTTTACTTTAGAGTATAAGTAACAGCTTTTAGATCAGTAACATGCACTGTGTACAATATTATACATTGTACCTTTGTGCTAAAAGAAACAATTCTACACCAAATGTAGATACAAATACATTGTACAAACAACTGAGGGGGAAGAAAGACGGCAACATTCCAAATGTTAAAAAAATGCGCTGTTAGTGAACTCTGGATTATATTTCAGTTTACCACCTGATCTTCAGATTCCCATTTAAAGATGGGCCAATGGTTCAGTCACTCAAACCCCTGTCCTGGCAGCAGTCTTTGCAGGGGCTCAGCGGGACAACTAGCAAGTATTCTTCCCTACCACAGCAGGGCCCTTGAAAGGCAGGGGCAGGGAGGGCAGTGAAGGACGCGGAGCAAGGGTCCTCACAAATCCCAGGAAGAGGAAGAAGACAAAGAGGGCGAAGTGGACACATCGTGACAGGAAAGACATCGGCTGGCAGAGAGCCGGGCTGGAGAAGGAGGAGGAGGAAGAGTTTGATGAAGAGGAGGAGAGGGGCACTGACCTGGGCGGTTTTGGGATGGTAACTGGCGGCTCGTCGGAGATGCGCACACACTTGCTGTCCCGGGGCTGCGTGGGGTTTAGGAGCGGGGCATTGGCAGGCTGCAGAGGACACTGGGGGGGCCCTGGTGCTGGCTCTGGCTTAGAGGGGTCAGCCTCTGGGCAGCTGGCCAGCTCGGTCTCCATGGCAGGGGGGGCGTCTTGGCTCGGCACAGGGCCTTCAGCAGGGAGATCGACTGGAAGCTTCTCTCGCCTGCGCTTCTGGACGCGGCCTTTGCCCACCTCTGAATACACACAGATCTTCCATTAGTTCCAAGTCATGCCGCTTTAGCAATTTGTTAAATAGACTTAGAGGCAAAATTGGTGAGTGTATACTATACTGTATACTATACTAACAATTACGATACCAAATAAAATGTTTCAATAAAACTGAGAAGGGGTTAATTTGAGGTTAGTGTCTGCGCCTTTTTTTTACGGCTTGTGTATTCGTATTTGTGTTGGCTGATGCTCAAACAGTGTTATATTAAAATAAGCCAAAACAGTGTACGAGGCGTTAGAATGGACGCCTTGACGGAGATAAAAATTTTTCGGACTTAGCTCATCTTCAGCGTTCCCATGCTTTAGTTTCTAACTTGAAAACACTGAAGACGGGCTGTCCAAGTCCAAAATGTTTGTATCTCAGTGTCTGTCCACCTAAGGCAGTGTTTTGGATTATCTTATTACAACACTATTTCAGCAGCAGTCTCTGAGTGTGGTTTCATTATTCCATCTATAACAAAACAAACATATGACTCTGCCACATGACAGCAAAACCCAGTCACCTTTGCAACATTAATGAATGTATTATGCACATCATGGAGAGGGAGAGATATTCATAAAGTGATTGCTATTTGTGTAACCTTTTCACAGGCTGCTATTCAGAGTTCATCAGTTCTTTTTTCACAACCATGACACTGTTTTGTTCCCCACAGTTTAACACCACAGCAGGAAGTGCTTCAGTTACAAATTGTGGTGTAGTAAAGCACATAAGCAGACGTGTTACCAGGCGAAAAACGCTGTGGTAAACAATACTTGCAGAATGTTATATAAAGTTCCGTCTGTGCATATGCTTTTCTAAACAGCAGTGTGCTAGCAGTGACCTCTTGAGGTCAAGCTCAAACAAAAATGAATGTTATCAAAGCAAGCAAGTTACCACTTGGCTCATATTTGAGACGCAGTTCCTCCACTTTGACCTGCAGCCTGATGTTGTCCCCCTGGCTCTGTTTGAGGGCCTGCTGTGTGGCGAACAATTTTCTCTCCATCTCTAGCACCCTCTGGCTCTCCGACAGAGACTTCATCCTCTCCAGGGACAGCTCTTTTTTCAGCTGATCAGAATCCTTACTACAACAATAAACAAATTCTATTTACATTAACATTGTTTACATTTAGTCATTTAGCTGAGGCTTTTATCCAAAGTGACTAAAGATACAATAAAGTTACAGTTAAAGTACAATAATGTGAAAGTACAAGTACAATTTCAGCACATTATTGTCATCTCTATTGTCAATTATAATGCCAGATTATACAACAAGCAAATGGCAGGTACACTTGACTTGACACTTGACCCATTTAAGTTGGATATATGTATGGAAATTGGGTGACATTCATAACTCACACAGAATTGGATAGTTTCATCTGAAGAAGATCTGTGTAGTAGGTGTCGTCATGCGTTTCACCGTCTGCAGGTGGGCCAGATGGGCACATAGCCTTCAGACTAATCTGTTAAAAAAAAAAACACCAGACAAGACACACACTTCAGTAAGGAGCCAGGAGTCACGTCTGTCTGGGAATGTTTGCTACCTCCACCCTGTCCACCTATACAATAACTGTTGACACCCATAAGGAAAGAATGCTGGCCATTACTAACTGCTAAAATGTGAAGTCTTTCAACAAACAGATCTATTATTGTATACCTACCACCACCTTCTGTCTGTTTAAATGTCATGCAAACTTTAGTGACAACAGTGTAGTTTCTAGGCTGTTCTATTACATTCGTATTACTAATCTGCTTTATTGTGTCAAGCACTGTCTTAACTGAAAGTAACTACTCTGCTGCTGAACATGAAGGGGTATATCGAATTGTCATTCGCACAGGGGCACTTCACATTCAGGAATCAAGAGACAGCTGTCAGCCAAAAGCAGTCCAACCTGATCAGATTCCAGCTGCCGCACTTTGGTCATGAGTGCTTCGATCTCTTTGTTCTTCTGCGACAGCATGGACTGCATGCGCTCAAGCTGCTCAGGGTCTGCCCCCGACCCCTGAAGCTGCATCAGGGCAGCAATCTGCACCTGTGGCGCATCAACAATGGGGAAACCTTCCTTAGTAAAGTGAGTCGAAACAGATCATGGCACAGCAATGACATTTCTCAGCTGTGGCTGGTCACAAAATTGCCATTCCTGGGCAGACACTCCACCACAGACCATTTCAGTGTACACAGAGAGGACCACACGGCAAAGCTACAGCACTTTGTGAAGTGTACCTTCATGCGATGCATCTGCTGCTTAGAGAAAGCATGCTGCTGCTGCAGGGACTTGTACTGAACCTTCACGCTGATCAACTGCTTCTCCATCTCCGCTCGCTTGTCCTCCACCTGAGGGATGGCCAATAGCACACTCATGACCACAATCACCAATGCACACCAAGCAACATGAAGACTCGCTCAGCAAAAAGGAAGAAGAAAAAAAAAAGACATCCTCAGTTAAGCTCTACCTCAGCAAAGAGAGAGTTTCCTCTGCTATTTGGATCCTGTTCCTTTTGAAGCAGCTGGTCCAGCTGGATCTGTAGCTCTTGATTGGTTTCACGTGCTTTCTACACACCGACAATGAGTTTTATGAACAAATACTGTGGTGAGTACACTTCAGAATGATCAGAATTAAAATACTTAAATCAGCAATCGTCGTTCTGTGCCGTGTACCTCCAGAGCGTTGTAGCAAGAGACAGCTTCCTTCTGGCGTTCCTCCTTCTCCTCCGTCAGCTGCTCCACCTGCCGCTGCAGACTGGTGTTCGCCAGCTGCAGCTGCTGCTCTTTGTACTGGCACTCTTGGAGCTCCATCTTCAAGTCAGCCTGCGAAGCATAAAGCACACAGTTTACATACAGATAGGGGCCTGCATTGACCTCACTGCTTACTTATGGTTACGGTTATGGAATTTAGCACACACTTTTGTCCAAAGCGACTTACAAAACAAATCAATACAATAGTTAAAAATGAACAGTGAACACTTCTAAAAAGTTGGCAAGACTACCTTCAAGATTCATTAAACATCTGGACGAACTAGAATCTCTAGCTCTCTAGAATCTGAGTGTGCCGAGTTTGCTCATCTGAGGTCACAGAAGAGGGTACATGAGTATGAAGAATCAGGGCATATGAGCCAACATGATCAAACTATAGTGACTAAACATATTCAAAACACATGTCCATCCTCAGGTTGGCAAACCTTTAGGGCATTTTTCTCAGGTCCTCACCATGGCAGCCTCCATGTCCATCCTCTGGACCTGCAGCTCCAAGATCTCAGAGGACATGGTCTCGTGGGCTCGCTCGGTCAGGGCGCGCAGCTCCTCGGTCTTGTTGCTCAGGGCCTCGGCCTGCACCTCCAGCTTGTGTCGCAGCTGCTTCTCTGCCAGCTGTGCCTCGTCCCGCTCCACTATCATGCGCTCCATCTAAAGGAAAGCCATTAGGGCGTTGTTAATGGCTGATGCATTGGTCAGTGTATGCGCAATACAGTGCCATAACGGAATATTTTTTAGTCATAATTTGTCTGCAGCTTATTCTGTTAAAAAAAAATTGTGATAAATCTTATCGTGACTTGAAAATCATGAATCGCACTGAATCGTCAGTTGAACGTATCGTTACATTCCTAATTTCTGTAAACAATAATATGTACACAATGCAATCTATGAGTAGGATAGCCTCTTACTCTGCACAGAGGATCATTGAAATGTCATACTGCGTTAGGAACTGTCTGCAAAAAAGAAAACTGGGTGGAGGATTCAGACCTTGTTCTTGTAGTCACTGAGTTCATGGGCATGGCTCCTTTCAAGCTGAGATTCTTGCTGCTCCAGGAGGTGCCTTTGCTGTTTCTTGACCTCATCAAACTCGGACTGGAGACTGGCCAGCATGCGTGCCTTCAGCTCCACCTCCCGCTGGAGGGAATATTTCTCCTGCTCCAGAGTCTGGATTATGGAATGGTGAAAAGAAACAGTTAGCCTCTCTCCTTGGTATGAGCTACAATCAGATTCCTACAGCATAATTGACATTCATAACACTTCAGCAATTTGTCTTATTTATAGCAACTCTCTGCAAAAGCAGTTGATATGTTTTCAATGAAACGTCACCTCCATAGCATTGGTCATTTCTACCCGCTGGTCCTCCAACTTGCTCTGCAAATTGAGTTGGTCATCCAGGAGCTGAAGGCCATACTGGGCAGCCTTCTGCACTTCCTCCTCCTTCTCTTTCAGCTTCCGCTGAAGCCGCTGCACATCTGAGCTGCATGCCATCTTTGAGGAGAGCCTTGAAAGAATAACAGTATCATGGCAAAAAGATAACAAAGGATAATATTGATAATGATTGATGATTGATAAGGTCGCCAGTGAGGTAATGGTGTGACATCACCTCACATGAAATTATGCAACCAACCTCACTCTTATAAGCATATCATTGAAGTTATAAATACAACCTAAAACATTTTCCCCAGTGAAAACATCACCGTTCATGCCACCTCATGTGGGAAAAGAAGAGGTATAGCATCGCGGCGGACACAATCGCAAGACAACCTGTTTTGCTACATAAGACTTCGTAAAATAGGTTGGGAAATGGAGCTCTCAGTAGCAACGACAAAAATGTTTTAAATAGTTTGTTTTAGACAAAGTGAGGTTAATGTTAGCCTTTTCTAGTCAACTTAGCAAACGTTAACGTTAACGTCAATATTAGTAACGTTACTTACAGCTGGACAAGAGCCCATTAAGTTCTCTCGCTAACGTCCATAGTCAAAATCTAGCCATACGATTTTTCATAAAACTGTATGTTTTTGCCATTATACAATAAAGGTTACTTACACTTTCAGCAGCAATGCTGTGGTTTATTGTCAGCTGCTGCTTTTGGCGATTCGCTCGGCAGGCAAACAAAAAGTTGAAGGTTCAATTTGAATTCAGCACCAGTCTCATAAGTATCGCGAGAAGATGAAAGTGCAGGGCACAGCGACTGACGTTCTCGCGTGTTCAGATCTCCGACGTGATTGGTTCCCGGAGAACATTGTGCACTCAAATTTGTCATTTTGTAAATGCCTAAATGCTTATCTAGGGTGACCAGACGTCCTCTTTTGCCCGGACATGTCCTCTTTTTGAAACCTAAAAATGTATCCGGGCGGAATTTCAAAGTCGTCCGGGATTTTGTTTATTCTAGCCTCAAACGTGTTTACAGCGAATTTGCATTGCTCTCTCTTTCATTCATGGATATCTATGTCTTTCATTCACATACTAGTCACGCCCTCCCCCTACAGTTCGCTTTGCATTGAGTGGAAAGTGTGGGGTGTTGAGCCTGACCTTAGCTACCGTCATTGGTCGATATAATCTCAAACATTTAATTGGTCAGTCAGTCACCTCAATAGCCCAAACTTCCTTGTTTAGTGTAAGTTCACTGACGAATTAAAACGTAAATTTCCATGTTTTTGTCTCGGTGGATATCAACATGAAGCTGAGTGCCTGACCTGCAAAGCAGGCACTTGCATGTCGGTCGCAAATAATAAAGGTGCCAACAGGCTACACAATATTCAGCAAAGCATCGAACGGCGAGGGGTGAGAGCTCATCAGCTAAAGTGACAGAGTTTTTCGACCTTAACATTACGTCTCCAAAAACATTTTGATGGCACATCAACTCATAACCATAGACTGTAAAAAATATAACATGACGAACACTTCTGCCATTGTCTGAGCGGCCTTCTCTGGACGATTACCGACCTAGCAACTTTCTAGCTTTGGGTAGGAAACTGCACTTGGGTTATCCCTTTAAACTGCCTTTAAGGGATAGCCTGCACACTGACAACAGCAGATGTCAATAATCCTCTATCTAGGCTACTGTAGCCTATATGCAGGTGAATTAAATATGTTGGCATAACATAAGGGATAGATGTAGGCCTATTTCTTTACAAAAAAAATAAATAATAATAATGGATTGAAAAGAGGTAGGCCTATACCAGACATGATTGAATAGATATTAAAAAATGGACAACATATCCACATCAGTCCCCATCAACACAACTGTTTTCACAGGTCAGGATTATTAAGCTCTAAAACAGATTGTTCAAAATTATAGAGCTAGGCTGAGCTACTGTAAAAGATTCAGTTTGTATTTTTAGAAACACCTTGGATCAAATTTAGAGATATGCAACATTAAAGATGGGTTGCCATCCAAATATTGAAATCTTTCAAGTGTTCAAAATAGTCTTTTGAGGCAGGTTTTTCTGTTAGCGTTGGGCCAGCCAATCAAGCTCATTATCATACATAGTCCCCCCCCCCCCCACTGAAGTGTCCTCTTTTTCACAAACCCAAATCTGGTCACCCTAGCTTATCTAACATGCTCAAACTCTTCATCATGCAATGCAATACATTTGATATGGACCTGTACTAACCCGGTACGAACCTGAAGAAAAAGACCAAAACCTTTAACTTAGTTTAGACAAATAGAACAGGTTTAATCCTATTTTAAACAGTCTATGGTCTAATACAGATAAGCCCCGTTGGATTTGATGTTGGAGGACGACCTATCTGCACATCGAACGACTACTCAAAAAAACAAAAGTGAAAGTGTTTTTATTTTAGGAATAGCTTCTGTTTTATTATAGCAAGCACAGAAAAGCTAATTGAGTCTACATTTTGCCTATTAGATTATGGGGATGTTTATCTGATATAAACATGCCCCAAAGACAGTGCAGTAATTTGATTCTGTGTATCATTCTGCACTGAGATTTATAAGTCGTGCCAGTTGCAGAAATAACTGTTGGCCTTCACTTTATGTGGGAAGACACACTGTTTGATCCTTGCAGGCCGAGGAGTGCTCCAGCTGCATGGAACGAGCTACAGAAACACTTGAACCTGGAGCTCTTCATCTCTTTAATTGATCCTTAAGTCATTTATAAATCAAGCTTACTCTGTCTGGTTCAGTTTTTAGTTTGATTTTGATTGTTTTGATTTTGTGTAAGTCTTTTGTGTTTTGTATGCTGCCTTCTTGACTAGGGTTCACTTGAAAAAGACATACCTCAATGTGATTTCTTCCCTTTAAATGGATGGTTGATGGAAGGCCGACAAAGGAAACACTCATCAGAGGACCGCATTGGCTGACATGTCCACATTCACCATAAATGAAAGGATTGACAACTCATGTAAGCAGTATGGTAAGATCCTGTGTCAGTTGCATTCATCCCAGTCTTTATTTGCTCTGGATGTGTTGCCCAAAGAGTAGGCCATAGCTATAGCCTACTATTAGTCTGTTGAACACATATTTTCTTCTACTGGACATACAGTCCAGTCCCTGTGTCTTATAGTATAGTAGAATATATTGTTAATAATATATTTGGAATAGATTATAGCCTACTGAATAGTCATTCACCGGTTCCTTATTGTTGACTTTTTATTTTTAACTTTTTTATTTTTATTTAAAGAGTCTTTATTAAATGGTGTGACTGCCACCTGCTGGTCAAAGATGTACTAACACATAGCAGCTTGACACCCGAAATAAGTCGAGTATAAGTAGGCTACACATCTATGTCTTTAAACAACTATGTCTTTAAAGAATAACATGTCTCACCAGACTGATAACTTGACTCCCTCCTTTTCTGAAATTTGATTACTCAAGAATTAGTCTCTGTGAAAACATACTTTTGTTAAACATTTATAAATGTGGTGTCCTTTTTGCCCAAGCATGGTGAATCTTCTAGGGTTGTTGTCTTTACCTGTTCATGTCATTATCGATACAAGTATTAAGGAGAAACCTGAAGAAAAGGTCAAATACAATGTCTCATGTGGACATTTCTAATAATAGTACAACAGTTCATGATTGAATAAATCAAATGGAATTAAATGTCACGTAACTGGATTTGGCATAATCAAATGAAGGTGACCTGGTCTGTGATGTCTGTGCAAATGAAAAGGTTGAGAAGTCAGTTTTACAGCATGGTTTTTAGTAGCACTGATACAGCTTGGTGTTGCTGAATATTCTTTCAGTATTATTCTAATTGACTAATCACATGGCAACGGGATATAAATTACAAGCAGCATTCTTTATTTACAGTATGCCAAACACTTATCAAGGATGACATAACAGTCCGACACATCATGACATTCCCTCCATTTCTTCCAGAGTTAAAGCTTGGTTTATTGCTGATGCTGACACCAAAGAACCAGGAGAGATACTTCTCTGTCCAGTGATTAAGACATGTTCCATCAGAGATGGTTATAAAGAATATATTGATACAGACTGATACAGTCAACGAGACATCATCCGGACAAATTCTGAAATCAGAAAGAGGGGGGGGGAGGGGGGGAGTCATAAACACACTTTTTGTCATGCACTGAAAGAGAGGCACCGTGGCGGCGGTATAATACAAAATGAGTGTCTACGGGTTTCCCTGCTCTGCATACCCTCAAAGTCCACAAGTCCGTCTCCGTTCAGATCGCCGTCTCGTAGGATATCATCGATGTCTCGCGGGCTCAGTGTTTCGCCCATCAGCTTCTTCATGGCCTCTCTGAGCTCAGTCAGGCTGATCATTCCATCACCATTGGAGTCAAACTGAAGTGAGAGCAATGGTCAGCATATATTGTACAAATGCATGCAAGCTTCTACAGGCCTAAAGCTGTAAGTTGTGTGTGTGTGTGTGTGTGTGTGTGTGTGCATTACCTCTTTAAAGGCATCTCTGAGCTCCTTCACCCCTATCATATCTGCCGTCTCAGCCAGCATCTTAGGCCCCATGAGCTCCACAAAGTCCTCAAAGTCGATCTTACCTCCAGCTGCACAATCAAACATAAGTCAAGCCCTGTCAAAGTGCAGGTTAAACGAGCAATGTTTTGTGTCTCGTAAAGATGATGTCACTCACAGATCTGCTGGCTGAGCTCAATGAGTTCCATTTCGGTGGGCATGTACCCCATGGTCCTCATGCACTCTCCCAGGTCCTTACAGTTGACGAAGCCGGTCTTGTTCTTATCAAACTCTGTGAAGGCCTCCCTTAGTTCTAAACACAGTACACACACACATGGACAGTACAGTGAGGCTTGTTGATTCAAGGACAAAAAGGAAATGAGAGCGAGAGAGGAGCTGTTGTGTCTTACCTTCAATTTCCTCTGGCCGTAAGTCTCTGTCCTTCAGAGAATGAAAAAAGACAGAGCAAAAGGATTAGCTATACACTACGTTCCTTGTCTCCTTTTAATAAAACACACATCTATCTCTTTTGCTCGATCTCTTTCTCTCCGTCCCTAAGTTAAAGTTCCACTCTAGTGAGCTCATTCCAATTTCATATACAACACGGAGGCCTTGGGAGCAGGGGCACGGAAGGTGGGCTCAGCCAATCTCATAATCTCAAACCACCATCATCATCATGGCAAACGCCACGGTATACTCCACACACAGTCATAAAGTGTAACATACTAGATAATCCCAGATTTGGGAATATTGCAAGCAAAGCTTGTGGAAGGGCATGACCCAGTGATGCTCATTCCAAACCGTTTGCCTCTGAGGAATTCACTCTGCCGTCTCTGTGCCCATTTGTCCATCTTCTACTGAATTCGTTCACAGTATGTGGTAACACAGGTCACACAGTTCACACTGTATATTTTCAAAATAAATATTTGCTAAATTGTATTTTGCTATTGTAATAAAGGGCGCAGGAGCACCAAATGCTGAGACCCACCTCTGATTGTCCAGTGATATCACAGAACAGGGCTTTCATTAGTAAACTTTGTTGACTTATGGTTTTATATAACCAAAGGTAGCAGAGCTTTAACAGTATTATAAGTATTATTTAGCTGGAGTGGAACTTTAACTGATCCGTATGAGTCAAATTCTGAAACTGTCTGACAAATATACAGCATTTAGTTGACACAATCATATTGACAGACCCCTGGAGGAGCATGGTCACAGTGAAGAGAATGACAAACACATTGAACAGATCATTTTACCTATGTCCATTCAACAAAGCATGACTGGAAAAACAACAGGCATTATGAGGATTGCACTGATGACTTTTAAAGGACCATTGAGTTAAAAACACACAGACAAACATGTGAATGCAGAAGATTGCGGTGATAAATGTCCTTTCCTGAGGCGTTTAGTCTCCAAAATCTCCAGATACATTTCTTAGTGATTCAGTTCTTTTGCTTGATCATCCAGGAACCTTTCCTGACTCATTTATTCAGGGGAAAACATTATTCAGGGGACTCCACTAATAGATGACATGATGGTTGACGTGATGATGATGAGATAATGTCATGGTTGTTCCTTTTACATGAGATGATGACAGGGGACAAACAGTGTTTCTTTGTTTGTTTGTGTGTGTGTGTGTTTGAGAGAGAGAAAGAGAGATATAGACAGATAGAGAGAGAACGAGAGAGCTATGAGATGTATGAGATTGAAAACTATGATTGATCGTGTGTGTGTGTGTGTGTGTATTTGCGTGTGTTTGTCTGCAGGAGTGTACGTGGCGTTTCTATGGCTGTTTACATACGAGCTGGGCCTGGGCGAATCCCTGCCTGAGGAAGATGCATGCTGGTCCTACGATGTTGTGGAGCATTGTGCAGTTTTGCACCAGAGCACACAGGGGCTCCTGGCCCTGGGGGTGTGGCCCACTGCTGGACCTGCTCCCTTCCACCGACCCCTTTCGGCACGGGAGCAGCAGTACGCACATCAACACACAACAACCAGTCACACCCAGCTCACCAACACTAGTGAAAAAGCTGACCGCTCCTTCTCATACACTGCTAACAGCAAAAGATGAAAGTCAAAGACAAGGCCAGACAGACTGTTACATGGAGAAACTGTATTGCCTTGTCTTGTGTGTTGCCTCCAATGCTGCCAAATCCAAGAATTCATAAATGTGTATAAATGTGAAAAGGCATAAAGACACACAGATAGAATGACAAACAGTCAAACACACACGCATAGTCGCATACATGCCTGCATGTACATTAACAGGTGTACATTCCTTACTGCAGTACCAAGTTCCAATTCCAATTCATAAAGTTCCAATATATACAGTAGTTCAGTATTTTGTGTGCCTTTGCAGGTTGTATACCACCTGCCTAATCACATACTGAATCATACAGTTTACCATATAAATGTTATATATGAATTGTTCCTTACCTTCTTGAGAATGTTGTCTTTCATTGAAGGTTTTGTGCAGTTACCCATGCCACAAATCCTAGAGGTAACTCCTCCCTGCACTTTGCCGCTGTCTCAATTTGTCTTAATTTTGTTCTATGGCAAATTCAAAGACTCAAAAACTATGCCAAACTCAAAGACCAAATACACTGGCAGCCTCAAGATCTAGCCTCTGAACTGAGCAAAGACCTCGTAGTCCAGCGCTAATGAAGCTCACACACACTCATCTATTGACCACTAACAGACCAAAGTAACCATACAAACCTCTATTGACCGAAAATGTCCCGACTCCGCCACGCCACGCCACCAATCAATCCCCTAATTACAGACATGTGACCTATTTTTCGACATATCAAATGTATTTATCCTGACACGATGCCTCACTGCACAACAGCTTTCACAGTCACTCTTCATCGTCCTCTCCACTTATTCAACTCTCTCTTCTTTTGCCCCACTGAATAATCTCTCTCTCTCACTCTCTTTCTCTCTCTCTCTCTCTATCTCATTCTCTTGTTGTGTTACTCGAGGGTTATTGGAAATTACTGCTTTCACAAGATGGGTGAAATAGCTGTGGGTAAGAGCGTGGGGAAAAAGAGAGGGAGAGAGAATTAAAGGAGAAAACGAGAGGCTTTTTTAATCCTCACATCTCAGATTAAAGAGGTGGAGGGAGGGGGTGGAGAGGGGGAGATAAGGAGATTGAAACAGAAGTGTAAAAAGAAGGGAGAGAAAAGCATGAAGGGGAGTGCCAAGAAAGGGAGGGAAGGGAGATGAGGGAGATAGAAAGAGGGAGAGAGACGGAGAGGGAGGGAGAGAGAGAGAGTAAGAGGGGACTAGTTGCATATGTGTGTAAGTGACTATTGTGTGTGTGTGTGTGTGTGTAGACCTTGGTCCAGGTCTACTGTTATGCTACTGGTTTATTCCGTATAACCTGCCCAGCATGTCTGTAATCCACAGTAATCCACACACGTACACAGACGCACACAGAGAAGCCAACACTTACTGACAGAAATGTACTCTCTCTCTCTCTCCCTCACACACACACACACACACACACACACATGCACATACACACCCACACACCCCCCCCCCCCCCCCCCCCCCCCACACACACACACATGGCCTATGATATAACTCTCAGAGCAGAACAGAAATTGAAATGAATTTAAATGAAATTGAGTGTGTTGTCAGCTTCACATGTTTTACATATGTCTGTACATATACATGCATTTTCTGTAACCTGGTCATCTGTGTTTATGTTTCTTTCACCCTAGCTAAGCTCAAAACAAAAACAAAATATGTCAGAGAGCTCACCCTTGGAACCAAATGGAATTGTGGGATGCATTTTGAGGATCAGAGAGATGACCAGCTGTTATCTAAGCTCTCGCCTTGCCAGCTCTGCCACAGTAGTAATCAGACATAGTCTGCTTTTGTTTTGGGTTGTTTAGATTGGTGACTCAGGGTGTGTGTGTGTGTGTGTGTGTGTGTGTGTTGATACGTTTGCTTAAACCTGGCAAAAAAAAAAAAAACACTTAAGTAAAGTTTGACCATACTGCCTGTAATATAAACAGCCATCATATTTAGTAAAATGGAGTATGACAAGAACATACACTTTGAAAAAGAACCAGACAGGATAGAGAGAGACAGCAGGAAGAAAGGAAGGCAGGAGGTGCCAGAGATAGCCACAGATGGACAGCAGGTGGCACTATGAGAGAGATGAACGACTCACTCACTCTGCAGGCAAACAACATTTTTAGACCCAAGCATCTATTACGTAATGATCCTCTAGCAGTTCAACACAGCAGGTAAAAAAAAGATCCTACTATGCCTCATGTTTACAATAACAAGTTGAGGTTGAATAAGGTCAAGAGATCCAGTAAATTAATGCATCAATACTTATATTATTCACAATATTACATTAGTAACCTCAATTATTGTAACCAAAAACCTGTGACTGTTGTGAATGTTGTTCAAAACATGAAGAGTCATACATATCTGACAGTAACATTATTTTGATATTTGAGGTGATGGCCTCTGGTAATTTTATAAAAAAGGGACAACATTGTTGATTTGATGGTCTCTCAAGTCATTGCTGATGTACCAGCAGCTCCCTTCACTCTATCATTTTAAAACATGGTATTGAAATGCATACATTCATTCTAAGGAATGGAATGAGGATTCTATCACATAAATTAAGCAGTAATGGCTTATTTGGGTGATCAAGTTTAAAAATGTTTTCCTGGTCTGCAGAATTTGTTTACCTGACATTTAATTCTAACATGGGCTCACTTTAGCCGCTTGCTTTGGCGTGCCTGTTTAGCCTGCTGAATAAATGATGGGGAGGAGAACTCATCCACCATAAGTGTACGTGATGGGGTTTCTGCTGGGAACCCTTGTGGGTTGAGCTATCAGTTTTTTAATCTCTGATGATTCAGGCTTGATGTAAGATTAGCCTGCTCTCGCGCGGCAACGCTACACCCAGTGACATCCGATCTGGGACTGAGATCTGAGTATGTCTAGCACAGGGGGATGAGTCGCACGAGGCCTTTAACTTCAACCCATGCATTGATCTTTGACATCGCCTCTCTTCAATGTCTTCAATGTTATATGACCTCTCACAGCTGTATGTAACCTATGTGTATGAGTGTGTGTCTGTATGTGTATATGTATGTGTCTGTATGTGTATGTATGTGTGTGTGTATGTGTCTGTATGTGTGTCAAAAGGTGTATGAATGCATGTGACTTTGTTTGTGTATGTTTCATTTTTATCCATTAATAATGATCTAGAATAAATCGAATTAATCCATTCTACGTTTTTCTGGTTTGATATAGAAACATCTAGACATTTTCTTCTTTCATAGTTCCTTTTTCCTTTTCAAAAAGTCTTTCTAACCTTCCTTTCCCTCTGGTTTGCAAGTCTACCCATGATATCAGTTACAGATTAAAGGTTAATGATGCAGGGTATCACAGAGTCTAAGCTCCCTGAGGCAGGGCAGGCACATAGTTTAATTCCCTCAATCGTTGGAAAAACTGAGAAGGTTGCCTCATTGAGGCCCTACAATGTTTGTCTAAGAGAAAGACTTTGATGTGAAAAGACACAACAACGGATACATTTCACATGGTATTTATAATTCTCTTGAATAGTGTTAGTCAAACCAAGACATTAAGTTATGCCATTTCGTCTGAGTCCACAGGTGGCTTGGACAGATGTATTGTGTTTTAATGCGGAGGAGCGTTTTGTGTGAAGGATCTATTGTGTGAAGCAAAGAGTATAAATAGTTAAACACCTCCAGGAACTTCCATTGCGTTAGATAATGAGCGCCTCACAACATTTCATTAAGGCTTTAGGAAATGAAAATGATGCCTAGAGGATTTATCTGCTTAAGGGAGGATCAAGCCCATAATGAAGTTTTGGCCAAGTTAGTGATGATGTAACAGCCTCCAGCTACCCCTGTCAATATCCCTGGGGGAGGCATAGTTTTTGGGGCCATGTATCTAACCTTATCAACCTGATCTGCACCTGCAAAGCTGTGGTCTACACATCAATAGCATCCAGGGATGAGCATACGCTCCTTGTTGATATCATTTATAAAGCTTCATGGAAAAAGTGCATGTAGTTCGAGAACTGCACTTTAGGCTCATTAAAATATACCTTATTTACACATTATTCACATAAAGCACACATTTTTTACAGGTGACCACTGTTATAACTGATCAAAACTGTCCACCATAACATGATGAGCATGAGCGAATTCATATCTATTATGATTATACATTGTGCTTTCCTAGAATGAAACGCTCACCTGGCCAAAAACGGAGTCCACAATAGGCACCAGGTCGGATTGGTCAGGCTTCCCCTGATCCCCCGCTTGTCCTCCCTCGTTTTGCATGATCTCTTCTTCCTCTTCTTCTTCTACGTCTTCTACTTCTTCTTCCTCCTCTTCTTCGTCTCTCACTCTCTCAACAGGGAAGAACTGGCTCAGTCTTCTCTCTGGCGTCCTGGCACCACTTACGAATGCCTCAATGGCTGATGCGCTCTCACTCTCCCGCCTTCTCTGTTTCTCCACCTTTCTCTTGATGGCGGCTTGAACCTATGAGAGACAGCGAGAGAGAGTGAGAGAGAGAGAGTAAGAGAGAGTGCAAGAGAGAAAGAGAGAGAGAGACAGGACGGCTGGGTTCTCAACAGAGTTCTCAACGGAAAAAAAAAATGATCCAAAAATGATTCAACCAATAGTTAAAATAAAAAACACCTGTTTCGGGTGTTTTGAGTATTGTAACCTTTTTGTAGTTACAAACTGGTGTCCTGAGTATTTTAATAATTTGTATAAAGTGTAGAAAAACATTTCTATAAAATGTTTATTTAATGATTACTGCTCACATCTAACTGAAATACCAGTGGTGGGACTCACATTGTCAGGTGGCCTCACATACTGTGGCTATGAATTATGGCTGTAGCTATTCTTGCTCTGTAATCACAACATAGGCCCTCTCAAGATGCTTCATCACAAAAATTATTGGATCATCTCAGATGCAAGGAGAGAGAGAGACAATTAATCTTGTCAAGATGACATAACCAGGCAAAACAAAGGACATTCTTGTAAACATCAAATTTGATAGGCTAAATCCTAGCCTCAATTTTAGGTATGAATATGGCTGGTGTAACAAGGATTGATCACTCCTGGTCACTGTTGTTAGAACCCCTGGTCACTGTTGTTAGAATCCAAGTAATACATGATTAACTTTCATGATTAGTGTTAAATGTTATTTACACATCATTTATGATAAAGAATCCATCACTGCAACCATAGTTTCTATGTGTTATTTTGTGAAATACACCTTGAAACATGATAAACAGATTAGAGAAATATATTAATTCTGGTCAGTTATTCTATGATGTGATTTCCGATTTTGCAATGCTCATGATAAAAGTACTTTATAACAAATTTAGACTAGTTTAAGTTGATGTCCTGCCTTGGCACTTTCATTTGCACAGCAACTTTTTACCAAATGTGTGATCTAATCTCATGTAATTTGAATTTAGGCACATATACAATAGCTATTCATGCATATTCAAACATTAACAGACACCTCAGAAACTCATTTAGAAACATGAAAGAATAAAAACAGTATACATTGGTATATGAAATTACCTAAAACATGAAGCACCTGTTTAATCTACTTCCCTCTCTCTCTCACATGCTTCCACACACAGACGAGTACCTGTTTGTTTTCATTTCAGCAAGTTACCTCTCATGAACTCCTTTTATGCCACATGCAAAAAATCCCAAATACTCAAAGGAAAATGTACACACAAGCAAGCACACACACACACACAGAGAGAGTCCTCAAAAACTATTTTGAGAAAAATACCCACCTGTTTAGATCCATGCAGTGATTATCCACTCAGTAGCTGAGCTCATTGATATGCTCTTGACATACTCTTTACAAACACAAACACATACATGCACGCAGGCAGGCAGCCACACACACAGACACTCCCACCTGTTTAGCAGATTTCTCCTGCGGAGCGCTTATCCCTGATGCGCTGCCTCCTGCACCGCCGTTCCCTTCGCGAATAAGCATGAACATCCTGCCACGCTCTCTTGCACGCTCCCTCTCCCTCTCTGTAAGCTAACCTCTCTCCACCCCCCTCCCTTTTTTCGTCCTGCTGTCAAACTTTTCTACCCTCCGCTGAAATCTGTTATCCTTCTCTATTAAACTCTAGCTTTTTTTAAACTCTTTTAGAGAAAGTTAAACTTGGTTGAATTATTGCTCATTGAAGGTCCCAAAATCAGACAGACATCAAATCTCAAAAATCTGAAGACTTTCTTTGATTTTGCTCGGGTCTCCTTTCCATCATCCTAAACTCTCTGCCCATTGCTCCCGTTGCTCTCCTTGATGTCGTTTTCCGTTTACCTGCCGACTCTGTTATCTTTCGCTCTGGTTTCTGTTTGTGTAAACTGCCCGGTTGTTTTGGCCGCTCGCTCTCCCCTCTTGCCAGTGCACCCAGGTGTGTGTGTATGTATGCGTGAGTGTTTTATCCTGTAGACGAATCAGCAGCTGAGGTATAGGGTTCCTCTCCCTATCTTCCTCTCCCACAGGTGACACTCTATACGTCCCTCTCTCCACCTCTGTTCCTCTTCCTCTGGAGTTGTGGTCAGAACTTGTTGATTTAAGCAAAGGACAGGTATTCTACTAATTATGTGTGGCGAAGCAAAAACAGCTTTTTTTTAATGAATGCCTGATGCAGAAATACAGTACATGACTACAGATTGAAACATGCCTTAATGGCCATGTATGTGGAGACAACTGTCTCGTAAGCTAAGACACACACACACACAGACAGACACACAGACAAACACACACACACACACAGACACAACACACAGACACACACACAAACAAACACACACACACGCACGCACACACACTCACACACACATTCATGCACACACGCACACATACACACAGTCAAACTCACAAGTTCACACAAATGCACACCCAGACATCTGCTCCTCAGATTTTAAACGTCAGTAGGTATTAACATATCACATCCTCACTTGGCATGCTAGCAATGAGGCTCAATCCAGTAGTCCAAAAAAACTGATTTAATAATACTCTTGATAATATCCGCTGGGTTATTCTGAGTGTCCCATACAAGTCATTTCTAAGCTTATTTCATTATCCCCATACCACAGTAAATCTCTTTCTCAGTCCTGGCATCACCTCTCCAAAAACGTCCCCCCAACCCCCCTTCACTAATCTGTGATTTCAGTTGTGATTCAAATTGTAGGGGGTACCTTGACATGGACAGGCAGCAGTTCAAACTGACATTAGGACACTTCCATCGAGAAGGGCATGAAGCAGCACATTCAAACCTGCTATATTACTCATGGGGGTAAATTTAAAATGAATGTCAAGTTGTTTCATGGCCATCAGTCTATGGGTTCACATGAGGTGAACTGTCAGGTCATTTTACCCTGGCACTCCTCTGACACAGGAGTCAATGTCAAATGTTAAACTCAGGGAGCATGAAACAACAGCAGTCACATGATTAACAGCTTTGATATATTAATTACAATGTGCTTCTGGGCAACTGATTGGAACTGAATGTTTTTGGGTTTTTTTGGAAAATGTATGATTACCTAATCCCATTCCTCCTTTGGCATTTGCCAGTTTTACTAATTCCAGCTCAACTCAATTTCACTGTGATTTTGTTTGATAACGAGCATTTCAAGAACACTAAATTTGTCCTTGTACACTGTGAAAACTGAGCATTTCAGGAACACTGCATTTGCCATCATGCACTGTAATAATCCTATATTTATGGGAAATAGGAGCTCATAGTTTACTTTGTGCTGTCATATTAGGCCTATGTGTTTATTCATATATTATTAAAAAAATCACATTACCTCCATTATTGCTGTATATGACAAGCAAACATAAATATCCAGAGATTAAGTGCATGTCTGAAGTACTCTGCAGCACTGAGACAGATGGTCATTTATGATAGCAAGCCAAAGGTTACTCTGATTAACCAATATTAGAACACGATATCATTTTGTAGTAGGGTTTTTTTTTATAGCCTAGCGTCTCTGAGTCGTGCACTGATGATGTTAGCCTTTGATTGGCCTATGATATGTGCTTAAATGGTTCATTAGAATGGAAGAATGGCAGCCAAATGACAAAAACGTCTTCCTACTCATCAAATATTAACAGGTGGAGGCTGTAGTTCAGAGGCAAAGAAAGAGATCTGTCTCTGGAAAAAAAAAAGGCAGAGATAAGAGACACAGGAGGGTATTTAAAGAAGGCAGACTGACCCGGAGGTTAAAGGACAGGGAAGGAGAAAGAGAGTCAGACTAGTAGATAGAGAGAGAGAAAGAGAGAGAATCAGAGGAACACTCAGACAGAAAGAGAGAGAGGGACAAAGGAGAAGACAGAAAGTCTGAAAGAGAATGATAAAAACACAAAGAGTCAGGGAAGTGGCCTATTGTTATTGGTAATGCTCTAGTTCGCATTAGACAAAAGCGTCTTTTAAATACAATAACCATAACCATTACCATATTGTTTGATCAACAGGTTAAACCTCAATCAATGTGCCCCCGGACTTCACTCTTCAAGTCTTTAAGCCTCTTTGTACTCTCATTGAAAATGTTGGATAAATGTTGTATAAAGATGTAATTAAGGCTCACATGCTCAACACCTGAATTAAGTCATGTCAGAAAATGCATGGCTGAATTAAATTACAATGACAGATGAAGAATGAGAGAGAGAGAGATGCTGGAGTTGACGGGTGATAAAACAGTAATGTAAGACTGAGGTCTTGTGTTACTACATGTCGTTCACCTCACAATGATATCTTATTACCTCCTGAAAGAGAGAGGGAGAATGAGAGAGAGAGAGAGAGCGCAAGAAGGGGAGGAGAGAGAGTATAAGTCTTGGACACTATAAGAAAGAAATTGGAGTGCGTAACGTAGACGGTGGTCATTGATAATTAATAGTCCCCTGTGAGCGATCATGCGTCACTTGAGGGAACCATTTAGATTGTGGATAAAAAAGGTAAACGTGTGTGCATCCATGAGTTGCGTGCATACCAGGGATGTGGTATGTTTTAACGTCTGTGTGTACATCTGTGTGTGTGTGTGGGTTTGTGTGTGTATTGTGTGCATACCAGCGATACCTTATGCTTTACCATCTGTGTGTTCGTGTGGGGTATAGGGACGGTACCCACGTCTGTAACAGACAGCGCTGAGTGTGTATCCTCATCTTGCCCTGCGTGAGATGAAAGTGTTTAGCTAGACACTACGGCAGCCTGTCTCTCAAGGATTAGAAGTTAATATTCAAAACAATTTACTTTCTAATCCCACACAACACACAGATTACGGAGAGGAGGGAAAGGGAGAGATAGAGAGATGAGAAAGAGAGGCTTGAGTATGGCTTGAGTTTGAGTTTGATTAGTTTGGTGACGAGAGGAAAGAATACCAAGGAACGGAACAAGTGACATTACAGGATCATGGGATGGCAGATTAGAGGAGTCATCATCGAAAACGTTTTAGAGACAATGATTAATTCAATTCTGGTAAACATTGCTGCATCACTTGATTTTTGCAAACGTTTATTCTGATTTTATATCTGGTAGCTCGGGGATGGGATCCGGTTAAATCCCCAGCAACACAGTCCACATATTTGGCACCATCTAGTGGATCACATAGGGCAGAGTTTCTAAGGGCTATTCAAGCCACCTAAGGGCCCAAATATAGCCCTGCGTCTGTGTCCCGTGCATGCGATGCGTGATTGCGTCATCAACGCGGCATGCAGGGGGTGTTGTGTGCCTCCCAACATATGTGACCCACACAGAGGAGTGCCACAAGAGGTTGTTAGATCTATAAAAAAAACATTTCACAAAATTCTTGCTGAAGTGTTAATCCAGTGAGAACAAACAGGTACCTAATCTACCTGCAAATTGTGTCTCCAAGCCAGTTTGTCTGCTCTGTCTTAAGAGCTTCACAATGATCAGATACATTTCTGAAATAAACACTGACTTCAAGTTCATTTGGGTGTTGTGGAGCAGTAACCTGACTCTCGCCAGATGAATTTCGTTCCGCCTAGCTCCACTCATCCATCTGGGATCGATCCATTGGAGTGGTGCTTCAGAAGGCTGGGCCTTATCAAAAATCCTTGCATATGATTGGATAAGCCACTTGTCCGTCATCTATTGACGTGTTACTTCACACCTCACATCGAAGCCAACCCGTGACGCTGAGAACAGTCTCACAGTCGCTTCTACGCTACGTCACATCTATGAAATTCCCGCCCTGCATCCTGATTGGCTCTACCATACAATCTCGTGCCGAAATCACTCTCAACGGAAGCGGTCCCAGATGGATGTGAGTGGAGCTAGGCGGAGCGAAATTCATCTGGCGAGAGTCAGGTTAGTGGAGCAGTGCTAGTGGAAGAGAAGATCAAACTTATCTTTATAATTCTTAGCCGCCTCTCCCAGCATCATCTCCCAGCACCTAACACTAATCTGGATCTGCAGATGACAAATATTAGTCACAAACACACAAAAAAAGAGTCAAATGTGTTAGTATTGTGCATTGCTATATCTTCATATATCAGTGTCTGGCACCTGGTGGACAAGTGGTGACAACCTGATCTATATTTGAGACCATTTTTCATCAAGAGAAAATCACCTCTCATTCCTGTGGCCATATACTACACCATATTGGTAGTAGGGCTATGCAGCCTACATGTAGAGTTAATGTGAGTTACACCAGTTTTTTCAGTTATATGTTGGATATACTCTATGTTCCTTGGGTTGCCATGGTTTAACTACTCAGCTGCCTTAGCGACAGCTCACTAGAACAGATGTGTGCATATGGTGAGAGGTTCCACCCAAGAGCTCACTAGAACAGAGGTGTGCATATGGTGAGGGGTTCTACTCAACAGCCCACTAGAACAGAGGTGTGCGTATGGTGAGAGGTTCCACCCAAGAGCTCACTAGAACAGAGGTGTGCATATGGTGAGGGGTTCTACTCAACAGCCCACTAGAACAGAGGTGTGCGTATGGTGAGAGGTTCCCGGTTGCGGCCGTTGATAATGGGCCAGGGGTTGAAGTAGGGGTAGACTGGCTCAGTAAAGTGTGCATCACTGAACGTAAACAGGTGACTCATATCTCCTGCATCGTAAAAGGCCACCAGGCCACGGTCGTAGTCCAGGTAGATGCCAACGCAGTCGGGCTGGCGACTGGGGTTCAGTGGGCAATCCTCGGCGCTGGTGCACGCCTCGTACTCGCTGCCGTTGCTCAGCACCAGCGTCCAGAAGCCGTCCTCCGGGCACAAGCTGATCTCCTCCTTGCGGTTGACCGAGGCAGCGGCCACGCCCAGACCCCAGGCCGTCTTGGCCCCCACCTCCACCTCCCAGTAGTGGCGGCCCTCGGTGAAGGGCTCCGTGCCCAGCACGATGTTGTAGAGGGTGAAGCGCTCAGGGTTGTTCGGCAGACCTGATTGGATCTCCCCAACTCTCACGCTCCGTCCACACGGGGAGACATGGAGACGGGGGTAGGCAGTGGAGGGGTCCAAGACCACTGGCTCCACCACTGAGGAAAAGGGCGGGGGAGGAAGATTATATCAAAATTCAAACCCATACATTAAATTAGATGTGATTGCCTTAAAAATATTGGATTTATCAACGTTCTGAGAGTGGCATGAGTTCATGTATATCTGTGTAGAGTTTGTACACTCTAAAAAGTGATGTATTAAAAATGACACATGAGCTGAACATTTTTCATTTCATAATTTGCAGTAATATGCATACTGAAACAATCATATGTAATAATGCATATACTGTACTGGAGTAGATTATTTCAGGATACAGAAATTCTGTACTACACTCATGGAATTACTGGAATATCATGGAATTTTCGAAAGTCTATTCCAGACATGAAAAGTCAGGGAATTTTATCATTTTGGGGGCAAAGTCATGGAATATGAGGGAATTTTGCTGTAGCAGTTTAAAATGTACTTGCCAAAATACATTACAATACTCTTGACTGCTATATGGGTGCTCTGAAATCATTGGTTGGTATATTGTACTATTCATTGTATAGTAAGTCATGGAAATTCAGTTTTTTTGTACGGTGAAGTCAGGGAAAAGTCATGGAATTTTACATTTGACTTAAGAGTGGGAACCCTGTACACTGCACACTATCCCAGCTATGATTTGTTAAGGAGAACGCCCATCTGACACCGACTTTTGCACGTACGTGTCAGAGACTGTGTGTGTGTGTCTCTGTCTCTCTCGCTGACCTCTGACTGTGGGTGTGTTTGTGTGTGAGAGAGAGATAGAGAGAGAGAGAGAAAGAGTGTGTGTGTGTGTGTATGTGTGAGTGTGTGTGTCTGTGTTTACCTGGCTTCAAGGCTGAGTTCATTTTCTTCCAGACTCGATACTGCAGTGGGCCTACAAATTCCCCCTCTGGCAGCTCTGCACACACACCCTGAGGCTTCTCAAACACACACTCCGCACTCATCACAAGGAACAACAGAATCCCGAGTAAGCAACTTTATATGGTCACTGCAACATGTGGTGAGTAACTGGCCTATATGCAGTATGTGTGAGCATGTGGGTACATGTTGGTGTTCCTTCATTACTGTGCAGCATTGCAGCAGCTCAGGCAGGCAAGTTCAGATCCTGCATGTCTGTACTCACCTCTCAATGAAACATTTAACTCCCTGAAAAGAAAACCAAAATAGATAAGTCAAAGGTCAATCTTTGTGTTTTTAATTTGAACTAATGTCTACCTTTCTTCACCTAAATTCACTACCCTCTATTCCTGTTATGTCTCTAGCGTTCTCTCTATTCATTGTGTTTGCCTTACTGTAAGCAGTTTGGGGTTATCTTTCTCGTTGAGTTTGGTGTGTATTGTTATGGCAGCGAGCTCCAGTTCACTCATCTGCTCAGTGGTTTGGGTGAGCAAGTCATTCAGCTGCCCCAGTTTCTGCTCTTTGGCTTGTCTGAGTCGCGCTTTCATTTCCTCTTCCTGTCGTGACAGGAAGTCACGAAGTTCCTGGAACTCAGTGCTGATCTGGTGATCCAGTTCCCCAGCTCGTTCCTGGGGAGAAGACTAATAATTAATTACCATAATTGTACAAGCATTTGAAATGTTTGTTTATGAGGCCTGACTCACAAAAGTGTCATTAGATGTTGCCAATACGGTCTGTGTATTTTGTTTGAAAACATAGGGTGGGGTTTTGTTTACTTCAAGTCAGCTGTAAAATAGAGTAAGCGCCAGGCTTTTGCCATTGCAGCATGACAGGCAGCGTGGGACTGCCATTAAGGTTAAAATTAGCTCAGAGAATGTCACACTTATCCAACAACCAGACATTCTGGTTCCCAAAAACACTCCCTGAAGACAGTTCTGGTCCTACCTTGAGGAGCAAGATGGTGTCATTTGTCTGGAATTGATAAGCAGCGGCCTCCTTCCTCTGTTCCCCGACTCGTTCAAGCGCAAGACACAGCTTTTCCTAACACATTAAGACACACAGAAGACAAGTTATCATCTAAGAGCCTGTATTAACAAACTCGTAAATCATTCTCTAGAACTGGAATTTCAACTAAAAGAGTAATATTTAAGTTGCTTCAGTGGGCCACAAGACTGCTTCAGAAAGGGAGCCAATGACCTAGACTGTCAGGTTGGCGTAGCCTACATACTGGGCAGCAGTCCAATGAACAGAGTAACTGACTTTATCCAATAAAATGTAACAAGATTTGCGTGATGACTGCTCAGATCCAATTGTGGTTTGAAAAACAGTTTAATGTGATAGCCTCTTGTTTGCAACCAACGGTTTATATTATATATCCAACATCCACTGGCCTTGTGATAGAGGTGAAAATCTTTTGAAACTGATCAGTGTCACACACTCACTAAATTCCTCCATGTAGGCTACCCCCTGAAAGTGACACATCAGGTAGCATAGCCTATTCCAATTAGTGGTTTAACTTTGTTTGAAAACTTTTTTGAAGAGAATTTGTTGCACTCTTAAAACGAATGTGTTGTCCCTATCTGGACACTGAGATGTGTAAAAAAAACAAAACAAGGTAAGCGGTTTCAACACAAGTTGTGTTATTTTCAACACATGTTGTGTAACAAATGAAAAAAAAAAACTGTGTTGTCCCTATCTGGTCACAGAGATGTGTTAAAAACAACATAAGTTGTGTTGTTTTCAACACATTTGTTTTAAAAGTGTGTGCTCTCCACTGAAGGTGATTTTGTGATTTGTATATTCACCTCTTATTTCATGCTACGCCCATGAAAGGTCTCTCACCTGAGTAGCATAGGCTACTTTGGATATGTTTAGGGTCCAGACATAGGCTATGGTTAAAAGTTTGCTAAGTTCCGAGTCGGTATTTATTATGTCATCCTCCCTATATAAAATGTGTGTCAATTTTTTAGTGATGCATCATGCAGGAGAAATTGTGCAGGGTTATTTCAGTTAGCCTACCTCTTACCTTGTAATTTTCAAAAGCCTCGTTGATGGGAATTACGTTGTGAGTCTTGTGGTCCCGGGACATCCCGCAAACAAGACAGATTGCCACCTGGTCATCTTCACAGTAGAGCTTTAATTTCTCCTCGTGTTCAAGACACATGTCAGGTTCAATTTTGGTTTCGGAGTCCTCACCGCTACAACTGGAGGTGGACGCCTCCGGTGATTGACTCCTCTGTGCTGGTTGGGGGTCCTTCGGCCGCGCGTCGTCCATTGCTCTCGCGCGGCGCACACTGTCCACAACGTTACAAAGAAGTGAATTTGGTCTCAGTCTTTTGGAGCATGTCTTACGGCACTGAGGGCAAGTCGATTCGTCTTCAGACTTTGCCTCCCAACACCTACCAATACAAGCACGACAAAAGTGATGACCGCACTCTAGGATAACCGGCTCGCGGAACAAGTCAAGGCATACGGGACAGGTAAGTTCTTTATGAAGCTCCTCTAGCGCAGCGCCCTCCAAGTCCGTATCCATATTCGTCTGAGAAACGTGTATACTGACAGTGATAAATATTACTACAAGCTTGCTAGCATGACTTTCAGACCGCCTCCTGGGGCGGAGTTCGTGCCACTATCTCTGACAGAAGGAGGGCGTGCGTCAACATGACCACGGCGAGTAAGATAGGCCTACAGGTGTTATGACTTGGTTATGTAGAGTAAGGTATGAGCTACACCAGGCGCGTAACTAAAGCGTTCCGTTCGCGACGCGTAAAATCCATTTTAGATGAATGGTCTATTTTTTTCGAACGTACGCCCCACTGACTGGTGTAGCTACTTCCATTGATTATAATGGAAGCTAATTGTTGCGGCAGACGCTACGCGAACGGAACGCTTCAGTTACGCGCCTGGTGTAGCTCATGCCTAAGAACAAACAATCCCAGCGGCTACAGTATGTCTCTATGTGTCTTTTGGGGACTTTTTCATTTATATAGTTGTAAATCAGATGAGATCATTAAAACGCGGATGAGAACAGTTTTAGCCTACCGACCTATGCTGAGTTAGCTAAAGAAGACTTTAAAAGAATACATTTTAAATAACTTTAAATGTATAATTTCTACACTACGAAATGCTGGATTTTGTATGATAAACTGTATTGAGCTCAGGTAGTCTTCAATCTCATTCCTCTTAGGTCAGTTATGTGAGGGTGAGTGTGGGATTCTTTGTGAAAGTGTGCCTTATCTACATCCTCCAAAGTCACACCTCTAGTACACACAGACTCAAGTCAAATAGACCTGCTCACATCTGTGGATTGGGCATTACCTCTCTCCTTCAAGTTTTTAAAGGTCACACCTCCATGCAGAGGTTAAAGGCTCCGTTTTTTTTTTTAACAAAGAAGCTTTCTCAGGAGTTGTTGGAATGTCAGTTGACCTTTTGTGACCGAGTTAAGAGTCTGAGTGGAAATGTTTGTTTTTGAAAATGGCCATCATATAATCCTGTAATAGTAATGTTGATGGATGTTCACCTCGTACCAGATGCACAGGAAGAAACATTAAACTCAGTCATCATTAAACTCAGTCATCATTTTTTTTACATTTACATTAGCACTAAAGACCTTTATCAGGAATCTCAGCCACTTTTCCACTTGTGTATTTGCCCCCTTTGTAAGTGCACTTTTGGGGCCATGCCCAGAGTTAAAATTGCAGTTGCAGTTTAAGGGACTTAGCCTATTTTCATGACATAGCTCAACATAAGTGTTAATATTACAGATACATTTAGATTATTCGGCACCTTTTAATTCAGCATTTTTTAACTAAATGTCACTATACCAGCATGCCACAAAATGTCAGTTTCTCTTTAGTTTATTTTGCCATTCAAGTGTCCCAACTCCAAATATCAATGTAGAAAGAAAAAAACACAGTTATGCAAAATAGAATCAGTTCTGAATCAATTGTACTGTATATTTCATAATCAAAATTACTAGTGTTATTTAGAAAAATTTTGCTGATGATGTCAGTGTATGTATGTATTTGTGAGATGATCTTAGAAGTGCGAGCCTCAGTTTATCAGTCTGAGCTGTGAGTTTATTTAACCTCATCTGTGTATGAGGATGTGCTTCTTCAGATGAGCCGACTGGATAAAGGACTTTCCACACACTTCACAACTGTATGGCCTCTCACCGGTGTGGATGCGCTTGTGCCGGGAAAAATTCCCAAGGTCCAAAAACTTCTTACCGCAGTGGGCGCAAGTGTAGCGTGGTTCCCCAGAATGGGTCTTCAGATGCGCGTGGAACACGGCACGGTTCCCAAAAGTCAAACCACAGACACTGCACTCGAAAGGATGCTCTTTAGAGTGTGAGACGAGGTGGAGGTTTAAGTTCGCTTTGGAGATAAACTTGCGGTGGCAGAAGCTGCAGCTGTAGCCATCCTTTCCGCTGTGACTCTTCAGGTGATGTGCTAGGCGGGACTGATACAGGAAGCTCTTGCCACACTGAGAACACTGGTGTCTCTTCTCACCCTGGTGCACTTGCTGGTGTCCACAGAGACCTTGCTGGCTGTGAAATGTCTTACCACAGTTCACACAGCGGTGTTGGCCGCCACCAGGGAAAGAGCTCATGGGAAGATGCCGCACTGGCATTGTCTTCTGTAATGTCCTGGTAGCACTTCCATTAAAGGTAGGAGGTGTGCACGCTGGTCTGTTGGGTAAAGGCAAGCTTGTGTTATAATTACTCTGCTCCTCACTCTGATGGTCAAACTGGCATGTTGAAATATCCACGGTGAGTTTGTTGCCAGTGGGAGAGACAGGGGCCATGCATGCAGCCTGAGGTTGGCCACGGCTGACACTGTGCTGCCGGTATGAAGGGTGAGCATGGTCAGACGGGTCTGTTGACACATGTGCTTTATGGGAGACTTTTTGGAGAGCCGCTGCACTAGCGCTGCTTTGCTCCAGCGTCACAGTCCTCATTTCCATACTGACAGGCTGGGGAGATGATTCCACTTTGATCTCCATCTTGCACTCTGCGCCAGTGGGACTTGGTGGAGGTCTACACGCCCCATTTTGTTCAGCTGTTAACTGTATTTGAGCTATGGAGAGAAGCAGAGAGAATAGTATCCTGTGATATAAATTAACACAATGTAGGAAATAATTACTCTTTTTTTCAATAATTGTCAACGTGCTGGGTGCTCATTTATTGCTAAGGGTGTGTGTGTGTGTGTGTGCGCGTCTGTGTGCGTGCGTACAAGCATAACCTGCGTTGTCTCAACAACACAGTCCCAGATCAGACATGAACTTGCAACCAGGGAGGTGGGTGTAGGACACTCGTGGGTGTTGCTAGCACGTGTCTGTAATGTGTGTACATACTCACTCTCTGTGTGTACCTCAGGTGAAGTCTGAGAAATTCCTTCGAGTTCCTTGGAGTCTGTAGCCTAAAAACAGGACCACATAGCCAGAGCAGTTCTCAGTTCCAGGTAAATATTACGTAATGTTACACATCAGATCCAGTCAAAGGCATATTATGTAATGTTACACATTAAGGAAAAACAAAGTACTTTTTGGCTTTCATTACAAAGGATGTCTTTATCCAGTAACATACAAGAAAGGTCTATACCAAGAGTTCAGATGCAAAAGCCTCTAAAAGTCATCTCTTGAAAATGAGATAACGATGGTGAGTGAATGCTCTCCATACATGGTATACCTTAATCAACTAATTTTACTAGAAAACCCGCTAAATTCAACTCTCTTCCTGGTCTGAAATATCGATTTATAGGCAAAAACATATAGGAGCCTGATAAAACATGCTTATTTAAAAGAAAAGTTATCAGACGGATTTAGAGGGGTTTGCATCTGAACTCTTCAGTGTTCCCTGACAACTGACTGACCTGGTGCTATGAACTACAGGAACCATGTATTATTTGCAGGTTAATCAATCGTGATATAATAGCCAGCCTATCATTTTCACCCTCACCTCCTCTTTAATGAGAGGGACTCCCTCCTTGCCCTCCAGGTGCTCCTGTGTGATGATAATTTCAGCGAGCCTAGACTCTGTTGTCTTTGACGGTGGTCTTCTTCCTACAACTGGGTAAGTGAAATGGCAAACGAGGAATGATAAATCAATGTTATATATCGATCCAGTTACGTAGCGTACTCGGACGTCTACTGTGTCAGAACATTCAAATTGAACAAAAATATTCGAGCAATCTATCTTAAAACATAAGCTGCTTTTTGAGACCCGTCGTCTCTTGTAGGCTGATACAATGTAACAAGATCTCTGAACGTCGCTGCTATTACAGCGTAACAGTAGCAACATGACTTTTCAAATCTTACTGTGACAGTTTTCTGAGATCCATTCTTCGCTGTGCACTGAGTTGTCTACCGCACCCTCCAGTGTTTGGATTATGCGACATTTCAGTGTGTTGTTCTCTGCCTGGACCCGACTGATCTCAGCGCGGAGCTCCATAACACAGGACTCGTAGAGTTTAGCTGTTTCAGCCATGGCTGCACTCAAAAGAATCTCCATTATAGATGCAAACTGCGTCTGAAAAACACGAAGGTCTTCGTTCATGTTTGTGCCAAATGAGCTGTTTGTTTGTTAATGGATGCCCTGCGTAGGCCTACGTATTTGAGCACCAAGAGAATCGCTACAAAAAACTCGACAGTTTGTTCAACCTTGTTGACATCACGATCACGATGACTTCCGGTGTAATTCGCGTTGACCTTTTTCAGACTCTAGATTATAAACAAAAGAAAAATAGATAGGTGATGATAAAACTATGACAGATAATGACAAGAAATATATATAAAAACATAATTTGGTGTTGCACTGTAGTCTTGTCTCCTTGTTTCCCTCAATGTTCTAATTGATACTGTACATTTTTTTGTTTTGTGCTTTGGCAACACTGTAGGCTACAGTTATGCTAATACAGCAACATTGAATTGAATATTACATGTAGCGTAAGGTTTGGTGACAGGCTTATGCAAGTTTTGTGTACCAACATTAGCAGTACCCTAAAGCGTTACTATTTCTTATTAACATACTTTAATCACCTCAAGTGTCTGAACATGGACTCATAGAATATGAAAAAAATTAGACAGAGCATATTTCTTAACTTTTGGACAACTTACTGAGCTTGACATCACAAGTGTTGAAAATCCACACAAAAGAGTAGCATTCTTTATTAATGTGTGTTCATTTATTATTGACACAAAGTACATTATGTAAACTTGTACAAAAAGAGAAAGTTGTAGTCACTCCATAAGGCTCTATGGCCTACTAGAAGAGATAAAAGAGAGATGACATTGATAGGGTATGAATAAAGCATCCATTTATACCAAGAAAAGGCCTTTATCCAGGAAAAAGAATGAACATTATCAGTAACTTCTTGTGAAAGTATGCTTAAAATGCAGAGCCTCTTACAAGAAAAGTAATTTTCAAAACCTTATTTTTTTTTTCAAACAGGGTCTTAGGGTGTTTTTGAATAGAACACAAAACACAAGTTAAAGTCCAACACATTCTAATGGTTTGTACAAGACCGATAAATTCATAATTTCAAAGGGGGAAAAAAAATCTCTTTCAGTTTTTTGCCTCTCTCGACAGAAGCTGAAGATGCTATGGCATGTCAGAAACATGTACTACTACATGGAGTGTACAGATTTAAAGCAATTGTATGTTACATACAAGAAACAACAGTCGTGTAACCACTTGACTTCTGTATGCTATGGTCTTAAAGTGATGCAGGTCCTTAACTATTATTGGTTAATAAACTGAACTTTACAGCACTGGTTGCCTTTGAATTGCTTGAGAGTCTGTGTCCTTTTCTGTGTATGAATACCATTTCAGAGTACAGATGGTCTTTGAAATGTCTGAGGTCATTAGGCTGCCATTATGTCCAACATTTTTTGTATTTAGTTTTTTTTTTTTTGGCGAGCAGATTGTGTCTGTGCCTGTTTGTTATGCTGCATTATATGTTGTAGAAACACTGGTGCTGTTTGAGTTGTTCCGGGTCACTGCAGGTCTTGCCACACTGCTGGCACTGCAGGCCCTGGCCCTCGGCACGGTCGCTGCTGTGGATGTGCTGGTGCCTCTTGAGGTACTCCACGCGGCTGAACCGCTTTCCGCAGGCGCCGCACTCATACGGCCGCTCGCCTGTGTGGATGCGCTGGTGACGCTCCAGGTTGCCCAGGCGACTGAAGCTGCGGCCGCACTGCGGGCACCGGTGCGGCCTCTCGCCCGTGTGCACCAGCTGATGGCGCTCCAGAGAGCGCGAGTGCATGAAGCGCTTGCCGCACAGTTCACATCGGTGGGGCCTCTCGCCGCTGGGCACGCACTCGTGGTTCTTCAAGGCCCACGCTTGGCTGAAGGCACGGCCGCAGGTGGCACACTGGAATGGCTGCTCCTCGTCGCCGCCAACGGGGCACGCGTGGTCCTCCAGGTCCTCAGTGGAGTTGAAGCCGCCACCACAGTGTGTGCAAAAATGCAGGAAGTCCCCGCCCTCGCCACCAGACTCCTCTTCCAGGCTCCCAGTGGCTGATGGGAGTTGTAGTCCTTCTCCCTGCTCTAAGAGAGGTGGCGAGCTGCTGACTGCCTCTCGGGTTCTCTTGGTCCAGCCTGTGGTGGCTGGACCTGCTGCTCTGTGTGGGGAGGCGGGCTGCTGCTGGGAGCTGCAGAGTCCATCCAGGCCGATGTACTTGGGGCTCATCACATACTCCATGTCACCCCTGGTGTCGGTCATGTCTAACTGAGTTGGGCTGTTGAGCCCCGACCTAGCCTTCTCCCTCTCCCGCTCTGCCCGTAAGGCCGTCTCGAGGCCACTTAGCTCGTCCACGCTGGCCCCACCCTCCTCAGCTCCATCAGCACAAGCCGGTTCTCCTTTCCAGTCTTCCTGGGCACCGGACAGGCCAGAGGGGCTGCGATTATCGGAAGCCAATCCAACAGAGCCGCTGGCTGGGTCCAGATCTACTATGGAGAGAACGACAGGAGATTTCACAGCTGAAAATAGTATTAAAGTGGACATAAGCAATGCACATGTTCTACATTAAAACATATTCTTAGAGGTCATCTGACACTGAATTTATCAGATGACAAAAATACCAGCGATTCTCATTGGCCTTATAATTGTTATTCATTAGTTCCAATAACATGAATCAACCCATGTTGCCACAAAAAACTAATGGTAATTTTGAATTATAGACATAAATTAACAGATTTAGCTGAGGTTGGACAGACAAGAGTGACTTTGAATGTGTGTCTGAGGTGCTGTGTCTTTCTTCTGGACATTTGTTACTTGGCATCTCATTCTTTCAGCATTCGTCCCTACTGTAATCATATCTCACCATTTGTATGACTGTGAGGGCCAGAAGATTTTGGCTCGTTAGGCTCCATCTGTAGAGCTTCTTGGATCAGCCGAAGAGAGTCCGGTCTGTAACCAGACTCCCGCTCAGAAGACTAGCACAGACAAACAAGGAGTCAAACAGAATGAGAATTGACTGATAACTGACATCAAAACTATTTGGACGATATAAATGTGATTTATGTGGGCTTGGAGTGATGCATCTAAGCCGTTCTATCTCCCCCTCTCACTTGGTTCTCCTCCTCCTCCTCTCTCTCCCTCCCTCCCTCACACTCTAGTTTCTAGCCTCCTGATTGGCTCCTCACCTCCTCTTTGATGTTGGCTGGCTCCTTTCCCTCCCCAGAGGCACGTCTTCTCTCCTCCCTCTCCTCCTCTTCTCCTTCAGGCAGATGAACGAGGTACACGTCCCTACCCTCCTCCCTCGCTTCTCCAACCCCCTCCTCCCACGCTCTACCACTCCACTCCTTCCCTGCCTTTCCTCCTGGGGGAGGGGAGAAAATGCAGGAGTGGTGAGGAGATCAGGAGAACGAGCGAAAGAGAATAAAAAGAAAGACTGAATAAGCTCTCCTACAATTTTATGACTTATGAACAGTTTCCTGTGCAGTAAGAGTAACATTTCTGAAGAAATCATTATAATAAAGCCTAGAGTACTTTGAAAATTGATTAAATAGTTTCAACAATAAAATCATTAATATGCAAAATAAAACTTGCGCTTACTGGCCATGTCCGCTTTACGCTTCTTTCGCCCACCATCATCCGAAGCCATAAGGCCAGCCCGGCGGCTCGCCCAACTGAGACCATACTTGCGCTCATTCCTTAGCTTATTCTCGGTCAGTCTCAGTCTGAGTTTCAAGGCTTCATTCTCTTTTCTATTCAAAGATATTTCCACTAAATAGTCGTTGACGGTGTCCTGGAAGAGTTTGGTGATCTCACACACCGACGCACGGACTAAACTGTCCATGACCGCTGTGAGATGCACCTGGAAGGTCTTCAGAGAGTCTGCCATTCTCCTGTTGTGATATCTGACAGATTTGAACAGAAGTGCTCCTCTGCAAAGCGTCTAGAGAGTTATGAAATTATGCGGTGTATGAATACAATAGCCTATGTTGTCGTGGAGCTAATTGTAGCTACGAATTCTGGTCCTCGATTCGTCTACTTATCATAAATACACCTTATCAGTCTAAACTGTCGCCGAGTACGAGCCTCTGCGTAAGTAGTATTTGCCTAATCCATGACAATAAGTTTACATTAACGATGTTCTAAAATCACCGTTACTCAAAGGCTAACAAGAGGACATTATCGCTAGTTCGATAAACAAATCTAGTCGAAGTTAAACACACATCCATACACCATGCTTGAAAGATCGCTACGCTCACTAAGTGTACGTAGATCGTAATCTATGGTATTTCAAAGTATTTCATGAATGCTAAATACAAATTCTCAAACAAACGCTGAATAAAGAGGGCAGCTTAGACAACAGCTGTTCAGGCGGACGTTGGTTGGAGCCTCAAGATCTCAAGACCCTTGAAGCTCAAGTGGTTGTCCGTTTTGTCTATCGTGGGATGTCTAAATAGCCTGGTCGTGTTCTCCGAGATGGCAGATATCAACAAAAAGCAGTAATGTTGCACGAAATTGAGAATACCTCAAAACCTACGATATATATTCGCCTTTTTCAGGATTTCTCATTCTAGGCACTTATCGTTCTCCGCAACAATCTCGCTTCCGGATGTTGACTAGTGGGCATGCGTAAATGTTACCGTAATTATTTGAGAAAATGCCTACAGTATAAAAATCCCAAGGATAGAAAATTCTGGCACGTTTGGCAACTTTGTTGTGTTATTTTCTGAGGTAGGCTAGTTTTTAAATATTCCTTACGACCAGATTGATCGAAAAAAAGTTAAATAAATCCATACGCATATAGACTATGTAGGCTAATATTCAGATATGGTTAGGCCTAGGCCTAATTCTTTTTTATATATAATTTTATTTTATATCCTTAAATATGTTCCATAAAGCTGCAAATAGCCCATAATATAGATGAATATTGAATGGATGATGATGAATAGTCCCTCATAGTGTCAGCGGGAAAAGAAGTGTGACAGCCTAGGCGAATGGTGGCGCAGTCGGTTTATATCAGCCTAGTCTAGTCCCTGTATGAAAAGCCGAAGAAGGACGTCTATTGGTCCTTTGGTTTGTTCCCGTGATCACCACCGTCACTCGCGGTGTATCCGTGCATTGTAACCATAACACATTCCGGTAGTTTGTTTGTGAGTCGTTTCAACAGTGCAATCATGCCGATGTTCCTGGTGAACACCAATGTGGCTAAAAGTGCGATTCCTGCCGCTCTTATGGTTGAGGCTACAGACGAATTGGCCAAATTGATGGGGAAACCTGCACAGGTGAGATTTGAGATTATGCATTACGCACAAGAGTCTGTAGAGATGCTGAAGGCCTGTCTCCATAAACCCAATCCCTCCAGTCACGTTGGCGTTACAGAAACTGGGATGGGTCACAGAGATGATTGGTTCATCATGATAGGCTAATACGCTAACTTTCATGCGGTCTTTATAACCGACTTTTCATTGTTGTTTGTGTGTTTGTGCTCATTCACAGTATATCGCTGTACACATTAACGGGGATCAGATGATGATGTTCGGTGGAAAGCCAGATCCTTGTGCGCTCTGCTCCTTAGTCAGCATCGGGAAAATCGGAGGAGCTCAAAACAAGCAATATTCCAAATTATTGTGCGGCCTGCTCAATAAACACCTGGGCATCTCGCCTGACAGGTAGGCTACAGGCAGATGGAGGGTTTCAAAACCCTTGTTCATGAAAATGATAAGTCATACCTAGAAACTAATGTGATGTAAATGTAACCAAACCTGTTTTGAACATAATCTAAAAAGGCCATGACAAATATGTGCTTAGGCCTACAAGTGATGCACACATTCCAACAGATGTACGGTTTAGAGAAGAAGACAGGCAAAGTATAAGATAGCAAATAGTTTCCTTGTCCACTGCGCAGATGATTGGTTAAATTACACAATGTTTCACACACATTAGTCAAGTGGGATTAGGACCTCCACTTTGCCAATTCATATCTTGGAGGTGAGGGAGGACTCAGATTACAACTGTTGTGTTGTCACTTTTCTGAAGCTAGTGATGCTTTTATGGTTTCTTTCTGAAATTGAAGCATCTCAAGGAATACCTAGATTTTAGGTTTCATGGGTCAAAAAATCTTCGTAATGATGGTATTTTGCACAGTTGCATCAGTTATGGCAAAGGTAGACTATGCGAGACGTTTGATGCACTTTATCATCATTTATTTTACAGGATCTACATCAACTTTACTGATATGGCTGCAGAAAATGTTGCTTGGAACAACTCCACCTTTGGCTGAGATAAAAAGCTGCATCTTAATGAGACTAAAAGCAAAAATGTTATGCAATAGATTATCGGTGATATCACAATGACAACACAGCACTTATGTAGACTTGAATATGATAATAAAGTATGATGAGTCAAAATGATTTCTTTTTGTAAAATGTAGTAGATGAAGGCACTTGCTTTGAAAATGAAAAAGACTTCACTCTGATGAACTGATTTATGTTTGATCACGGTTGTGATGTGAACTAGACCTTGTTGGCTACTCATGATGACACAGCAAGATAAATAATTTCCACTAATATCTAAACCGCTGTCTACATTGGTATGACTTTCTCCAGAAAGAGCTGGAGACAAGAAATAGGCCTTTTATTTAGCCAAGTAGCACAACAAGGTTTAAAACTACAGATATCATTCCTGTGTTGTGCACGTTTGTGCACATAGTCCACAAATTAATATGATGATTGTTAAATGAACATCGCTAGCTTTTTGTGTGTGAATTGCACATGTTGAAGGAAGAATTAGCTGTTGCTACAAAAAGATGCAGTCCTGCCTTTCACTAAGTCAGGTAAAATTGAATCACTACCATATATGAATTTATTTCAGAGACGCTTGAGCGTCGTAGGCTATTCCTGTCCAGTTGGCGGCGGTAAAGCGCAAACTTACTGTTTTAACGCTACCACAGACCACTTTGTTAACTGCTAGAATGCTATGTTTGTGTTTGGTTGCACACCATAATCTTTTTTATTTTATTTGAATCACTTTTATAACGACTAGCCTACGTCGACCGTTGCAACACAACTAATGGCAGAATCATGGAACAGGAAACTAGCCACACGGTAAGGCTGTCACTGTTAATGTAGCCTGACGTACCCGCACCTACACTATTTCTGTTCTTCGACCAATCAGTAAACTTAAACACTTAATTAGTAAATAGAAACAAATAATCATGTCAACCTTTGTTCTGACGTTATATTAGCTCGAGTAGGCCTATTTTTATAGCGTTAAACATCTGACATGTGTCATTTTCCCCGGAAATGGTTCACACACGCAAACTCGCCTAACATTTTGGGTTTGACGCACTTCTTTGTAACAAGTTAACCAACGTTTTTAGAGCGCCACACTATACAATCTTTGTCATCGGAATCTCATTTTAATAGGAGCTTTTACATATAACATGGTCTTGAGAGGGTTCTTGATAGATGTTCCATAATTTTCTTGTTTGTAGCCTACATTTAAGTCTACATAGATGTTCACACTCTTGAATAGTCTGTTTTTGCTGTATGGCATGGACAATATTTCGGATTAGCGCGGAGGTTCTATATCTGTTTTCAATATGCCATGTGTATTTAAGCATCAGAATTATTGGGACCCTATAGCAGATTTGAGTCCACATGTCAAGGGTCCACATGTCACGGTTGAATAGTGGCAAATAAACAAGAAAAGAAAAATCACTTTGGATTTGTATGTGAAAGGTATCAGAATTAAATTACTACGTGTTGTAGAAAAGATGAAAATACCATAAGGAAAGTTTTATCAGTTTTGTTGTAGCCTATGGTATAAAGTCAAAGTGTATGTTGCACTGAAAGATCATCTTCGGTTAGGGCTGCTCGATCGTGGCAAAAATCATTATCATGATTATTTTGTTCAATATTGAGATCACGATTATTAAACACGATTACTCTGTGATTTTTGAGCTCATCCACTTTCAAAACTTTAGATTTTTAAATTGAATTTTAAATATAATCCAACAGAAAAACATAGGCCTACTATGCAGAAATATAATGTATGGACAACTCAAGAGGTAAGGGCAGCATTGTTATGAAACTGAATGTAGCAAAATAATAATATTGTAATTATGTTGTTTTCATAATTGTTGAAAGTCATAATCACAGTTAATTCAGTTAATTGTACAGCCCTATGATGGGTCGTTGTATTTGTGTGCAGCACTGGTGTATAGAGGATTTCAATAACATTTTCAAATTATATTTGGTTGCATTTGTTAGTTAATAGAAAGTAGGGTAATGGAATCAATATTAGATAAAGGTATTTGCAATATGCAACATACCTGTATAATTGATAGATGCTGTTGGACTACTTATCCTGATTTGTGTGTATTTATAAGGTGTGTTGATCTTTACTAACTTGTTTATATTTACTGGACAGGGACCTGGCCATTTGACAGATTGTGCGATAGCAACAGGAACGATGCCAGATGTTACGATGTCATTCCGCTGTGAACTTCAAGATATCATGGCAACACTCCTCGATACCACTGTCATACAGATTTTACGGCTAGTGCAAAAAGACTTTTTGGAGAAATTAAAACAGAATGAGCAGGAGATCCATGGATTACAGGAGAAACTAAAGAAGGTTGGACATCTGGGAGAAGGAGATGAGGAGACAGAGGAAGCTGATGAAGAGACATTTCACAGGGAAACTGTAACAGAGGACGAGCAACATAACAGAGAGACAGAAACACAACTAAGCACAAATGAGCCTGAGCTCATAGAAGAGTTTGCAGGGAACGAGGGAAACACGGAGGACGATCTAGAAATCATCCAAGTAAATGAAGTGGGAAATGCAGAGAGGGATGCTGAGACTGGAGGAGCTGGAGCAGTACGAGACACAGGAAGTGAGACTGTCCAAAGTGACGTGAGGGTTGAAGGGGAGGTCGAATTCACAGACAATGGTGGGAATGCTGGAAAAGAAAACCAAACAGAGAAAGAGGGACAAAAAGTAAGAAGAAAGCGTAAAAGGGTGAGAGTGAAAAGTGAAATGGAGGATTGTGGTGTCATAATGAATAAGAAGATGACCACCAGTGTTGACAACGTGGTTCTCAAACTGGAGGATCCTGTACAAGTTGAAGGAACTGATTCTCGTGACGTCTCTGAGGTGGGTTAATATTGCTACTATGACACAGTAACTATGTAATAACTGTTGACATATCGTATATGTAATATCACATGCATTCTTCTTTCCTTGAATCCTCTACAGTCCCGAGGGGGAGCTGGACACCAGGTGTATCTCCTTGAGGATCATGACTATTCATGTAATGGTAAGTGAGTGGGTTGTTAATTAGGGGAGATACAGTATTTCGAAGAGTTAAAGGCAGAGTCTGCGATTCTGGTAAAAGGATATTGATATTTGACCTCAACAGTCAATTGGCTGAAATCACTTATGGCTTGGTCTGAGCCCATTATGTGTGTTTGCCTTTTACAATGCTAGGACTGTACAATGTTTTCTTTGTTCAGAGTACACGCGGAACAGACAGCTATAGGACTGTTAGGAGAGATTAAGACAAACTATATATTGAAGTAGAATTGTAGATGTTTCACAGTTTCATTGGCAGTAAAAACATTGAAGATCCATCTTGTATTAGAGTAAATGTAGTATACGTATTAGAGCTTTGTTTAGACTATCAATAAGGAGTATCCAGCCAATAGACATAAATACCTTTGTGATAAGCTTTTATTGTTTGTGTGCAGCGGATTGCTGTGATACCACAAGTGTGACGAATTTACTGGAGATGAAGCTTCCCACTTCACTAAATGAGTCCACTGCTCAACACTGCTCTGTGGGTGCAGACAGTAAGTTAAGGGAGGGAATAAAATGCAACACAAGTTACTCCTCTCTTGCGACCTTCGACCCCCAAACTGAAATCAGTGAAGAATACCTAGCTAAGGCCAAGGTAGCTCTAACTAAAATGGAAGGTCTACCAGACAGAGGATGGGTCCTTCTGGATCCTCTGACTGGTAAGTTTTGCATCAAAGATGAGCTGGACTTTAAACCTGAGGGGATGGGAAGAGATGAAGAAGATGGAGAAGATGCTGAAGGAGGTGAAGATGGTGAAGGAGGTGAAGGACCAAGTGCTGATCCAAGCATAAACGGCACACATTCTGTGGAGACAGGGGTCAAAATGACCACAAATAGCAGCACTCAAACAGAAGCTCAAATAACTGTAATGATGGGTGATGAATTTGATAAGGTGAATCTGAACTCTCCATCTGCTAAGGAGGAGGAGCCAAACAGAGTTATCACCAGAAGCAATAAAGCTAATAGAACTAACAGCATCAGCACCAAAACCAATGAGACGAATGTTGTGCAAAGTCGGAGAGGCTACACTACTAGAAGCACTGGAAACACTGTATCAGCTAGAGCCAAAAGAAAAGCTAAAAAGGATCATAACATAAATGTCTGTGCCAGTGAAGCCAACACTAGCAAGAAAACCTGTGCTGATAGTCCTCAAGGCAAGAGTAGAAACATTGGAAAAGGTAAAAAAGTTCACAATTTTGATAATAGGGTTTACAGATCAGGACACTTCATAATTAGTCCAGGTACTTTGACCAAGAGCAGAAAAGAGTTCACCAAGAAAAGCAGTGGACGGATATACACGGCCAAAGTGAAAGTATGTGATCCTAGTGACCAAAGCTTCGAAGTGAAAAATGAACCTCACTCTAAGGGAAAAGTCTTTGAATGTAAACACTGTGCAAAGACTTTTCCCACCTTACCATATCTGAAAAAACATTGGGAATATATCTCTCCCAACAAAAAGTACATATGTTCTCATTGTGGGAAGGGGTTTGTGTATGAATGTCACCTGAAAATCCATCTGCAGTCACATACAAAAGAGAGGCCGTACCAGTGTAGTCAGTGTGGCAAAAGGTTTAGATACAACTCCAATCTGAAGTATCATCTAGCCTACCACACTGGAGAAAAGCCACATGTTTGCCTGCAGTGTGGAATGGCCTTCAGCCGCCGTGGTCATCTGGTCAAGCATGTCACTTGTCACTCGGGGCTGAAGCCTTATTCCTGCTCTCATTGTGACAAGACCTTTGCTGCAAAAGGAGGGTTGACAAGGCACAAACAGATTCATCTAAAAAAACAATAAAAAAACAGGTCAAATTAAATAGGCAATGTTTTAAAGGTTCTGACCACTCACTTTGTTGGTTGCTCAGTATGATGTGTGGATAGACAGTGATTATTTCAAGATGGTGTCTCTATTAAATGTTTTGTATGGTGTGATGGAGACGGTGTTGTTATTAGTGTGGGGACAGAGTATGTGTGTGAAAGTTGTAGAATTGATGGAAATGATTAAGTTTTTCAGTTTGACATTATTTTAATAAATGTATAAATAAATATATATATTTCTAGGAATTAATTGGTCTCTAGGGCTTTGTATGTGTGACTGAAATATTCACTCCTGCTGTGTTAACAAGTTAGAATCTTACAGAGATATTCCCTGCTTTTGCATGTGCACACAGTAACAAGATGCACCACATTTCTTGACAAGTCTCACCGATGGTAACTAGGCGAACACGGTCTCTTAAAATGGTTTTAGTGCAGTTTTAGTTTATGTTTTCATGGTGAATCTTTTTGTATATTATGTCCACCCCTCTGCCTCAAACATATTGCTAATGGTGCACCTTTCGTTTGCAAAGCTGCAAGTGTCAACAAGGTTTGGGCCCAAGGTTTTGATGTTAACCAAAGATTCTAACACTTTGAACTTTGCACCCTGGGGATTTAGGGGTATTCCAAGTACATGGTTTAGTGACAAACCGTTGCAAATTAACTAATTCAGAGTAAGTGGAAACCAATACTCAGAGTTAATTTACACACATTTGTTTCTAGACCACTTCTACCGTGGAATACCCCTGAGAAGTCCATGCTTTCACCTTAACAGCAGGGCTCCTGTGGAGGAGTCAGAACCTGCAGGGTTTTGGTTGAGGTTAGACAGTTGGGTTTTATTGGAAAACGGTTATACTCCAGATTGGTAGATGGCGTTTGCGTCCAATGTGAAATTATGCAAGCAATCATGAGTACCATAGATATTCTATGTATTTTTATGTTAGGCGCGCGAAGAAATCCCTTAAACAGCATCACTCACGCACACCGTCAACTCATGTGGCTGTGCGTTGCCTGAGCCAAGCTACACAAAAATAATCTTGCTGAGCGGCCATGGCGGCTAGACCGAATTCTAAAACAGGTAAGCTCCCTTAAATATCGCACTCTATGTTCAAAGTATCTCATTCTTTGACCATTTCAATTCAGAGTTGTGCACGCATGATGGTTTTTTAACGCCACAATACGGAAATATACCTGTGGTGCTAATCTTGTAAAGTAGGCCCAGGTCATGGAACCCCTAAACTGCCATCATTTAAACCCCATTTCCTCATGATCTCGAGTTAAAGGCTATATGTTATTATCTGGATATGAACTTTGTCTAAGAACATTTTCCCACAACAGCCCAATTAGTTGTACCACTAATTTCGTCAAAATAATAGCGGAGTCTCCCGTGCCAAAATGGTCAACACATTCCACCACAACATAAGCTCCCAATAGCCCCACCACCAGTAGAGCTTACTAGCTGTCTTCTTATTAATGCATTATTTTCTCGAGGTATCAAATATATCATTAGGGAGGGAGAATATAGTGTCGAGATAATGGTGAAAATAAGAGGAGAATAAGAAGTCTCAAGAAAGGGGAGGGGGCGGTGCTACTAATGTAAACAGACTGTTACTGGATGTAAACTAATGGTATCTTCGGGCTTCCAAAATAAACCAGTGTTAAAGAATTTTTAATCTTGATTAGAAACTTCATTAAATCGCTCCAGTAGCATAATTGACAGACATGAGGTCAAACTCATTGAGCCTACTACGAGTGAACCAACTTTGAAATTATTTATTTTGATTCCACATACAATTACATACCCCTCATATACATAGGCCTATATATATATATATATATATATCACAGAGACTTTTATCCAAAGTGACTTATATATGTCGTTACAAGGAGAAGTAGAAATGTGCAGAAATTAAAGATGATTAAAGAGAAAAGCCTATACCCCTTACTTTTTCAATTTCTGCTTAATTTCCCCCCTTAATCAAGAAATCCCTGAATTAACACCTTAAAATAAACTTAAATTGTCCTTAATTACCTCCTTAATCGCAACAAATAAAGGGAACCTCTGACTTGACACCTTAAATAGATTAATGGGTCACACCTTAAAATGGCATTTCAGTTAAAAATAAAGGGCCTGTTTAACAAATTAAGGACCAGTTATTTTAAATTACGTGGTTTGGTGTGTTTTCAGGGGTAATTTAAGGTAAAATTGAGTACATTACGTTTCGTAGTGTCCTTCCCCACAACACTACCACCGCCCCAATCAGGGATTTCACAGGCAACAATGAGTTTCCTTCAGTATGTGGTTATCACTGTTTACCATGTTGATGTTCAGGTCGTGGTTCTAAGCGAAAGGCAGAGGATCATGATCTAAAAGAAGATGCACCTTCTTTGGACAACAAGAAAGAAAAGCCTGAAGATGTGGAGATTAAAGAAGAAGGCCAAAAAATTGTTATTGAACACTGGTAAGCTGGGAATCTGGATGGGAACATCACTGCCGCCGAGGACGTTTACATGTGTTCCATTTGCTTATTGCTCTCTCCAAACGTCGCTGTATGTTTATTATGTCCATGTTGTTTTGGATTGCTCTTTATGTGATGCACAGAATATTGGGTGAGATTGAGACTCTCTTCTAGTAAAAGCTGACGAGTGTACCGTCGGCATGCTGACGCAGTGAAGTCAGCAATTCAGGCAGCACATCCAGATCTGTGTGTGGAACTGAACCCCCAGAAACCTCGTCACCACAGTTTTGAGGTCACCCTGGTGGATGCTGGCAAGGGTAAGTGTACAGTGGAGGACTCAAAATGAGTCAATCAGTTGTGATGAAACATCAGCTCTCTCAGTATCTCTCAACTTTGCACACACTCTGTTCTCAGAGACGTGTCTGTGGACTGGCATTAAGAAGGGTCCTCCTGCTAAACTGAGGTTCCCTGACCCTGAAGAAGTCGTGTCTGTCTTGAAGGAGGCACGAGACAGTAAATAGAGACCAATGAGGTTTGTCTACATTACATTACATTTAGCAGACACTTTTTGACCAAAGTAACTTTCATATGTCGGCTACATAACAAGGGATCACATTGTCCACCGAGCAATTTAGGGTTAAGTGCCTTACTCAAGGGCACAACGGTGGAAACCGGGAATTGAACCAACAACTTTCAGGCTACTGCACGCTAGCCCAGCTCCTTAACCACTACACTACCACTGCCCGTCTAGGCTTTCACTGTTAACTTTCACCCTGAGTGGTGGTATTGGGAGCTTTCAGTTCAGGCATACTGAATTTATTTGAGATTCTCAAGCACACAGAGAATCAGTTGGCCAAAAATGCCGTCTTTGTCTGTTCAGTATATATTGTGCCATGTTAAACCAACAGCCAAAGGAATATCTAACTACTGGCCTTTTTCAATGTAGTTTATTCAGTGTTTTTATAAACCAAATTGTTGAATGATTTCTGTCCTTTGCAGTTACTAATCAGATTCTGAGCACCTGCATGCGTAATGATGGGGAATGACCAAAAGGATGCCTTCCCAGTCTCTCCCTTGATAACCCTGCTGCAGTGTTTGGAACTGATGAGTATTTAACATGTGGTCGTCAATCTGATTTTCTGCTCACTGGTTTGTACTGTCGCTGTCTGCGGTAATGTTTTTGGCTTAGTTTTGTTCAGTAAGAGAAGAGAATAAACCATTTTCAAAATGCCTTTTCAGTGCAATCATTCATCATTTGGTGACTTTCATCATCTGAATACTTGTGTATTCTCTTCAGATTTTATTACTGACTATTTACAGGCCTCCAAAACATTCAGCTAAAGTCTTTCTTGAAGAGCTACTGTAGGTGAACTGCTGTCAATTATTTACATAGAGTTTGACTGTCTTATTATATCAGGGGATCTAAACTTGCATGTGGATAATCCTGAAAACAATTATGTCAATGAAATAATTGCACTACTCAATACTTTCTTCCTAAGACAGCATGTACAGGGGCCAACACAGTCTCTTGGCCATACCCTCCATCTTGTTATCATAAGGGTCTCTTATCACTACGTTTTCATGCCGGGAATAAATGGTTTTGAATCAGTTTATTGCCCAAATTCCGTTTATGTCAATATTCCGTTTAACCTGTTTACAAGCAAGTAGAATGTCACGTTTTGAGCACATTCCTGTTCACATAGCAATCAACATTATTCCGAATAAGTCAGCGACGCAGCCTACAAATAGACTCCCAACATCATGACGTAAATATTTGACTGACTTATGCAAGACATAAAATTGTCTCCTCGTCTTTCCAAAAGTGTGCCCATTGTTTCGCCATGATAAGGAAAGTGCGTGAGAGACAATTGGTTCATTTTATCCTAATTCTGTGCGAATTGAGCATGCGCAGGCCTACAACACTCTTCCTTCTGGGAGCATATTCTGTTTAAGGTGTTTTCATGACCCAATATTCCATTTAAAACAGGCTATGCTAGGGTGTGCAAACGGTTTATTAGTAAACCGAATATGGCCTTTTTCGGTTTATTTCAATCAGAATAAGGAGTTTACAGGACACATGCATATTTGGTTTATTCCCAATAAACTGATTTGAAACCGCTGCATGAAAACGTGATGAATGTCTCTACAACTGTTAGAGACCTGGCCATATTATAGGTCCGTATTATATCCGATCATTTCTGTGTGTTCTTTGATGTGTCTGTCCCCACACACTCAGAACAGATCTATGATGGTAAAAAGGAGAATCATAAATGATCAGACAAGTGCTCTCTTTGAGTAAGCACTTTCACAGACGTCAGCTGTCAGACTCTGTAGAAGATGTATTGGATCATTTTAATTCAAAAATGAACAAATATTATGGATGACATTGCTCCATTATAATTCAAGAAAGTTAAGGACATACAGAAAGCACCAAGCAAGATATTTGAAAAGGATTGGGAAGAAGTTTACACTTGTTTAATCCCACCCCCTTTCATTAAATCATACAATTTATTATAAGGAAAATACATTTGCAATGATTGCAATTCATTCTTGAAATTAATGACTACTTTAAATAACAAAGATTTCCATTTGGAATTTAGACTGATGTCAAAACGTAATATATAAAAACTCGTGCATTTATCTCCAGCAGGGTTGATAACTGCAATGGGCTTGTTACAGGCCACCTTAAAAACACTATCAAACAGCTTCAGGTGATACAAAATGCAGCAGCTATAGTTTTCACCAAAACTAAAAGAACTGACCACATTACTCCAATTCTTAAGACCTAAATACCTATCAGACATGCTTCAGCAGTACACACCTTCTAGACCTCTTAGGTCTTGGGAGAAAAACCTGATCGTAAAACCTGCTGTTAGAACTAAACATGGTGAAGCAGCTTTCAGTTGATCAGTTTGTTCACGGTCCTTCTGTCTGATATTGAAGTGGAGCACTCCAGTTCAGCTCCCACAACAGAGCCAGCTTTCCTTACCAGCCTATCCAGTCGCCCAGCATCCCTCTAATTGTTTCAAATTATTATGCAAATTGGATTTAAGTGTCATAAATATTTTTTTGTTTTTCAATTAAACTCATGGATGGTATTGTGTCTCAGGGCTCTTTGGATCATTGAAATCAATCTCAAACACCTGTGATAATTAGTTTGCCAGCCCAATCAAAGGAAAACTACATAAGAAGTATCTCCACATTATTAAGCAGCATGCCACAGGTTTCAAGCAATATGAGAAAGAAAAAGGATATCTCTGCTGAAAAGCGTGATATTGTGCACTACCTTGGACAAGGTATGAAAACATTGGATATTTTCCAAAAACTTACGCGTGATCATCGTACTGTGAAGAAATTTGTCGCTGATTCAGAGCACAGGCGGGTTTGTGCAGACAAAGGCATAATAAGGAAGGTTTCTTGCCAGACAAATTCATAGGATTAAGAGAGCAGCTGCTAGAATGCCATTATAAAGCAGCAAACAGGTATTTGAAGCCGCTGGCGCCTCTGGAGTCCCGCGAACCTCAAAGTGTAGGATGCTCAAGAAGTTTGCCAGTGTGCATAAACCTATTCAGCCACCCCTAAACATTGCTCACAGGCAGAAACGAATGCAGTGGGCATGAAGACTAATTTTCAAACAGTTTTGTTTACGGATAAGTGCCGTGAAACCCTAGATGGTCCAGATGGATTGAGTAATGGATGGTTGGTGAATGGCCACCATGTCCCAACAAGGCTGAGACGTCAGCAAGGAGGTGGCGGGGTCATGTTTTGGGCCGGAATCATGGGGCTAGAGCTGGTAGGCCCCTTTTAGGGTCTCTGACGGTGTGAAAATTACCTAGGCAGAGTACGTAGAGTGTCTGACTGACCACTTTCTTCCGTGGTACAAAAAGAAGAACTGTGCCTTCTGTAGCAAAATCATCTTTATGCATGACAATGGACCATCTCATGCTGCAAAGAATGCCTCTGGGTCATTGACTGCTATAGGCATAAAAGGACAGAAACTCATGGTGTGGCCCCGATCTTCCCCTGACCTCAACCCTATTGAGAGCCTTTGGAGCATCATCAAGCAAATGATCAAATGAACAGTATTTTGAAAAATACTGTTATCATTGGGAGGTTTGTTCAATAAAATTCGAATTATACTTTAAGGGTTGATGACTTGATGATGAAAATTATACTGACTATCATTTGCTTCAACTATTTAGGAAAATCTGAGAAAATTTTAATTTAACAGCAGGGCTCCTGAGGAGGATTCAGAACCTGCAGGGCTTTGGTTGAGGTGAGACAGTTGGGTTTATTGGAAAACAATTATACTCCAGATTGGTAGATGGCGTTTGCGTCCAATGTGAAATTATGCAAGCAATCACGAGGACCATAGACATTCTATGTATTTTTATGTTAAGCGCGCGAAAAACCCCTTTAACAGCGTCAGTCACTCACGCCGTCAACTTCGAACATACTAGCGGTGGTTTCTTTTCTTTTGGCTGTGCGTTGCCAATTGAGCTACACGAAAATAATCTGTTGCCTTGCGGTAGGCCTAATGGCGGCTAGACCTAATTCTAAAACAGGTAAGTGCCCTTAAATATCTCACTCTCTATGTTCAAAGTATCTGATTCTTTGCCCACTTCAATTATGTGCACGCATGATGTTTTTGAACGCAACAATGCGGTGACATAACTATCTATATCTGTGGTGTAGGCCCAGGTCATGGAAACCCTAAACTGCAATCATGTAAAATAGCCTACATTTAGATTTCGACCCTATTTCCTCATGATCTCGTGTTATAGGCTATATGTTATTATCTGGATATGAACTTTGTCTAAGAACACTTAATTTGCCCACAACAGCCCAATTAGTTTTACCACTAGTAATTTCGTCAAAATAATAGCATAGTCTCCCGTGCCAAAATGGTCAACACATTCCACCACAACATAAGCTCCCAACAGCCCCACCACCAGTAGAGCTTACTAGCTGTCTTCTTATTAATGCATTATTTTCTCGAGGTATCAAATATACACAAAGTGTCGAGATAATGATGAGAATAAGAAGTCCCAAGAAAGGGGAGGAGGGGGCGGTGCTACAATACATGTAAACTGTATATATATAATTTATTTAGCTGACACTGTTATCCAAAGTGACTTACATATGTCAACTATATTACAAGGCTTTACACTATCCCTGGAGCAATTTGGGGTTAAGTGCCTTGCTCAAAGGGCACAACAGTGGAAGCTGGGAATTGAACCCACAACTTTTCAGGTTACTGCACGCTAGTGCAGCTCCTTTACCACAACACTACCACCGCCTCAATCAGGGATTTCACAGGCAACAATGAGTTTCCTTCAGACCTGATGTATGTGGTTATCACTGTGTTTACCATGTTGATGTTCAGGTCGTGGTTCTAAGCGAAAGGCAGAGGATCATGATCTAAAAGAAGATGCACCTTCTTTGGACAACAAGAAAGAAAAGCCTGAAGATGTGGAGATTAAAGAAGAAGGCCAAAAAATTGTCATTGAACACTGGTAAGCTGGGAATCTGGATGTGAACATCACTGCCGCCGAGGACGTTTACATGTGTTCCATTTGCTTATTGCTCTCTCCAAACGTCGCTGTATGTTTATTATGTCCATGTTGTTTTGGATTGCTTTTTATGTGATGCACAGAATATTGGGTGAGATTGAGACTCTCTTCTAGTAAAAGCTGACGAGTGTACGGTCGGAATGCTGACGCAGTGAAGTCGGCAATTCAGGCTGCACATCCAGATCTGTGTGTGGAACTGAACCCCCGTAAACCTCGTCGCAACAGTTTTGAGGTCACCCTGGTGGATGCTGGCAAGGGTAAGTGTGGAGTGGAGGACTCAATATGAGCCAGTGTTGTGATGAAATGTGCAGCACATTAGCGATTTTTATGTCCTCTGTATTATTTCAATGAGTGTGGCATAGATAATGTCTCCTCTCAGTATCTCTCAACTTTGCACACACTCTGTTCTCAGAAACGTGTCTGTGGACTGGCATTAAGAAGGGTCCTCCTCGTAAACTGAAGTTCCCTGACCCTGAAGAAGTCCTGTCTGTCTTGAAGGAGGCAAGAGACAGTAAATAGAGACCAATAAGGTTTGTCTTGGCTTTCACTGTTAACTTTGAAAAGGGAACTTCTTATTTACAACATCATTATTTTTCTGTGTATTGTAGCCAGACATCATTCAAGTTATAGGAATGTTTGCTATTTGGGGGTAACCTAATCATAAAGTGTCTTGTCACCCTGGGTGGTGGTATTGGGAGCTTTCAGTTCAGGCATACTGAATTTATTTGAGATTCTCAGGCATGGTGTCTTCAGTATACCTTGTACCATGTTAAACCAACAACCAAAGGAATGTGTAACTACTGGCCTTTTCAATTTAGTTTATTCAGTGTTTTTATAAACCAAATTGTCAAATGATTTCTGTCCTTTGCAGTTGCTAATCAGATTCAGAGCACCTGCATGCGTAATGATGGGGAATGACCAAAAGGATGCCTTCCCAGTCTCTCCCTTGATAACCCTGCTGCAGTGTTCGGAACTGATGAGTATTTAACATGTGGTCGTCAATCTGATTTCCTCCTTACTGGTTTGTACTGCTGCTGTCTGCGGTAATGTTTTTGGCTTAGTTTTGTTCTGTAAGAGAATAGACTTGACTATTCTCCTTGATAATGAGTGGGTTGAACACTCCTCATTAAGTTCTTTTAACTTCCGTATTAGGTTTGTAACAGTACTGAATTCCTCCTGTATAACATGTGACTGAAGGTGTTTTAACTTAAATAAAATGTTCACTTTAAATGTATCAGTATTCCGGTCCTTATCTCTTTAAATGTCCGCTGTATGTACACAAAAGCTATAGCACCCCATTATTCAATGTTTATAGTGTACAAGAAGTGAGATTATGCAGTAACCTAACACCTAAATGAGCATTTGTACAAAAGTTGGATGTACTTGACTCAGAATATAACACATCTTACTGATCCAAAAATGAGTTTTCCCAGGTTGAATTCAGGCCAGAAACACTAGTAGTAAGGCCTTGATTAAAATGTGGTGATGTAACATTTTTGTAACATACTACAGTACAGTTCAAGTTGACAAAACAAGATGAGCAAATATAATGAGTCAATAAAGGAGATAAGAAACAGTATTGTCATGGGACACATGGGGTACTCATACTATACAATCAACTGATTTTAATCATAAGGTGAGTGTTTACATCTCATTCAGCATTCTCGCTCTCCTTTCTCTTGTCAGAATATTCATTCAACAGTAGGCTACTGATTGACAGGATGAAAATATTTTGTATCACGTGGACACAAGTTATGCTTATATCTACATGGTGATTACTAAGTTGGTATAACAACTTTACTTTTTAAACCAGTGTATCTTTTTTATATAACATTTGTTATAATTATATAGAACACTGGCTAAGATGTACACAATAAAACAAAAAGGGCAAAATAAATAATGGGGAAAAAAAACTGTTTCTGCATAAAAATTGTATTCAGATTTAGTGCCTTGGTTTCTACTTGTCAATGTTTTGCAAAATGAGCAAAATTCCCGTCTTGAATTTGATAGTTACATTGTAACATTGTTTTTTTTCTGTCCCTAATATATCATTGTTAAAAAAAGGTTTGTTCTCTGTAACGGCGCAACACAAATATATGAAACATGTAACACTCAAGTCAAGAAAGTGTAGCAAAAATGTACCCAACTCCATCCTACTCGAGAGGTAGCGTTTCTTGCGTTGTGATGACGTCATCAACACTTGACGGAAGCGCCCTCTGTTTGTGGCAGGTGGTCTGTTCGTTTGTTAGCTGTGAAAGAAACCAAGTAAGTGTTTCATTAAATTGAATTTAAAACTATACGGACGTGTTCAGATTGTTAGAAAATTTAATCAGTTTAAGTTTTGATACTGGTTTGCATACAAGTAGGACTAGTCGCCTGTGTTCATGAAGCGTCGCTTCTCGGGATACAGGGAGCTTTAGCACTTTTAGCACTGCAGTTGCGATGGCAGCATGGAACTCTTTGCTTGAGAGTATAAAGTATTTTCTCTTTTGCTACAAGTACAATGAACCGGAATTGCGATTGCTATTTGTGGTTGTTTCTAACGTTTCAATTGTTTGTTTTTTGGTCGTAAATGAGTTGTAACCCACCTTCGTTGCTCTCACCCTGCAGCCATGACCACTGAAGGTCCTGAGAAATCGGGCGAGGAGGGCGCCGGAGCCGCGAGTGGAGCGACAGGCAGCGCGAGCACGGGTACCCGATTTGACCTAGAGAAAGAGACGGAACTTCGGTTCGAGGTTGAGGCAGGTGAACGAGTCCAGCTGGAACTTCTCTCTGGACTAGCCGAAATATTTGGCTCTGAACTCAATAGGAACAAGAAATACATGTTTGGTCCAGGCTCGAAAATCGCTGTGTTCACTTGGCAGGGCTGTAGTGTATCCCTCTCGGGGAAGACTGAGGTAAGATATGAATGCGCGCTGTGTTGTACTAAGTTCATGCTTTCAGTTATTTGTTTGTTTGCCTTTTGACAAGTGTCTATATTTTAATATTGTGGGTTCATGTTGCCACAGGTTGCCTATATTTCCAGAGACACCCCGATGCTTCTGTATCTTAACACCCATGCTGCATTGGAACAGATGAGGCAACAAGCAGAGCGCGACAATGAGAGAGGCCCACGAGTGAGTCCTACTAAAATGTCCATCTGTAATAGGGTGATAACATGAGCTGGAATCTTCCTTTGCTGTGTTGTTGACAACACATATAGGCTAACTAGATCATCAAATTTCATTTCAAACCCCTACCATCATTTTTTGTGAGGATGTTGTCTGGTAATAACCAAAGACATGGAGATATAACAACTTTCCAAGCCACTGCCATCTTTGTTAAGTCACAGATTTAAAAAAAAAATGTTTTTTTGTTTTAAACCTGCATATAAACTTCACACTAGACTAGATGGTTCCAGTCATACATTAGCCAGTTACACTTAACTCGGCACACTTAGAGAGAGATGTCTGTTTTATCATGTTTGTGGTGATGGCCAGAATTCAGACCAACTGACCAATGCAATAGGGCTGCACGATATTAGGAAAACATGCGATATGCGATACCATTATTGAGTACTGCGATAACGATATAATTTGCGATATTTAAATATACTGCTCAATAAAGGTTTTCCACACATATTTTGAAACCTTCCACCCTTTTCTCCATTCTCAAACTACATTCACAGAATGTCTGACAGTTCTTGCAAAATAAAACACTCGCCTCAAAAGTTTTACTTGTGCTCAGAACCAAACAGTGACAGAGTGATTCAGTGTATGATTGAAGTGTTCCCTTAATTTTTTTGAGCAGTATATTTAATGTTTTTTTTTTCATTCTGCTTGCTGCAAACATACACTGTAGGGTTGGGGGGGGGGGGGGGTAAATGTATAATTACAGAAATAAATGTATAATTTTTAAATAATATAAAATATCATGTAGCCTATATGGCCTGATGAAAGTGGACAGCTAAGAGACCTACTGACTAGGCTATCGAAGTTGTGTGGAAGATCTGCTCCTAATCCTCATAAAAGACGGGTGGACAGCCAATCTGAACACTTGTGCACCAACCAGCGGAATATTCCACATTGCCAGCCTTCGATGGGCCTAGCAAAGAAGCTAGGCCTACTTAAGCTATATCGCGGCAATCATCTCAGTCTGTAACCTCATACAGTACGCTGCGCATCCCACGTTATTAGGCTACCGGCATGCCGACTACGAGGGCAGCGGAAAGTGAAAGTAATTGGGCTGCAATCGCACAGTCCAGAAGTAGGTTAAACAACTTTTACAAATAACGAATCCTGATTACCTCTGTGCTGCTGTCTGGGGCTTTTGCTAAATGCAAATCATGAAATACAAGCCTTACAGACAGTGAAAGACAACTTCTGATATAACGATAACGAAAGAAATTGTTTATTTTAACACGGTGGAGAAGGACGCATTTGCGCTGTGTTTGTAACACGGCATCCTTCATAAAACCAAAATATTCCCATATAACAGACGTGCTTTTCCTTTTAGTCACTAATTCCTCTTCACCCAAGTGTAGCCTACCTCGCTCGACTCACTATTTTCAGCCATCACGACTTAGCTCCCGCTTTAACACCTAAAACACCACACACCTAAACTGGTAGGGGACGGGCTTCTTGGGCTGCATGACCGCATCAGTTTGGTAAAATATGTTGACATTCAGAATGTGAATACACCATAGACTGTATGGAATGCGCACGGCACAGAAAATGTATCGAATTTATCGAAAATTAAGTAATCTTTGCGGTATGTCCATCGCAAGTGTTGATATCGCGATAACGATAGATTTTAGATATATCGTGCAGCCCTACAATGCAATCACAATTTCTCACCATAACCAATCTGTCAGATTTGTGCATTCGTCTAACTTGTGTCCATGTTATTGTCTAGGTCATGGTGGTTGGTCCCACAGATGTAGGGAAATCAACAGTATGTCGTCTGTTGCTGAACTATGCAGTAAGACTTGGCAGAAGACCAACCTTAGTAGAGCTGGATGTGGGCCAAAGTGGTGTAAGTATGTTACGTCAGCACAGTTCATTACTGTGTAAAATGCTTTTGGTTGAAGTTAGAAGTAGAATTATTTCACCTATTCCTAATTAGAGTGGGTGTACAGGTCAATTAAATCAGCCCTTCATAATATCTGTAGTAAACATGCTTTTCAATGGCATGAGGCTGTCAAATTGACTGAATGGTACACAAGTGTAATGAAAACTGTTTATGTTAAAAGGTGTCTGTGCCAGGAACGATGTCAGCCCTGTGCATTGAGCGCCCAGCTGATGTGGAAGAAGGCTTCTCAGTCCAGGCTCCTCTGGTCTATCACTTTGGTTCCACAACCCCTGGAACGAACATCAAACTCTATAATAAGGTAGGTTCCATATTGTTGAATTGTTCTATCTCCAAAATGGTCTGAATATGTGTGCATTGAACTTTTATACATTTATACATTATATAGTTAATATTCTGTAGGTAAACGCCTTTGTTACATCCTTGTTGTTTTTCCTACTTACTGTAGGTGATGGTGGTAGTGAAATGGTGTTACTCTTACTTTGATAGTCATGTGCTTGGTCATGTATACAATGTAGAAATGTGCAGTTGGACTCCAACTATCTGTAGTTTCCCAGCAGTAGGTCATTAGTTTGTGTTCCTTAAGCTGGTCCTCTGTTGTACAATTTTGTAAGGGATGCTTTCAACTGCTGCTAGATTGGAAAGCAAAGCATTACAATGAGGCTTTGTGAAGTAGCATTAGCCAGCTTGAATAGTAATGCCTTGTTTAAGAGAGGGTTAAAGGAGAAATCCGGCGATTTTTCACATAGATCTCCGTTTCTCGAGGTCACTGAGTGCTGTCCATTCAAAACTCGAACTAGGTAAAACGGATTGTTTTTGGTTTTTTTCATACCGATGGTACTAGGTGACCTCGAGAAATGAAAATCTATGTGATATTTCTCCTTTAAGAACTTTGTATATTTTTCAGTGAATGGCATCATAAAATAGACATAACTATAGAGAGTCTGATCTTGGAGCTCAAAAACTCTAATGAATGAAACCTTATGAAGTCATGTTTGGGGGGGGGCGGGTTGTGCACTCATGGTTGTTATGATCTCTAATTATTCCCTGTTTTCTGGCAGCTGACATCCACCCTGGCTGAGGTGTTCTCCCAGCGCTGTGAGGTCAACCGGAAGGCTAGTGTGGGCGGCTGCATTATCAACACCTGTGGCTGGGTGAAGGGCTCAGGCTATCAGGCACTGGTGCATTGTGCTTCGGCCTTTCAGGTGGACGTGGTGCTGGTGCTGGACCAGGAGCGGTTGTACAACGAACTGAAGCGTGATCTGCCCCACTTTGTGCGTGTGGTGTTGCTCCCCAAGTCTGGTGGTGTGGTGGAGCGCTCCAAGGACTGCCGACGAGAGTCGCGCGACGAGAAGATCCGTGAGTATTTCTACGGCTTCCGTGGTACCTCGTTCTACCCGCACGCTTTCGATGTACGCTTCTCAGACGTGCGCATCTACAAGATCGGTGCACCGTCCATCCCGGACTCGTGCCTGCCATTGGGGATGTCACAGGATGACACACAGCTCAAGCTGGTCCCAGTGAGTCCAGGCCGTGACCTGACACACCATGTCCTGAGCGTGAGCTGCGCTGAGGACGACACAGGAGACGGGACCTCAGCAAGGGGCCGTGGGGTGCTGGAGAGCCCTGTGTGTGGCTTCATCGTGGTGACTGCAGTAGACACACAGGCTCAAGTGATGACTGTTCTTTCACCTGCACCTAGACCCCTGCCTAGGCACACACTACTGATAATGGACATTCGCTTTATCGACCTGAAGTAGAAACAAACAGAAAAGGGATGTCCACTATGGAGCAGGTGGAAAAGATTAATACCCATATTGGGACTTAAGATATGAATTTAAACTGCTTAAGTCAAGCAATCCTTCATTTCTGTTAAATACTTCATGTCATGTGTGATGGGTTGTCATGCTCTTTGATTTGCATAAAACATTTGTACAGTATTTTTTGTGTCTTTTACTAATAGTTGATTTTATTAAAATATTTTGATATTTGATGTTGTCTCTGTGTGTTTTGTTTTGTATTTCTCAAAAGAAATGCTACCATAGGGAATAAGATGTGCCCCACCTTCCCCCTGTTGTGGTTTGAACGTCAGGAGTCGATGGTAACATTGCCTCTCACTGCCGCATGAGGGCATATGCTCGCTCAAGCCATAGACCTCGGTCTGCGTAGCGAAACTTCACAATTTAGGAACAATTTCCTAAATTACCACCGGAAGGGGTCGATTATCCTGTTGTGTGGTGATGATTTTTGCGAGCGAAAGTACCCCTGCACAGTCCGGAAAAGGCCAGTTCTAGGGTCTACCCTAGGAAAAACGGGTTAGATGTATTTCTTCATCTGAAGAAGCAATATCGCCCGTGATGCTAATGAAGTAACGCTGAACTTGAGAACTGTGGTCTACCATCCCTCGTCAGTTGTTGATTTCGTGGGGCCACTCACACGAGAAGAGTAATTCGGGCTTCTCTAGATTTAGTAGTTTCTCTGGAAAACTGGTTTCACTCGGGATGTAATTCACTGCTGTGGACTTAAATTGTTATCGTGGGTCGGGAGTTCTTGGCGATAACTGAAATCGGAAGAACGAGTCTCAGGATTGTCTACTTGGGGCCAACTAGAACTAGTTAGCTAGCATATCTAGCTGCTAGCAAGCTAACTTTAGCGGAACTGCAGAAGACAACCAGCATAACACAGACTGTCTCACTCACCTGCGGTGCGTGTCAGGTAATGTTTTCCTTATTAATGCAACTGCTGTTTCATCGCCTCTTTTTATTGATATGTCATGTACGTACTCTACTAACTGACATTTTGCCATCATAAAATCTTGATCTTGGAGTTAACGCTATTACTTTCATATGGCCATTATTCAGTATATTACAACTGACATCTCTGTCGGCTAGGATAATGTTTAGAGCAAAGGCACCAGATGGGTAACATCTAAACCTCGGTAATGGAAGCTAATGTAAGGTTGATTAGCATGGTTGTCTTAGCAGTAGCATGGTTATTAGTGAGGATTTAGTGTTTAACTGATAAACTATTTAACTGAAATGAGTTTAGGACCTAGATCAGTGGCCAGGGGACGAAACGTCTACTCGGGTTCTTCAACGTTTAGCAAGAAAATCAGGTGAAGTTTAGCTGGTTGCTAACGATGGGGGTATTGCTAGCTAATGTTAGCGAAGTTACGGCTGAATTTGACGTTAGCTAGCCATCTAGGATAGATTGATGTGCTCCCTCTGCCGCACATCTTAACCTTAACCTTATACGTGCCGAATAGCTTCCTGGATGTAATAATATAAGTACTGTCCATACAACAGATATGTCATGTTTCATTATATGATTTAATAGGAACAGATAGGAAATATGAGAGGTGGGATTTGCCCTTGGCCCCTGTGTCATTCAGATGAGCACCTGCAAGAGACACGCCAGGATTAGCGTCCATGGGGAACAGGATTTCGTCCATCTAAATGATTAGTGTCGGCGATAACCTGACTCCCACCACTGGGTACTGGGCTAATCTCCAGAGGCGACATGTTTGCCCAAGGAGTAGTTCGCTTTTCATAAACTAGGTGGTCGAATCAAATTACATGTTAATCTAGGCTAGTTATGCGTGATAATGTATTTTAAGCGAAGGCAAAGCTTCCTTACTCCGAGGTGACACGAAGAGTTAACGCGATCGAAAGTCTGATAAAGATTGCATGGTTTGTGTGAGTAACTGTGAGATGTTGAGCGGCACAGGCACACCCTTTTCCTCGGTGAGTCACTGTCACTGTAGTGGAAAACGTATCAGCATGTGGACAGGTTTCAACAAAGACTCGTAACGCGTACTTGAATGTCATTTTGCACGCAGAGACTTTCTTCCTTTTTTGTATGCTGTGACAAGAGTCACAGTTTACATGTTTTGTCCTGTGAAGATTAGGAAAGAGAGTTTTCCTGCAACGTTTTTGAATGAACAACTTTGCAAGTTGTATGTTATTTGAGAACGTGGTGTAAAAGATACACCTCCCCCCCACTGACACCTGGAAAACCTGTGTGGGGAGCTAGTTCCCATCCATACCATGTTCCTATACTGTCTTGCATACAACCGAACTCTTGAGAAATATGAACGCTCAAGATTTGGGGGCACATTGCCTTGCATGCAGGTTGGCATTAATGTACTCTCTCATATACTTACTGTGTTACAGGACTAAGTCCTTGGCCAATGCAAGGAGGAACAGTCCCCTCAGTGTTCCCTAGCAGCCATTGACCTGTTAGTTTACCAGCCAGAGAAAGGCCCCAATGGAATACAATGCAGATGTAAAATGGTTTGGGCCCCAGGAGTGTGCCCATGGGTTGGTGATGTGTGTGGAGACTGGCTGGGTCGACGGGGAGGACCCACAGAAACTCGGACACAGACACAGCATGGAGCTCTGAAGAGGACGAGGGGGTCCCAGGCTGGAATGACTAGCATCGCACTACAGTCTTTTTTGTTGATGCAATTGCACTGGAGCAAGGACGCAGAATAACTTACGCTTTTTTTATTATTATTATTATTATTTTCTTTTTCATTTTATTGTTTTATAGTAATTTTTTAAAGAAGATATATTTTTTGGTCATTTTGCCAAACTTTTTTTTTGGTGTATACAAATGCATCTATACATGAATGCACCACATCTATCTAAGCATTGACTAACAGCAAAATTCAAGTCAGCACACCTTTGTGATGTCTTTGATCAGCTGAGAGACTAATATTTAATTTTTGTACTCACATCAATCTAAGTATCAATGAAGCCATGCAGAAATCTATTTGAATGAAGTGGCAGCTATTTTTTTTATTGCCAATTAATTTTTTTTATCTTGAATAGTTGTCTAACATTGTATATCTCCTGCTAACTTGCAGATGCACACATTCTGACCTACTCTAATAGTGCCACAACCTCACTTTCCTGGACACATAAAACACGGATGTGAAGTCTCTCCTTGTTTACCCCAAACACTTAATCCTTCTCTCTGTCCTTTCTGAAGTGATTACTTCACCCCTCCTTTGTCCTCTGTGTTTCCTTGATTTTGACCATGCCAACACTCTCCACTCTCATACCACAAGGGAATAGTTTCTTGTCTTGTTGACCCTCTCGTGTTCAAACATACATATCCTACCCCTTTATCCATTCTCTCTCTCTCTCTCTCTCTCTCTCTCTCTCTCTCTCTCTCTACCTCTCACTCTCTCTCCATGCCGGCTGGTCTGAGCATGGGTGGGGCTTTAGGAGCCCCCTCCTCCCCTTCCCGCCCATTTCGCCCTAGTCGCTATGTCCCTGTATCCGCGGCGACCATATTCTTGGTGGGCTCGACGACACTCTTCCTGTGTTTCACGTGAGTTCTCAGCCGTAAACGCACACTCTTGTCACACATCGCCGGACTAAACACTTGGCTCAGTCCCACTCATGTGCACTCTCCTGTCTCTTTCTCTCAAGGTGTCCTTGGTTGTTTGAGGTGTACTCCTCCATCATCCCTCTCTACAATACACTTATTTTCCTCTTCACCTTGTCCAACTTCTGCATGGCCACATTCATGGACCCTGGCATCTTCCCCAGAGGTACAGCATGCGTCATTGTGTGTGTTCATATGTGTGTGGTGCTTGTTTGTGTTTGGCATGTGTCTGTTTTGATGGAAAAAGAAGATAACTCCTAATTCTTCCTGCAGGCTGAGCTGATTTGCACTGCTTGGAATGTAATGTCTCCGTGTGTGTGTGTGTGTGTGTGTGTGTGTGTGTGTGTGTGTGTGTGTGTGTGTGTGTGTGTGTGTGTGTGTGTGTGTGTGTGTGTGTGTGTGTGTGTGTGCGCGTGCGCGTGCGCGTGTGTGCGCGTTTAGCGGAGGAGGATGAGGACAAGGAGGATGACTTCCGGGCGCCACTGTACAAGACGGTGGAGGTGCGGGGGATTCAGGTGCGCATGAAGTGGTGCTCTACCTGCCGTTTCTACAGGCCCCCTCGCTGCTCGCACTGCTCCGTCTGCGACAACTGCGTCGAGGTTAGAGCGCGCGCACACACAAACTCAGTTTCACACCCAAACTCACACAACATTCTGATTAACGTCCCCAAAGACCGTTGTTGAGAGCAGGCGTGTGTGTGTGTGTGTAGGATTTCGACCACCACTGCCCCTGGGTCAACAACTGCATCGGGAGACGGAACTACCGCCACTTCTTCCTGTTCCTGCTGTCCCTCACAGTCCACATCATGGGCGTGTTTGGCTTCAGCCTCGTGTACATCCTCCACCACACACATAAGCTGGACACGCCACAGTCTGCCGTCACGTATCCTTTTCCCACTGGACTTGCGTCTTGTCATGTTCTAAGCCTCTAACTCTCACACTTTCCCCTCTATATTCAGGTGTTATATAGGGAATATAGTAAAGAACTAGTGACCTAGTTTTTGATGTAGCTCCTGAAATGTAGTTCAAGCTAGTATTTTGAAAGTTCCATGAGTTTGTTATAAATGTTTACTTGTCATAATTTTGTTTGGACAGAGGTGACCTAAACCTTACTTGTTAGGAGAATAGGTTGATTGTGAGCTCCAATGTAATCTGTGGCAAAAAAGGCATGCTTCCCATCTTAAACCCAATCTATGTTCAGTTAACTTTCCTGTATGAATCACCTCCAAATTCAATTCAATTTTTTTCCATATTTAGGCCATTTGATTTTGTTTTGTTTAAGACCCTAATTAGGTTTGTTTTTCTGTGTGAGAGTTTGAGAAAGGGATGTTTCAAGCTTGCATACTTGATTTTTGTATTTGAAAATGTTCCTTAACTGTGTGGCTCAGTATAGCAGTCATGTGTGTGGCCGGCCTCTTCTTCATCCCAGTTGCTGGGCTGACGGGATTCCATATTGTCCTGGTAGCACGAGGACGAACCACCAATGAGCAGGTCTGTGTATGTGTAGTTGTTTGAAGGTGTAAGATGTTTACTTGATTACGTTTATTACACCACAGCATCATCATATCTTGAGGCCTGAAGCGATTAAACAATTGTGGTCAGAATGGAAAAAGGGGTGTATTTAATGTTTTAGTTCATATTTGATGTTGATTTTCATTTGGATTGTTCCTCTTTTTTAAAAGAGAGCTGGGTGAGAAGTTTGCCTTTAAAAAAAATACCAGGCAATCAACAATCATCGCATGAACCAGTGTTGGTGAAAACAACTGAAATAGCATTTTGTCATATCAGTTGTAAAATACTTTACATAGTAAATTATGAACACCTCTGAACAGCAGTTAGCTTATGTGTAAAATTCCAGTTCCATGACTGGAATTACATCCCTGAATGGAATCCATATCTTTTTTCTCCCATCTTTGTTCATGTCTTATTAGGTGACGGGGAAGTTTAAGGGTGGAGTGAACCCATTCACCAAAGGCTGCTTGAGGAATATATCCCACGTGCTGTGCAGCTCCCAGGCTCCCAGGTCAATTAACATCTCTGCTCCAGTGACCAACTTTACATCTCCCATTTGTAACTCGGCTAATACAGGGTGCCATTGTTCTTGTTAGGCGCTTTACTTACTTGCTTGATTGGATCAGTCTTGGTAGATACTTTACTTTCTTCAGATATGTGCTGCCTTATCTGTACGTTGAAGATATATGTCACATAGTGTGTGCCAACTTTTCTGACAGATGTAATGTGTCGAGTAATTATTTAGAGTTTTAGGTTTATTAAATCTTTCAGATATTATGATAGTATTTGAGTGTTCTTCAGAATGGATTGTCTTACTATGTTTGTGCATGTGTGTAGGTATTTGGGTCGCTTGCGGAAGTCCGTTTCTCTTGAAATACAGCCGCCATTTTTGCGACCACATCCTCAAGATGAAACCGATAAGGCGCTGGACAATGGAATTCAACAGGTATGCGCTCACAAGGTCGACACATACATGTGCCCATGCACAACACTTCCATGTGATGTGTTTTGTTGTTGTTGTTGTTGCTGTTGCTGTTGCTGTTGCTGTTGCTGTTGCTGTGGCTGTGGCTGTGGCTGTGGCTGCTTTGCACCCTCTCTAACCTGAGTGTGTGTGTGTATGTGTCTGTGCTGCTCAGTCGAAAAGCAGTCTGGAGCTGATGGAGAGCCAGTCCACGGACGCAGAGCCCCCGCCTCCCCCACCCCCTGATTTCCGCTACCCAGGGCTGTCACAGACGCACACTGAGGGTAGGTGGAGGAACATGCACATGTAGGAACGTGCACCAGCATTCAAACACACACAGTAGGTAGTACAGGCAGTCTGTGGTAAGTTGTCCTCCTCCTTCTACCTATCAGAGAGCAGCTTGCTTCACGAAGCTCCACCCACCCCTTCTTTGAACAAGTACCGGCCGGCTAGGAGCAGCCCAGGAAGGAACCACACTGCCATAGCGCACTCGACCAAGGTAAACAGCCACACACGCACTCATGTTAACATGTAAACATCATTGTTATTATTGAACGCAGGTACACTGAGACATTTCTGCATTGCACCGCAGACCCATCGTTAAATTCTTTTATTGTCTTCTTGTTTCTTTGATCGTTTTACCGCCAGTCTGTCGATCAGTAAGTGCTAGGTTCGAGCAGTGTCAGTGTGTGGTTGCCTGTTTGGTTGTGATCAGTGTTTTGTTGTGCGTGGGATGTGTCCGTGTGTTGTCACCTGTAAGAGCGCCAGTGCTTGTGTTTGGGTACTCTGATCTGGTAGACTCCCCCTGTTTGCTCTGCTGTCCTTAACTGTTGTTTCCTACTGTACCGGGATGATGTGGCCCCCCCCCCCCCCGTGTTTCCCTCCTCTTGTTTTTTCTTTTCCTCCCGTACTGTGGGCCTCCAGCTGCCTGCCTAGTCTGTCTACTCAGCCTGCCTTTGTCTCTTCTGTCTGTCTATGTGTGTCTCTCGTAGATGACTCGCGGAGACAGCTGTGTCTCCGACCCCAGTCTCTCTGGCCGGGTGGGGGCGGGTGGGCGTGGGGGAGTCGGGGGTGGCGGCGCAGGCCCGGGGGGGCTGGGCGGGGCTTCCACTCTGGGCGGGCGCTCCTACCCCTCCTTCACCGACACGCTGCTCCAGTCGGCGGCGGCCTCGCGCTCCTCGAGCCTGCGCTCGGCCTACACGGCACACAACGCCCTGGGCCCGCTGCTCTCGGAGGGCACCACCACCTCCACCAGCTACAAGAGCCTGGCCAATCAGACGCGCAACGGCAGCCTGTCCTACGACAGCTTGCTCACGCCGTCCGAGAGCCCCGAGTTCGAGTCGGCCGCCCCCGAGCTCTCCCCTCCCAGGCCGCACCCTCCGCCCGGCGGCCCGCTGAGCCCCGCCCCAGTCGGCGAGGAGCCCCCGCCCATACTGGGATACTCCTCCCCCTTCCTGTCCGCTCAGCAGCGGGAAGGCTCTCTCCAGGCCTGCCCCGCCCGCCTAAGCTACTCCTCCCACCGCGCTTTGTTCCGCCCCACCAGCCCGCCCCCGGTCCAAGCCCTCGCCCTGCCCCACTCTCCTCGTGCTCGCTCCCTGGGCTCTCCTCCGCCAGGCTCCGCCCTCCCGTCCGCGCTGGGCAAATCATTGTCCTACACGGGCGGAGCCACGGTCCAGCGCCGCCCTCCTAAAGCTGGGGGAGGGACCCAGGTGGCAAAGTGAGTAGCGGCCAACAAGCTAAGCCTTTCTTTCCACTCTGTGAACTCTTCCTCTCTCCCTCTCTCTAGCTCTGTCACTCACAGTGTCTGCCTTCTTCTATGACTCTTTTCTAATAATACTTTCTGCATCATTAACTTTCATTACTTAATTTGGAACATGGCAATAAAACACAGACACGCAGCCATAGTTTTGTATTCTTTTCATCTGGCCGTGACTGGTCGTTCAAGCCAGAGCACCCCCTCCTTCATCTCCAGTCTGGTCAGGTATGGCCAGTGGTGGTCAAACCATCTGCACTAGCGCTTCAGTTTTGTGGGGCTTTCGTTATTTTACTTTCTCCTCTATTTTTTACCATTCTTTATTTCCACAGCATGCATTGGCTGTGCGTGTGTGTGTGTGTGTGCATCTGTGTGTCCTTGTATATCTGTGAATGTGTGTGTGAGTGTGTTGTAGTTGGAGTGAGTGCCCTTGTAGGGAGGAAATGAATGTGCTTAGAGGCGTGTCTGTGTGTACAAGTAGGGGCATCAGTGTTGTCGCCGTGACTACGGGAGGTGCAATGTTTTTGTTTGTGGTAACCCTCAAACCCGTCTGTCTCTCACCCACCCAACCAGCCCCACCACTCGACCCAGCCTGGCCAATCACAGCACTCTCTCATCGTTTAACCCCGCCCTTAAAACAGGGGATGAAGTGAAGAAGGTGACTGGCATTGGGGGCACAACCTATGAGATATCAGTGTAGCACCAAGGGCCATGTCACATCACATGATTGATCTCCTACCCTGCCTCTGACGTCCTTCTGTTGAAGAAGGAAGGCTGGTAAACTTGCACTGGCACAGCTGATCAAAGACTCCTGCCCTACTGGCGTTGGAGGTGAACTCAACGCTCATCCAAAAAGAAAAAGGACTTTTTTTTTTAATCAGCCAGTGAATGGTTCAATTGAAGTGGGGTATATGCATACATATGAAATTAAATCTATATCTGTGTTAAGATCATTGGGTCCATATATGGGATGAGCAGTATGATGTCGACCAAAGTGAAGCATGACGCTATGAGGACGAGCACATTGATTCATGGCCAGTGATCAGCTGAGGACCAGGCTCACAGGAGCTTTGATTGATTGGAGGTCCACTCATTTGAATTCTGTTTTTGCTTATTTCTTCTTTTCTTAGATTTTTCTTATGTTTTATTGTATGTGTTTTTTTGTCTTCAAATGTTATTTTATACAAATATCTATCTAAAAGAGTTACTGTGTGTGGCAACTGAATCAGGAAAGAAGATAAATGGTTAAAAGAGTGCAATTGTTTTAGGGTAGGTCGTCTTTTCATAATTTGATTGATGGCTGTATCAGCCTGTCGTACACCCTGTTTGAGATCTCAGCCAAAGAGATAGGTATGATCAGGGATCTTGATTTTGACGGACAGCACATGTAGTCAATGGGACTGATATTATCCATGGCTCAACAGCACAAAAAAAGGATTTAATGGAATGTAACTGAATGTTCGTCATGGAGATTTTATGCAAAATGTCTGTCCTGAAGAATGTGTAAAAACATTTGCGCCTTTGTCTTAACTGCAAGATTAAGAACAATTGTGCTGCTCTCAAAGAACTCAGCACTATAGGTGAGGTGAAATTGTACACTGTTCACATTTATGTTTGCCCTGAAGTTAAAAGTTCTAACATGTCTTATCCATATTCATAATGCCTGTATATAACACTAGATTTTGGGGTAAGGGGTTGTTTTATATATTGGCATACTCTCTCAATCTAAACAGCAGTGGAATTATTTGAATTTCAGCATTTGTATCTGCATGGTTGGTGTCCAATGTACCTCCTGTGCTCTTTTAAAGGAATAGAACTGTACATGGTGCGTGTCTAATTTGGTCTAATTTGGTCAAATTGATTTTGAGAAGAAAACGTGTGTGCAATGTCTGATGCATGTTCACCATTTCACAGTTTTAGCCTGTGCATTGTCCCAAGTGACATTCTTAGAGGTGAACACTCGTCCTGTCCTGCTAACATCAGTTCATTTCTTCCTCCTCTGCTTTCGGGAAAGGAGACCTGCCGCACCTACTTAGCGGGCTCGGTCCCTATTTTAATGGCCATATTCTGAGGTAAACATGCTGGTACTGTGAATCAGATAATGCTTCCTGGTTTAGCAGCTGTAGCATTCTCATTTCAGAGAATCCCACAAATCAATGGAGCTTAATTTGAGCATTTGTTTTAGGAGCATGTGCAACACTTGAGTGGTAAATGTCACAGCACAGCCCTCAGAATATGGCTTTGAAAGTATTTGGTACAATTCGTCATGAATTCTCAACTAAAAGACATCAAATTATGTGTTATGTGTTATTATGTTTTTGCCAGTGTCAAAAACACGCTGTCTCATCAACTCTTTGTCATTGTGGTTGGCCAATGCTGTTTCCCAATCTAAGCCATTATTTCCTATTGCTTTACAAGAATGAACAGCCAGAATAAGATGTGTGAGCTATGCTGTGTGGTCCTTTGCTGATTGGAGAGTGAATTAAATAATAGTAATGTGAAGGTGACGGTAGAATATATAATGTTGCTGTGCACTTTTTAGATGTATTTTTTTACTGTTGTATCATTGCAGGGCTAGTGCTTCGTATGATGTTGGAACATTGCCAGCTGACTCAAGAGGTTACTTTTTACTGTATAGGGGTATGATCTGAGGCTGCATGTCTGTGAGCTTGAACAAAACAAGGACAGACAGGGTGGAGAGATGCATGAGAGCTCATCTGGGTTTGCTTTTCCTGAGGTACCCTGTTACAGTGTATAATGTTGATGCACATTACACGTTGTGGGAGTAATGCTCACTTTGTGTGGCGTTAAAGGTGTGTGTTTTGCACAGTGTGTGTTTGTTTGACTTTGTTGATACGATCAGAATGTTTGTCCAGTCTGTGGAAGCATTTTCCTGTGGAATGTCCAGCATTGTGTGTGAGGATGGTAAATGTTGGTAGGCTGTCATTTCTAAGAAGACATACTCTGCAGCAATCACAAATGGCCCCCTGACCTAACATTAGCTTTAAAGACAAGACGCCTCACCCTTAACTCTCACCTTTCTAAGTCTTCTTTGAAGTTAATGGCGTTATTCAAGCTCGGTGGAAGAGTTTAATCAGTGTAGTTTGACTCAGGCCAATAGGAAAATGACGTGATTCAAGCCCTCAAACCTCAGAAGACATAGTCAAGCTTAAGATGTTTGTTTAGACATTGTATGACTGTTTTTTCCATGGTAGCTTAATAACCTCTCCACCCTGGCCTTATGACGCCTTATAAGTGTTCTTAGGGCTGTGAACTAAGATGAGAGGTTGCATTATCATTGGCAAGTGGTGGTTACACACAAATGCAATCCCTTTTTACAGTTGTGAACAAAAATGGAAAACAAATTCCATTCAATGATCAAGACAGCTGAGACCACTGAAATGTTTTGTGTTTTAAAATGTTTTTATGTTAGATGCACACTTCCATTTGAGACTGGCAAATGTGAAGCTTTGTATGTGTTAGTGATCACTGCTCTGGTTCCAACTCAAAGCTTATGGGGGTAGACAGCATGGACTGGAGGCATTTTGAAAGGATTGTTTCACCCTTTACTGGAGCTGAAGGTTTTTTTTTCATGAGGCAGAGACAAATAACGACAAGGCAGAGGCAGACAAATAAAGACGAGAAGATATTGTTGATGAGGTGTTGTCTCTCTTTTTTTAAAATAACTTCCATTTGTTCATTTATTGAACCACTTGGGAGATGCTGTCTCTTTATCTTAGTACATGTTGCATGTAAATATAAAAACATGTTTGGTTTCTGGATTAAGACTTAAGCTGTTTTCACAAGCAAAAGATTTTATCATCAGAGGTCAAAGGCAGATCAGAACATCAGGGATGACTCAACGTTCACGTTTCCTCAAACAGGATATGCACATCAATTGGCAGCTTGTTTTTTAAACAATTTCAAGTAATCAAATAACAGTAAATATCAGCTAGAAATATGTGTGTGTACATCTAGATACACCTAAGAACCTACATAACAATATATTTGGAGTATGAATCAATAGAAACCACATCACAAGTAATTTAGTGTGATTTAGTGTTTTTGAAAAAACACAAACATTAAATATACCAGGGGCTCTACTATAAAATGTGGTTATTGGTTTACAGACTTATCCAGGTATAACTTAAAAGAGTAATCACTGAACTCTAAAGGAACACTTGATTGAGTATCTATAGTTCAAAAAATGAGATATTGTTTTGAGATCAGTAGTTATTTCTGAAGTTATCTCGATAACACAGTAATCTTGCCATACGCCCCTCAGACCTCAGATTAATACCCAATAGAGGGACAAGAAAATACTCCTTACGAGTGTTACTGAGAGGCTATAAAGGCAGATAGGTGTTTCGTCGTCCAGCGTATCGATTACACAATAATACTGCATTTCCTGTGAGTCTTCAGTCAAGTATCATTCAGCTAATCTTCCTCTGACCACTTGCATTGTTTGAGATATATTGTGTTCATCTTCTTACTTGTCCTTCTTCGATTCCATGTCCTCTAACTGTTCACTGATTGGCTCTGGGTCGACAGGCCCGTCCTCGGGAGTTGAGGATTGTTCTGCTTCTGGAGCGTGCTCATCTCGCCCCTTGCTGAGCTTCGTCGATTTCTGGTAAAGTTCATTCAAATTGAACTCTCGGATGATGTTGTCCTGCACAATACACATGAACAAGAAAACAAATGTGTAATATGTTGGCATTAAGACATAGAGAGGACAACTGGCAAGTTTCACAAGCTGACAATCTGGCCATATATATACAGTACCCTCCATAATTATTGGCACCTCTGCTAAAGTTGTGTGACTGTAATCTCACAATGACAACGAGGGAAAAAAACAACCTTAAGGGAAGGAAATTTATTCTGAGAAAAAGGAAACCTCATAAAGAAATAAATATTTTATAACAAAAACAGGTCGCTTACAATTATTAGCACCCCTGCTTGTAATACCTTCTTAAGCCTCCCCTTGCCAATAAAACAGCTCATATTCTCCTATGACACCTCATAAAGTTGGAGAACACAAAGGATGGGATTTAAGACCATTCGTCTTTACAAAATCTCCCTAGATTGTCCAGATTCCAAGGTCCACACTTGTGCATTCTGCTCTTTGACTCACTCCACTGTTTTTTGTAAGGAGTTTAGATCAGAGGACTGAGATGGCAATGGCAGAAGCTTGATTTTGTGTTCAGTAAATCATTTTTGTTTTGATCTGGACATTTATTTTGGTTCATTGACCTGATGAATGACCCAATCATGACCCACTTTTAGTGTCATGGCAAACAGATTTCAGACTTCAGCGAAGCATTGCATGAGTGCAGGGCTCATTATACCATGCACCTTAATAAGGTTCCCAAGGCCCTTAGGAATAAATACAGCCCCACAATATCACAGCCCCTCCACCATAATTCTCATTACGCATGGGGTTCCTTTCAGTAGTCATTATTTTATGTACACCAAACCCACCTAAAGTGTTTCTTACCAAAGAGAGCAATTTTCATTTCATCTGACAATAGACCATAATTCCAGACGAAGTCACTTTAGCATTTAGTAAAGCGTGCCGTTTACATTTGTAATTAAATGACAGAAAAGGCTTTTACCTGGCATGCCCTATAAATAATCTATTAGCAGTGAGGTCACATTTGAAGATTTTAGGGGGGACTTGACCCCAAGATGATACTGTACCTTTTTCTGTAACTTTCCAACAGTGGTTCCTATGGATGTTTGTTCCCTCTCTTACAATCATAGATAACCATGTTTTTTTTTTGTCCAAGCGTATTTGTCACTTTTAAGTATTGTTTTAACTGTAAATATGGGCATTTTCCACCAAGTGCCTAGTTTTTATAGCCAATTCCTGGCTTTCCAGACACTGATTAACTTAAAGTTGAATATAAATAGGAAAATGCTTCTGTTACATTTCTAGGGGTGCCAATAATTGTGGGTGACATATTTTTGTTAAAAATATTTATTTCTTTATGAGATTTTCCTTTTTCTCAGAATAAATGTGCTTCCCTTTAAGGCTGGATTTTTCCTTATCATTGTGGGACTACAATAAATCATCAAAAGATTATTTTGCATACCTGTTATTAGTCAACTTTACCAAGGGTGGCAATAATTATGAAGGGCATAGTCTTATCATAATCTAGTTGTCAGTGATCGGCGTGGTCAGTGAACACAACACAGTAAAATTGGTAGGAAAGGCACCAGGCTACAGTAGGATGACCTACAGGACAGACACTGCTCTGTAAAATGGGGTATGATCTCTCTCTTACATTGCTCTTACATTACTGTCAGCATACTCCTTCAAGAGATATGCATGAATCTGCATACCATTAACAGTCAACAAATTAGCAGTTGTAAACGCTGACGGGCCGGTTTTCCAGCCGGGTTTAGCCTAGTCCAAGACTAGAAGTTTTTTTACTGAATGAAGATCTCCATTGAAGTTCTTTTTAAGTCCATGTGCAGGAAACCAGCTGAATATGTTTAATACTGAAGAACAAATTCATCTAAAATTGCTTATAGGCTCATTTCAGTGTTAATACATTTATTGAAAACATGAAAGTAAATAACTAGTATCATACAACTAACATATTTAAATTAAATCAAAATCTAAACGTGAGACTTTCAACTTTATCATGATGTGTTTATTGTCATGTTAATTATGTTAAAAGTTATATCAACTGATCTAATATGGATTCCTTAAGATAATGGAGGAGCTGGCACAGGCAAACAGGAGCTTACCTCAGTGAAGCTCCAGGATATGGCTCGTTCCTTCTTGTCCACCATAGGACGCCGCATGATCTCACGGCCATCTTGAAAAAGAATCAGGGAGGGCATCTGTTTGGAGAGTGGGGAAGGATTTACCTTATAGCTGTGGACATAAACAAACACAACATGTCAGCACAGTATACACAGCACACTAGCACATCCCTTTCATCTGAAGAGAGAGTTCATGGAGATGTAACTTACCTCTCAGCCATTTCTCCATAACGACCAACGTCTAACTTTCCAAATCTCAGAAAAGTACTGTGATATCTGTGTGAAATAAGACGGCAGAGTTTGTATGTATTCGTTTGTGGAAATTGCTCAACAGCAATCATCCAACCGCTAAAGATCAAAGTCTCTCTGTCAAAGTCTCATGGAGCATCCCTAATTTACTCTCTATGCCTAAAAGGTTTAACTCAAAGTGTTTTTTGTGTGTTGTGTGATTGCCTTACTTGAGTGAGAGTTCTGCAAAAACGGGAGCAAAAGATTGACACTCTGGGGACCAGTTTGCATAGAACTCAACAATCCATGTTACACGACTGTCTCGCTTTAGCTCCTCCTGTGGTAGATTGTTTGATAGATTGATTTTGAGATTTCATTTCACCTGATGGTGCATAATTTGAATATACCAATCAGGACATTTTTTGATGCACTGACGTACCTCAATGGTCTTGTCATTGAAGTATGAGATGTACTCTGGCCCCATGTATATTGGAGGTTTGCAGGTCATCACAAAAACTGTTGAGAGATGGACCAATACATTATGCTGTGAATTTAGCAGAAATGAAATGTCTACAGTGATTTGAAATATCATAATACTTATTTGCAACAGTGACTGTTTTTGAAAATATTATCAGGACATCTGTTATGTCAAGCAAGGCCAGTTGTTCTTAGCATATTTATCACAGAATATTATATAAATTGACTTGAGTTTGAAATATGATCTCAGTTGTTTACTACCTTTCAGATAATCTTAGTGTTGCATGCTAACTCACCATTATTATTTTTTGGGCCATAGTTAGATGTCAAAGACAATGTATATTCAGATGTAATAAGTCAAATGTATAATAATTATAACTAAGATAAAAACAAATGTGATGTTATTTAGACTAATCAATAAAAGTATTTACCAACACAGATAGCGAGATAAAGCAGGCCCAATCGAATGTCCACCCTGAAGAATAGGATGACGTTGGCCACTTTGCTGAAGAGTAAGAGGTTACCAATATGATGTTCCACGGTAACTGCAACATAAAGCGAGTGTGAGGCTCAATAGTAACTTTAAATACCTAATAATAAATATTTATCTTAGGGTTGTAGACCACAGGGCACTCGAAAGAGCCACATAACAAAAAATATGCACACACCACAACAGCCACAGTGATGTATGGGCCTAAGAGTTCAACTTCGGTGTTGACACTTACATGCTCTGCGATTCTTCATCATGACAATGGCACTGAGAAACATCAAGATCTCCACCTCCCTCTGAAAGAATAATGCAAGTTAGTGCAGGCCTCCATGGCACCTTTTATTCGGGCTATATCCTTAACATTTTATGTCTTAAAAGCCACAATGCTCGGTGAAATATAGTAGTCTGCCTAAAATGTTTTTGGAAATGTAGGCTACAGTAGCCTAACCTGGCCGTCCATTAGGTAGGCCTATACGTTTACTGACCCAGTCAAAAGCGCACGAGTCGCCGTCTTCTCGCTGTGAGGGCAGGTTTTCGCAAATGCCAGGACATTTGCGTATCAGGAGAAAAGCAAGTGATATGACGAATGATACTATATAATAGGGTTTTAGAAGCCATGTATAAATCTGCGGTAATTGATATAAGAAAGCAAACACTCCAGTGATTAACCCCATTGAGAAACGTGGAGCGTGAGAGACTAGTCGAAAGGAACTGGAATGATCGACTCAAGTGGTAATATAGCTGGCTGCCATGACACAGCTGTTGCGTCGCCAAGTTTGAATGAGTGGCACAAATGTGGAGTGTTAAAGGGGGGACACTTGAGCGCAGTTGTCAATCTGTCAGCTGTGCGCACGCCTTCCACTTCTCCAGTTCGCGTTTTGACCATCAATACTTTCCGTAGATAGGTGGTGTTTTTGTTTTGGCGCGAGATTACGGGAGTTCAGTAGTAGCAGTAGTAGCAGCCGCCTACTATCTGTCTATGAGTTCAACGATCAGTTACAGTTATTGTTTCCTTCAAGATCTGCCATAACACTGTAAATATGGATGATGATGTAGTAGAACAAGGACGATTGACAGAAAATACGTCTAATCAGGCTACTGTCAACGACGATGTTTCGGCGAACACCACAGATAAATGTTCCAGTTCGGCGCCGCAAGCGAAGAGACTGAAGCTTTTCAACAAAGTCATGGAAAAAAGCTTACAACGACTTGTAGCTGACGCTAGGTAAGCAGCAGAGTATTTAGTGAAATTGTTTACCTATGTGTGGCCTGTAAATAAACGTGTATGCTGCATACCTAACGTTAACTGGAGCTGACATGGGCGAACCTTGCATTCAAACGGCACACCACACTTCTGATAGATGCGCATATTTTGATTTCCTTTGTCTTTGAAGTTTCCACAGATTTGCGCACTCATTCCACCCATTCTACAAGCAGAATCCCCAGGTGACTAAAACGATTCATCAAGAGTTTGTCGCTAGTCTCCAGAAGAACATACAGGTTTGTGCGCCTTGCCTACTCGTTGTCAGTGCACTATTACTCAACTAATTCAGATATCTGTTCTTGCTGCAACTGTAGAGGTTAAATTTGACTTAAGTTTACGTAACAACTATACTACAGTTACTTTGTGCATATAAACACAACTGATTTCAAAGCAATTTGTTGTTGTAGACCTGATGCTCAGGTTTAATGTTATGGTATCACAAATACATGACTCCTGTTCATTTAGGCAGTCTTCCTGTGCTGTGTGTGTGTGTGTGTGTGTGTGTGTGTGTGTGTGTGTGTGAATAGGATGACATCAACAGAGTGATTGAGGAAGGTGAGCTGCAGTGTAAATTGGACGAGTTGGACACACTGTGTGACTTGGCGAAAGAGAAGACTCAAACTGCCTGGTGAGTCTAGTTGCTTTTAAACTAGCAAACACTAGGGATGTATACAGTTCATAATGTACTAAAAAGTTGTAACAAGTGTAATATTTGATTAATGTAATAAGATTATGAGCACCATATGATGTACAACCTTTTATGTATGATTATGATTAAATTATTGTTTTTAGATACAAATGCTGTCCGATGTTTACATACACTTAGACTAAAGTTTGTAGATGAGCACTGTGACAAAGATCTGAAATATTTTCTTGTCAGATTACACTAAAATACAACTATGTGATCATAATGATCAATATGTCTGGAGTAAGAGGGGTAAGGCATGTAACCCAAAGAAAACCATCCCTATCATAAATCATGGAGGTGGCAGCACCATGTTATTGAGTTGCAAATGGAGACTTGGGTACTTCATAATATTGTTGACATTTTGAAGAAGGCTACCCTAAGCGTTTGGTTTAAGTTACACAATTTTAAGGCAGTGCCACTTAATATTAAGAACGTGTATGTAAATGTTTGACCCTATGAGGATGTGATTAAATAAGTTTATTTTTTTTTTAGTTTTTAGTTTTTAAGTTTTGTACCACCAAAATAAAGTGGGTGGGATAACTAAACTAACAGAAGGGATGTAGTGTAATTTCTGTCACAGTCTGAAAATGTTAAGGTAGAATGTTTAGAAAGTTTGTTGTACTTCTCGCATTTCTCAGAATGGGTTATAAACAAGTGTGTTGTGCACAAGGGTGTTATGCATGGTGTTATTAGCCAGTAAGTAAAGGTGGGTTTAGGGAGCCACATTGTTGTGACTGCATATCATATGTTGATATTATATTATGGGGTTGATTATGCTGTACTGATAGTATTACATCATTATTGCATTCACATGTGCTGTTATAGTCATATGAACTGATAGCAGCCCTTTGTTGATTCTTTTCTATCTCTTTGGGTTAACTGTTGTTCCAGTTGGCTGAGTCTGTTTGGGCTCTGTGTTTCAGGCGTCCCAGTGGTGTGCCAGAACAGGACATCAGTAGCTTCCTGACTCCTTATTATAAAAAGCAGGAACTCTACATGAAGAGAGAGCTGGAGAAGCTGCGTAAAGAGAACGCCGTGCTGGCTGGGAAGGTGCGAGAGGGCCGGAGCGCCATTGCAAACACAGAGCAGCGCATTGCAGCTGCAGTGGATGACTGGAAGGTGAGCACTGAAATGGAAGCTTGCAACCTCCAACTGGATGGTCAAAATAATGACATCATATTGTTATCATATTACATCTGACGACAGTTATCCTTCCCTTATCTCCTTTCAGGCTTCTGTTGAAGATCTGGGGACCTGTATTTCTTCTCTTTGCCCAGAGGAGACCTTTGAGGGACTCTAAATCTTAAATATTTTTCTAAAAAGAAGCAGGAAAACCTTTTGTTATGTTGTATATTGTGTGCTTTTGTATTTATGTTTAATAAACTTAAGATTTGACCCTTATGCAATAACTTGAGTTAAATATTTGTTTTGTTCTCTAAAAATTGCGTCCCAATTTTGAATTGCTGTCTGAGCTACAAAAACTCGATCTAAAGCCACTGATCAAAACGTGTTTTGTCATTGCTTGACTCCGTGGCTCATAATCCGTCTATGAGAATAAGATGTATTGAACTAATCAAGATGTCTCCTCTATATCTCCTTGTTAACTATTTTGTTTGACTTTGGACATCCCTGATTGACTCCTACTTTAGGGTTTTTAGAAATGTAATTACTTTTTCTGATCAGAAAATTGTATGTTCAGATCATGTAATATATAATTGTATTTTACTCTATTACATTATTGAACCTGTGTTACAGTGAAATAGGTTATTATGAAGTTCAAATAAGAGCATTGTGCACATGTTTATGGGGGGAAATCATACATTTGTCAAAGCATGAGGTCAACATGATTATGTATTCGTTGTATTACGGTAAAGTTGGAATCGTCGAGGAGGTATCTTTGGTAGACCGTAGATTGTAGCTCAAGAGAACGCAGTCTGTGGGACATATTCTGGAAGCGTTGGTTGTAATTACTTGTTATGTCAGGTTAAATGGTATTATTATTTCAGCTATGACCGAAATATATTCCACATTATTTGGCCAAAGCGAAACTCAAGTACCTCCGGGCTCCTCGGCAATAGGTTTTGGTCCAGGGAAACCTCCGCCGCCGCTTCCGCAAAACCAAGTGTCAATGCCGGCTCAGATACCACCACAGCACGGGGATGAAGGGCCTGCTCTGCGGAAACCTGGTGTCATGAATGAACCCTTTTATTTGCTTCGGGAACTGCCAGGTATAGACTTACTACTTCAGCTAGAAGTAATCTTTTCCCTTATCCTGTCGGTATTTTAAAAGTAAACGTTGTTCTATCGTGAGTAAACTTGAGCACGATGAAGTAGTAGAAGGGATTGTTAGCTTTTGTGAGAACATTTAGCTACTATTAGCAGCTATTGTGATGTGAAATGCTAACCGTGGGAAGTATCCAGTGCAGACCGCTACTATGTAATCAAAACATACAATGAATTGTGACATATTTGCTTGTGTTTTATTTTTAGTTGGCAACGATCTGACGGGAAACACAAACCTTATAACACATTATAACTTGGAGCATGCATATAATAAATTCTGTGGAAAGAAAGTCAAAGAAAAACTCAGCAACTTTTTACCGGAGCTGCCAGGTACGTGTTATCCCCATACAGTCTATAGTCATCCCTAAGAACAAAGCTTGTCAAATTTGTGTGACCGATTACATGGAAATTTTTTGCATACCCATGTACATTTCTTCCTGTGTGTGTGAGAAAACACATCTGTCACAGAATGCAATGCGCAGTTCAGGCATATTAGGTCATACTTGTGATATCTTGCAGGTATGATAGATGTCCCTGGCGTGCAGGATGGAAGTTCACTAAGGTCTCTAATAGAGAAGCCACCAGTGTGTGGTAACTCCTTTAGTCCGCTGACTGGAAATCTACTAACTGGCTTCCGACTTCACACTGGCCCGGTAAAAACATACACACACACATGCTTTCCTACCTTCAGGCAGGAACATTGCACAACCCTTTTTTTATTTGTTTTTTTTTTTGCTCACTGTTTGTGCTTGTGTTGGTGTGTTGTCCAGCTTCCTGAACAGTACAGACTGATGCATATTCAACCTCCAAAGAAAAAGAGCAAGCACAAGCACAGACACCATCGGCCACAGGACCCTATACCACCAGGTTATTATTCCTTCAAGTTTACCACAGACAACATGCTTATCCATTTCGCAGTAGCAATTGATGACTGGTCGTTTATGTTAAGCTGACAGTGTAGGTTTAGATGGTTTTATTTCTTGAGACCATTAAGATGAAATTTGTATTGCTTACAAAAAAAGTCTGTACAACACAAACCTCATTCATAAGATAATAATGAAACTTAGGCCATTTTGTCTTCAAAGGGTTTTCATCAGCCCTAGCAAAAAATGTAATGCAAAATATAATGCAAGACAAGAAATGTGACTGATTTTACAACTGTGCTTTCATTTTAATACAAATATTGTTTAGTAGTTGTATTGACTCACCAGTTGCAGTACTGTCAGGCAACCACTAGAGATCAGTGGTCTCAAACTTGTGCGAAGTAGAGAGGCCTATTTAACATTTTGTTGGCTTTCTATAGAAACACCCTCAGATTCTGATCCGAAGAAGAAGAAGAAAAAGAGGGATGATGATCCTGACCGTAAGAAGAAAAAGAAGGACAAGAAAAAGAAGAAGGTGAGCTAATGCCAGATATGAACTATTCTTTCTTAAATCAAGGTTTGTGCAGATTTCAACAAGTTATATGTAAGACTTTTTAGGACCTTTTTAAGACAATTATGGATGACATTTTAGACCGATTCAGGCCAATCATAGTTAATCAAATCATAGTTTCCGAATTACTAACAAAGTAAACATATTTGCAAACAAACTGAATTTTATACAGGCTACAAAGTTTGCATCAGTTGTCAGTTCAGGGTTCCCATGGTCATGGAAGACTGAGAAAGTCATGGGATTGTGAAATCCCATTTCCCAGGCGTGGAGAAATCATGGAATTCAGTAAATCCATTAAAAGTTTTGGAAAAGTCATGACATTGCATTATGTTATACTAGGGACGTAGGAAGGAGATAGCGTACATCATGTCACAGAATTTGATCGCTTCTTTCATAGGTAGGGGAGAGAACACATGTTATCCAATCTCGTTGTTTAAGTCATGTTTCATAATTTCTTCATAAAAGAAAACCCTGCTGAAAAAAAGAGCTAGAAACCAGCTGGTAGCTGGTCTTTGCTGGTTTTCTTCCAGCTCATGCTGGTCTTTGCTGGTGTAGCTGGTTGGGCCACCAGGTGGACATGCTGGCTTGACCATCTGAGAAAGCTGGTAATGCTGGTGTGACAAGCCCGTCATGTGGGATACAGCTGGTTTAAGGTGCTCATACTTGTGACCAGCTTGCCAAGCTTGACATTGTTGGTGTAAGATGGTCATGTTGGTTTGCTAGAATGACCAACATAAGCTGCCAGTTAAACCAGCAATGTAAGATCAGCAACAGCAGATAAAATGACTATCTTGAGCAAAATCAGCAGAATTACGATTGTAAGCTGGGTAAGCCAGCTGAGGGTATGTTTTCAACAGACTTTTGCTGGGCTGGTCTAGTTAGTCAACCATCATATGGTGGTCAAACAAGCTGGTTAACAAGCTGGTCAACCAGCAAACCACCTTAAGTTAGCCAGGCTGTTTTTTAGCAGGGAAGTCAATGGAAATTCCATTGAAGGTTATTGAAGAATCATGGAAAGGTTTTGAAATTGTCAGTGAAAACCGGTGGGAGCCCTGCATGTTGATCTCATATGTAGTTGCTTACATTGTTATATATCTGTATTGTTGAGAAAAGCAACTATAATACACAACCTATGCCACTAAAGTGTTTAATTTACTACTAGAGGTAGCGATAAAAGTATTTAATATCTAGTACATAATATTATTGTTATTGTTTTTACATATTATAGAATTTTAGGCTTTATAAGACCCTGCTGAAATCCTGTTAAGTTCTTTAGGTTGTTGTGAGCCTAATCTTGCTGATTTTTCACCTCAGAACCGCCATAGCCCTGATCACCCTGGCCTCACCAGCTGCCAGCCAGGCAGCAACAGCCTGAGATAGGCAGAAACCAGAGGGAGACGACTAGTGTGTGTGTGTGTTTGCGAGGATGCGTGTGTATTATATGAGACTGTTTTGTGACATGGATGAAGAGAATCATTATAGATCATTGTACAGATCACTGTATTTACAGTCAACTCGATTTAATAAACTTTTGATAAAAAATGTTTGGATGATGTATTTATATATCCTCTAATTCAGGTAGGCTTTGTACAATATGTGCAGTGTAATGAATTGATATTTGGGTAGGGTAAGCGCTAGCCTGACGTAGCCAACTCAAAATTCTATTCAGAATTTGAGTCTGGAATTGGAGCATTGGGACAGAGACGGTTGATAAAGCAAGCTATAGAATAACTATAGAATCTTTGATTGGGATGTTATTATAGGGCGTTTTTCAACTGATACAGGAGAGAAAAATGCCTCTGCACACAATTGGATAGACCTAACCAACCGTGAATCCTAGTGGCCAACACATCCTTTTGAGAGCAAAGATTAACCGGAGACAAATTTCTTGTTTGTTTACGCAAACTTGACCAATAAAGCTGATTGTGGTTCTGATTCTCAACAAATGCTGTTTTCTGTTAGTCTTTAAAGGTTATTGGGCTGTCAGTAGGCTAGGCTATCTTGTACAACCATAGACTATATATAGAACTTCTAGTTCTATATACATATAAAGTTCTATATATAGTCTATGTGTACAACAGCCACAATATCAACCGAAGCGTGCTCAGGTTACCTGAAGGCACCGTTACTCATCTGTACGTTGTTGTATAAAGCCCTCCCGGACCATTGGATTGGTCCGCACTATTCTTAAGTTTTCATAGAAGCTCGTCAATGGAACAACAATGGGGCAGTTGTGGTCTACTGGTTAGGGCTTCGGGCTTGTAACCGGAAGATTGCTGGTTCGATCCCCGACCAGTAGAAATGGCTCAAGTGCCCTTGAGCAACGCACCTAACCCCTCACTGCTCCCTGAGCGCCGCTGTAGCAAGGCAGCTCACTGCTCTGGGTTAGTGTGTGCTTCACCTCACTGTGTGCTCTGTGTGTTCACTAATTCATGGTATAAATGCAGAGACCAAATTCCTTGTACACGCAAGTATACTTGGCCAGAAACCTGATTTACATTTGCATTTACAAGCCCAGACCGAACTTCCCGACCTCAACTTTTGTGGGCGGGGCCTAGTTGGGCTTGGCTTTTCAGGCAGTGCTTGACATCTACATACATGCTTGTTATGTGTGTCTGAAAATATGTGGTTATATTGGGTAATAGTATGTTATTAATAATGACAAGATTTAGCAGCACCTGAACAATTAGGGGGGAAAAGGGCTAAAATACAATTTGTTGCAATTTTATGTTTCATGTTAAAACTACATCACACTGGCAAAAAATGGACAGCATTAGTACTGCTGGCAAAAAATTGGACCGCATTAGTACATTCTGTAATATTTTATAATTGTGATGTCAAACAGTGCAGATATAATAACAGAATTGGCCTGTGTAATGATATTATGTACCTATGAAATGCAAATTTTCATTTATCATAAGTTTAGAAATACAGCTGAAGTAGTTGAACTTATTTAGCAGTGAAAATACTACAGATTTGCATCAAACTTCATAAAAGCCTACCAATAAAATGACTGATACAATTTGAACATCATATTAATCAGTTGTAAAATTTAACCACTAAAAGTTTCCATGTTTTTGTCAAAATAAATATTTAACTGTATGCAAAAATCTACATCTGTTGCAGATGTCCACTTCAACACTCCTAGAGCATCGAAAGTATGCACAGCTAAGAATAGTCAATGGCTCATTGCCACTAAACTTTAAAAATATATAAATATATATATTTCAAGGACAGTAATTAAACAAAAAAAAACATTACTCTGTGAATCTACCCTTTTATACCAATGTTTACTTTGAACATCAACTTAAAGCAGACACTGACACACTCAAAATAGATACATTTCCAGCTATTTTATTGATAAAGAATGTGACGCTTTTGATGTTGCACAAGAGAGCACATGAGACAATTTCTTTTGCATTGCATGTGCAAAGAAATAATTGCATAGTACTTAGCCCTGAGAATGATACCTGAACATAGCTGCTCAGTGGACTTTGGTTTATCCAGGTGTGAACAGGGGACAGTACTTTTTTACATTCATGGCTCGATTTACAAAAGGCAAATGTGTTGTGGCACTTGTGGATAATAAATGACCTAATGTGACTGCATGGTGAGCTACTCTCACCAAAGTGGAAGCAAGCACAAGCATTTACAACATACTTTATCCTAGAGTAAATCTCGCCCATCTAGATTTGCATACAAATATAAGTCATTGGTTCCACACAAGGCAAGAATAAAGCTTACAAGCAAAGTGCTGGAAAACCATCCTTTTGTTTCCATGACAAAGCTTTTTTGACCATCAGATCCATTTTAAGAATTTCTTTTTTTCCAATAAAATTCCAGATATACTAACTTTTAAAAAAAATACACACTTCAAAACCTTAAAGCACAAACCTTAAAACATGAGCAAACTAAGTACCTCGGTATTCATGTATACACTTACAATTAAAATATAAACAAATTCATTCCCTTACACAAAAATACAGCCGTTGTAAATACAAAATAACATTCTATTCATGATACATTAACTCACTATTGTAAATTTCAAGCCCTTTGAATTCAAGGACAAATGTTTTGAGGTGATATTTCACAAGTGTACTTTTTTGGACTTTTTCCTTACAAATAATGCTATAATACAAAACACTTTGGTTGAAGCTGATGTAGGTCAAACTAAAGGCTGAGCACCCTGCCAACTCTCCCCCCCCCCCCCATCCTCATGTCATAATATGGCACTCTGAAATCAGCTGGACACTTACACTAGAATTCACACTCCCATTGAGTCTGAGATGGATGACGAGACATGAACACAGGCTAAGGCATGCACATTAAAAACACATGGAAAAGGAAGAGGTAGACATTTCAGAGACAACTGTCCTGGGTATCTGTGCGTGCAGCAGGCCGTGGTCCTAACTTCTACAGTCTTAACTCAAGCTGTGCAGGACAGCTGATTTGTCTTTGGATTCGAGTCACTAAAATAACATTAAGCCCCAACTTCACATATATGCCAAGTCTGTGAAAACTATGACATCTATCTGAACAATTCATCTTCTGACACCTGAATATCAGCAAAGCACTGCAATGAAAAAGTGTAGATTTGTGCATAGTTTACATGTGTGTGGGTTTGAGTGTGTATGTGTGAAAAGTTTAAACAGCTTATTCATTACTCCAGTTCATCATTCCAGTTGTTCATTCATTCAGTTGGAGGTTAAAAGCTTAAGCCTCCAGCGGTAGGTGTCCATTGGTGTGGGGTTTGTGCCCATTGGTCTCGGTGTGGTTGAGTGGCTGCTGCTCAGCTGCCTGCTCTCTCGCTTCCTTCTCCTGGATGAGGTGCCTGCGATGGTAGAACAGGTAGGCGGGCAGCAGGAATCCGGCCAATGAGAAGATCAGCAGACCCACGTTGATCTGAGTGGTGAAGACAAGCGTGAGGTTAGCCACTGTGCTCCTTCACCTCCTGTGGTCAGAACTACTGCACTTGCAGAACACACTGCTGATACGTTCTACAGTATATATACACTCAACATTCTAACAACGTCTTCTTAGAACAGACAAATGATTTGGGGATTTATAATACGCAACTAAACAAATAATATAAAATCAATGTGTCGACAAGCCACAAAATGTCCGAAGAGATTGTCTTGCTAATTACTCTCCATGTACACAGCACTCTGAGGGAAGGGGATGGACTCCTGCGGTGGTTAAGTCTGGCAGAAGAACTGCTTACAGCAGCAAGTCTGATCACTTACGCTCTACAAAGTCACAGATTAAATCTCACAAGTGAGAAGAGTCCTGATATGACCGCTTTGCTTTACAAAGAATCTTCCTAATGTTACTGTAGATGGAGAGAGCTTGGCCGGGGCATCTTTGTTATGTGTCAAGTTGAGCATGTTGATGCTAGTAAACATGAACTTACCCAATAGGCATCTCCCTTCAGAGGCCCCAACATGGCAATGAACAGGGGCTGCTGCAGGAGGGCAAACACTGCACTGATCATGGACTGAAGGCCAGTCAGAGTGCCAAAGTGATTGGATGGATACCTGTACAAACGCAAATATCACAGTGAGATAGTCTTTCATAAAAGCAAAGTACTGATTGACTACTGCATTTGTCTGTGTGGTATGCGTTTACTTGTGATGCGTTATGTGGCATAGATATGTTTTTCATAGTGACCTGTTTGGACTGTTTCGCATCACATTTAAAACAACAACTAAAGGATGACTAAAAGGCCACATCCTGAATGCTCCCCAGTCTATCTTTAGTGGCATTGTTCTCGCCTCTAGGGAAGGGCAGGACTGGGAGCGTGTGTGGAGCACTTACACTGCCGCGTACAGGCCCCCACAGCAGGAATGGATGAATCCCCTCACCATCGTGTGAAGAATGAACGTCAGAACCTACAGAGAGCCAGAGGAACAGGGTCAGAGGACATCAAACACAGACATGTCAGTCTGTAAATGAACTTCAGACAAGCGCAAACATACACGCGTCTATTACCTGCAAGGGGAGGTTGTCGATGAGGCACAGAATTCCAAACAGCAGCAGCAGTAGGTTAGTGAGAGTGAAAGCCCTCATGGCGTTGGTCACTTTCTGGATCTTTCTGTCTCGCCTGGAGCCTGATGACACTCTGGTAATCAATCAAGGAAAGAGCAAGACAAGTAAGTCACTTTTCAGTCATATAGAATTCTCCATGTCAAGCCAGTTCCTTCTCTCTTTCTCTCTCTCTCACCCGTTATCTCCTCCGCTTTTCTCATCCTCACACTCCTTCATCTTCCAGTCCATGATGTAGCCAATCAGGGGGCAGGTCAACAGGCACAACAGCTGCAGAGTGCCAAAGATGGTGGCGTAGAAGTCCACTGTGGAGAGGATTCAAACATGTACATAAAAAATGCACTTCATTCACTACAAACTATATATGCATGTATATAAAAAATGCACTTCATTCACTACAAACTATATATGCATGTACATAAAAAATGCACTTCATTCACTACAAACTATATATGCATGACACACTATAACACACAACACACTAAAAACAAGATTCATCTCTTACCCTTCCCCTCCATTTCCTTCACCAACATGTCAGAAGCTAGAGGGAGATAAAGAAACAAAACAGACCATGTTAAACAAATGAATGGGTGGGTGATGAGTGCACCTGATGAGTGTTCGGGGTGTGTGTGTGTGTTGGTTCTGAGTGTGTGTGTGTTGGTTCTGAGTGTGTGTTGGTCCTGAGTGTGTGTGATGAGTGTTCTGAGTGTGTGTGATGTTGGTTCTGAGTGTGTGTGATAAGTGTTCTGAGTGTGTGTGATAAGCGTTCTGAGTGTGTGTGATAAGTGTTCTGTGTGTGTGTGATGAGTGTTCTGAATGTGTGTGATGAGTGTTCTGAGTGTGTGTGTGTTGGTTCTGAGTGTGTGTGATAAGTGTTCTGAGTGTGTGTGATGAGTGTTCTGAATGTGTGTGATGAGTGTTCTGAGTGTGTGTGATGTTGGTTCTGAGTGTGTGTGATGTTGGTTCTGAGTGTGTGTGATAAGTGTTCTGAGTGTGTGTGATAAGCGTTCTGAGTGTGTGTGATAAGTGTTCTGAGTGTGTGTGATGAGTGTTCTGAATGTGTGTGATGAGTGTTCTGAGTGTGTGTGATGTTGGTTCTGAGTGTGTGTGATGTTGGTTCAGAGTGTGTGTGATAAGTGTTCTGAGTGTGTGTGATGTTGGTTCTGAGTGTGTGTGATGAGTGTTCGGAGTGTGTGTGATGAGTGTTCTGAGTGTGTGTGATGTTGGTTCGGAGTGTGTGTGATGTTGGTTCTGAGTGTGTGTGATGTTGGTTCTGAGTGTGTGTGATGTTGGTTCTGAGTGTGTGTGATAAGTGTTCTGAGTGTGTGTGATGTTGGTTCTGAGTGTGTGTGATGAGTGTTCTGAGTGTGTGTGATGTTGGTTCTGAGTGTGTGTGATGTAGGTTCGGAGTGTGTGTGATGTTGGTTCTGAGTGTGTGTGATGTTGGTTCTGAGTGTGTGTGATGTTGGTTCTGAGTGTGTGTGATAAGTGTTCTGAGTGTGTGTGATGTTGGTTCTGAGTGTGTGTGATGAGTGTTCTGAGTGTGTGTGATGTTGGTTCGGAGTGTGTGTGATGTTGGTTCGGAGTGTGTGTGATGTTGGTTCTGAGTGTGTGTGATGTTGGTTCTGAGTGTGTGTGATGTTGGTTCTGAGTGTGTGTGATAAGTGTTCTGAGTGTGTGTGATGTTGGTTCTGTGTGTGTGATGAGTGTTCTGAGTGTGTGTGATGTTGGTTCGGAGTGTGTGTGATGTTGGTTCTGAGTGTGTGTGATGTTGGTTCTGAGTGTATGCACTCACGATGTGGGTCTCCGTGCGTCACTAGCCACTCCAGCATCTTGTTCATGGCCCCCATGAAGAAGATGATGCGCAGCTGGGACATCCCCATGGTAATCAGACTCCAGGCAAAGATGGGGGTGAAGACGGAGCGAAGGAACGGCACAGAATCTGACAGGAAACAACGTTTTACTGGGGATGCGTATTACAGCACAACAGTCAAACCAGGATGACCTCGCACACCAAACACTGACCATTTGATTAAGTAGACCTGTTTACGAAAGAAATGGTGAAAAGTGCGACCAAGTGAAAAGTGAAAAATGTGCTCAGCATTTTACAGTCTCTGTGTATTTGTTTTCTGGGTCTGGGTCCATGACTCACTTGGAGGGGTGATGGCGGAGGGTTTCTCTGCAGAATGGTTCTGTTCTGGCTTGTGGTCCAGTGAGCGCTCATTCTCCTTCACTGCTTTCCTGGGAGACAAAAGAAAAGAGAATAAAACCATCTGCCTTTAATCCCATTCAACCCAAGGCATCGGGTCCACAGCCTTCGGAGCTGTTCAGGACATGGCGGTCCTACTCACTTGTACTCCAGTTCTTCCGGGGTAGGGAAACCCTCGGCAGGCCAGTTCAGGAAGCAGTTCACGAAGGCCATGCCAGCGACACCTGACCACACCCACATGATCACGCGGAATGATACTTCAGCTTTATAAATCATCTGCATGAGAGAGAGAGAGATCAGTCATTTCTATCATCATCACAGAGCCTCTGACTGAGAGACGGACTCGTGAGCAGGTGGTTACCATGACTGCAGGGAAGGTCACAGCAGAGGAGGCGTAGGAGCCAATCATCAGGGACATGACGGTGGAGCTGAGACTGCCAAACATGTTGGGCAACTGAAAGATGAAAATAACAGGTGATGAGTAATAACAAACTTTGAAAATGTGATTAAAATGACTAACTTAAATGACGGTTCATGAATCATGATAAAGCAATGGAAATGATTGTGTTAAGCCAGAGACTTTCTAATGAGGAGACACAGCACTCAAAGAAACTCCAATATAAATGTATGGGGTTAGTTCATAACGCAAACATGGCAGTCGTGTACACATATTCCGCCCCTTTCGCCGCCAAAAGTTGACATGTGAATACATCATGCCAATTATGTGGTATGTTGTGAATACATCGTGCCAATCATGTGTTGTGGTCTCGCAGCTGGAGCGAGGTTGATGTCATGAAGCCTTGCACACACGCAGTTCTGCCGAAATAGATGTCCGATAAGTGTTCAAAATGCGTTGCAATATGGCCGAGTGGAGGGACTTGCCTAAAAGGACTTTGGTTAAGCTTAGTGACATGACAATACAGTTCTCCCATGTACTCCCATAAACCAGATCCTGCTCACTATGTTTCTCCCTTAGGCACTGATAGGGTTCCACTAAACTGACAGATCTTGAGGTTGAGATCTTGAGATATTGATAATTTTTCACAGAAATAGCAACAGCTTGCTAAGGTCATACAGGGTCACGTCAAAGTGACATGAACAAGACAACAGCATGTAGGTCAAACTAGCATGTCAGTGCGGGATCCTTTTTTCCTAACATATTTCCCTCCTCTTGTGCAGTGCAGATGGGTGTGAGACAGAGAGCGATATCCTGCTTTGGCAGCAAAGGTTACAAAAACAAAGGAGACACATTCAGTGATTCTGAGAACAGGAAGCTTTTCACGTCTTCCTGTCTCTCACTCTCTGGACAAACACACACACATGGCAAATCACCGCCATGGCTGCAGGCGAGTCCAGGAATGTGTCTGTGCACACAGATATGGACCCGGCACACATGTTTACAGTACTGGATGGAAATATGGCTTAATATGACCCAGAAATGCAAAGAGCCTTCCACCTTAGCTCGACCTCCTCCTGGACCTCAGCATGTTCACAGAACGAGAGAGAGAAATCGCTCTTCTAACTTCTTTCACTCGAGCCATATTCTAACAGAAAACTGATCCACTCCAACGGAAAGATTTGAAATGAAGTGGCACTGCAATAGATTCGTGGGATTTCCTTTGTAGGATTTGGAGAAGATGGCTCTAAGAGTCAGTAACACATGTTCAAGCCCAGGATGTCATTTTCTTTCCCTCAACTCTAAATCTTGCTCAGACTGGACCAATTTCAGGCAGTAGCCCAAGTGACAGTATAATTAAAGGCCTGTCTACAAACCCAGAATAACCAGGGTCTATTTGTGTGTGTACAAACTTCTAGTAAAGTTTGGAATATATTATACTGACTAGTGGCTTTACACAGATGTGTGTAGCAGTGGAGATGGGTGTGCATTTATGTTGTTATATTCAACATATGTGGCAATATATGCGTGCTGAGGGGAAATGTGTTTGTCTATATGTGAGAATGTGTGACCATGCTTTGGTAATAAACAATGACCTCAAAGTTCACAACAACAGCATTGTGACATGTTGCTCACACTTGCTTGATTTATGGGGCGATTTTGGCAGGGGCTCAAAGAGAAAGAGTGAGAGAAAGAGAAGGAGAGGGAGAGAAAGAGAAGGAGAGGGAGAGAAAGAGAAGGAGAGTGAGAGAAAGAGTGAGAAAAAGAGAAATGGACAGGACAGAGACAGACAAGGTGTGTGGGGGAGGGGGGGTATGTTTATTCTAGTGTTTGTCACGCTAGGCAATGTGACATTGGGTCACTGGCAATGGGCATGTGATAATGCGGGGTGTGTGTGTGTGTTTGTGTGAGTGTGATTGGGTACGCTGTTGGTAAATATAGCCTGGTATTTTCTCCTTAAGACACTGAGTGAAACAGCAGGACAGGCTGTTCACCCTCACCTGCACCTTTTTGGATCTTTCTCACCACATGTGCTCACAGACACGCTCAGACAAGCACGTGTTTCACACATGTACTGCGCAATCTTACGTTTGCTTATCAATTTTCTCCCCTCACAGCCAAATCATGAGAGTAGAAATGTGGTGTGTGTGTGTGTGTTGCAGTCATGCTCTCGTGTAGGGAAAACATCAAGAAGGGTGGGTGTGGATTGGGGAAGGCGTGTGGGCAACGTGCATTTCTGATTGGCTGCCAGAGAAGGGGACAGAACAAGCCATGTGCTGATCCATTCTCACGCACCAACACTAAGCCCACCACCTCTCCCGCCTGCAGCCACACACACACACACACACACCCCCGGGTGCGTGCAACCCCCGTTCACACCTGTCAGGGAAAAATAGACACACATCACCCCCTCAGGCCTCCACTCACGCCACTGGCCTTGTGGCTCACGCTGCTTACCGTCAGAGAGGTGAATGTCAGGCAGATTCCTCCGAAGCCATTGAGGGACAGAGCCAGGAAGATGAGTGCCGAGAGATCTGGAGAGAGAAGGGGACGGAAGGGCACGGTTACCGGGGCAACACACTTTAATTTGCATATTCGTTTTCTTTGCAGCCATTTTCACATGACATGTTTGGAATGACTTATTCATTTGGAAGGGCAGATGGAGTGGAGTTACACAACTGACAAGATTTAAATGGAAATTAGCCAGCTAACAGTAGGAAACAGGCTAATTGCGTGGGTATTACCGCCCAAAAAAGCATGGGAGCCCAGGCTTACAAAACACAGGAGAAAAGGGTAAAATGGGGTAAGCAAGGCTGGAGTTGTTGAGACAAAGGGTCGAGGGTTTAATGGCTTAGGTTCTGGGTATAATTCCATATGGCATTTATGTAAGAAGCCGTCAAAAACGCCATCAGAATGCCACACCTGACAAGAATGTTATAAACCAAACTCCGGTTCTTTTACTGTGATATAAGTAACCAACCTGAGCAACTTGCACTCGGTTTTAACTCAGGATTTGAAAGTATATTTGTGGTATATATATGTATAGAAAAAACAAATAGAACATATGGTAAGATATGTCTTTGGGAAATACAATGCATAATGACACGTGTATATATATTTACACAGAGATATTTTGTACCTTGGGGGTTATATGCTGACACAGACATCAATGCGCAGGAAAGAGCAAAACAAGCACTGGAAGAGAAGAAAGAACAAGAGAAAAACAAATATTTTATCTTGTTTGCTTATAGGATTATTAATATATTTCCCTCTGAAAAAGAAAGTCCTGAATCTACCCCATAGATTCACACCTATTGTGCCTCTGGTCTTGCGTGTGTGAACTTGAAAAAGAACTGCACAATAGGACCACACCCACTCATTGAGCTCCTGGAATGAAACTCATCCTGCTGTCTTAACATTTCATAGTATTCAAAGTAAGGGTGTGACGCGCTATACCAGGTGCAGCCACAGGTATTCCGCTTACCTGCCCATGAGTCGTATGGGTCTGGGCCCGAATTTGTCCATGAGGATGCCGAGGGGCAGGGTGGCCGCACTGAGCAGGAAGGAGCCGATGGTGAAGCCCAGGTTGAGCTTCTCATCCTGGTCCTTGCAACTCAGCCACGACCCAGAGGTGCTGTTGATCTCCACTACTGTCTGGTTAACACCTTGAGAGAGAGGGGGGTGGGGGGGGGGGGTTATCTTCCCTGTCCATGATTTGGTCATTTTAGTGCACCTGAAGTGCACCCAGAGCATAGCATGCTCAGGGTAGGGGAGGGGGGGAAGAGTGTGTGTGTGTGTGTGTGTGTGTGTGTGTGTGTGCTCAGATTGCCTGTCACTGTTGTGCCCTACCTATGCAGAGGTGGGAGTAGAAGCCCTCGCTCTTGAGCATGATGAGCAGGGAGCCCCAGCCCAGCAGCACAGCCGAGCACAGAAGGTTCTCCAGCACCGCCGTGATCGCCATCCACCAGCGGCGCCCGTACGCCTGCTCCAGAGATGGAGCCATTGACCTGTCACAGAGAGAGAGAGAGGGAGAGGAGAAAGAGAGAGAGAGACAGAGAAAGAGAGAGAGAGACGTAAGCTTTGTATTCCACAAATCAACACTGAGCACAAGGACATCCCAGGACACCAAGCAACAGAACATGTAGGGATCACTTTTCTGGCTCTGTGAGTCACTTCTATTTCTGTGAGGTAGGCTTACTGTGATGAAACATTTACACAGATTTTGAGGCATCAGGTTTATATGACATACATGTTCTATATCAAGAACAATAACGACATAGAATATCAGTGCACTCAAAGGTTACAGATAAACTACATGAATAGAATTCCAAGGTGAAAAGTACAGTTCTGTTTATTCTAAATTCACCATAAATGGAGTGACAGGCCACAGCGGCCAAATTCCAGTCTTGCCCTGTGAGCCTCTGATGACTAATACATTTCCCACAAGCCTCTGGGGCTCAATCGTAATGGGGTCTGCCATTCTGGCCAGTCAAGTGTCAGGGGCACATTGTGCATGTCTCTCTGTGTGTGTGTGTGTGTGTGTGTGTGTGGAGGAGGGGTTGTTGCAGCATGTTTGCTTGTGATTGCATACTCTGGAAAGACCGACAGCAGGTCACAATAGCCTTAAAAGATTGAGGTGACCCGCTCTTTACATAGTCAGCGTGGTCAACACGCACAAAACGTGTGAAGTCACACCCCTAACATAAACAAATAGATACGTCAGGTACTTGCAGTTTCACTTGGAACATTGAGTTACGCAAAAGCCACAGGAACAGGCTAACTCAATTAGCTAATATGGGGACATTCTGGAGAGGAGGGTGCAACAGTGATCACTTTACTACTGTTAGGGACAGGGGCCGCATGTGTTTGTGTTTGTGGGGGGGGAGATCGCACACATGTCTATGTTGATGTCAACAACTGAGGCTTTCCTTAGATGTTGTGTTCAGATTCTTGAGGATGTGCATATTCTGTGCCAATCCTTCCTTTTTCACTCACTCTCTCATTCTGGATGAGTACGCGAGAATATTCCTGTGTTTGTCTTTGTGTGTATAATGTGATTAGACATGGGTCAGGGGGTCCCTTTGTGTTCAATAGGGCAGATTACAAGGGGATTTTTTCAGTAACTGACACTACTGATTACAAATTCATTCTTTAAATGTTCTTTAACTGCAATACAGATACACACAAAGACATTTCCACATTATTAGGCCAACTGACAATACCATATTCTGAGCCATCTTTATGTGCCATGGACAATTGTGCGTTTGGTTTGCAATAGGCCTACTGGCTTACTTACTGTACCTCAATTAGAGTGGCATAACCCATAAAACGATAGGCTATTTCATATTTTGACAACGTTTGAACCGCATCAATCTTAAAATGCTGGACACTTTCCACACAGTGCAGTGCTGCCAAGGGTGAATCTGTGTTGTGGAGAAGGTGGCTGTAACATAACACTATCAAGTTACCAGTAAGTTCCACCATTCTGTACACTGCCATCAGCCATGAAAGTATTGCATCATTTACAGTTTGCGATGTATTAAGTTAGGGCGACACAAATTGTGATGTTAAGGTGGAGGGTGCATAACATTACATGTACATTAAACGCACTTTATAGTCATACATATTGTCAACATATTGAATAGCCTACGTCACCCTCGCAGAACAACTGGTGTAGTATCTACTACCGGCTTCCTGCAGTCGAAACTCAAGTGACCTTAAATAGGCACCTCCCTACATGGATCTCTTCGATAGGCAAACCACATATTCCCATCGTCACTTTTCCTAATTCCTACTACTACCATGATGTATTTATTTTCTAGCGGAGTGACGCGGTGGCGGTGGATTCATTCACACATCACATATTTCATCATGAGCGGAGCTCAAGTAGGCTAGCATCCCAACGTCATTTTTAAGTTATAGGGTTACAGTGCCATGGAGTAGGGCTGATTACCCGTCCCCACCCTCACAAAGTGCGCTAGAAAAACCATCGTAGATCTTACTAGTTTTTATTAACACAATAAACATGCAACAAGAATCCCTAAGGGCCCAATCGATAATAATACACCATGATTCCGAAAACAGACTACAAACAAATGTGTAGCGTAAATATTTGCATAAGTAGGCTAGCCAAAGAACTGGAAATTAATTAGCCTATAGTTTATGATGAAATCTGCCACGTGTTAAGTAGGCTAAACCATTGCGTAGGCTTAGGTTAACTTTTCACCGAAGCAATGTAATGACTAACACACCACTAAAAAAAATCAATATTCAGATATCATACTTACTTCATTTCTGACTTTTCTCTTAGACGTCTCCACACGTGTTCAGCTTCACTTCCTGAGTTTTACACAATCGCCCGCTCAAAAAAAGTCAATACTTTAAAGATCAAATTCTCCGATTAATTATTCATTTTCTTCCCTTTAAATAATTTAATGAATGAAAGAAACACTTCTTTCACGATAGGTGAGAGAAACTCGTCACTGCTCAGTGCTCAGCCTATCTGGTCTAGACCCGACCGGCCACTGGTGGAAAGTGAGCTCTGTGTTGACTTTTTGTAGTTCAGTTACCCCTCTGTTCTATGTTATGGCCCTCCCATGTATTCCTATCACTTAAGACAGACACACACACACACACACACACACACACACACACACACACTTAGCCTGATATGACAAAGTTTGATGGACATAAAGTTCTACAGATTTGCTATAACACCATTGATCAGCAAAGCAATTTGGACATTTGGTCTTTCCTGATGACCTTTTTGTCTATTGTGAATTTGTATCCTACACTTGCATTTGTATCCTACACTGGCATATACTGGGCACTAACCTATAGGTAGCCCACTATACTAGTGTTGGCAAGTTATTCACTTATTTTGATCCACAACTGCAATCACCATGAATTTTGTGATATTTCCATTGGGCACTGCTGACGTTGGGCCTAATTGGCCCTATGATAGCTACTTTATCCCACTGTTTAAAAGACTATCATCACAGTACCACTGGAAATCTAATCTGAGCAGATAACAAGATAGCCCTATCTCATAGATATTGCCCACACTTACAAGTAGTGTCTTCAACTGCCCTCTACTGGGAAGAAGTAAGCACTTGAGCTGGTCAGCTTTTGGCCATCAGTTCATGCAGTGCCTCTTGAGAGACAGGCCCTGTGATACACTGGCACATGTAATTTGCTTTGGGTAGCATCAGCCAAATTAATAGATAAAAAAAAAAAAAAAAACAGGGGCGTAGCACAAGATATGCATAGGCAGTCCTGATGCCTCCCTCATGCATATATTCCACATTTTTCAAGGGCCCTCTCCCCCCTTGGGGCCCTGGTGATCAGTCCCACTTTTACCTCCAGTTTGATGCCCCTGTATAGGCCATCTAGGACTATAGACTCAGTGGGTGATTTTGAAAAATGAAAACATACAGTTATACATAACAATCACAATGACAGTAAATGAATCTTTAGTACCAAATCCAGTTGTTTGGGCCTATCTATCTTACCACCTTGGGCACGGACCATGCTCAGACATTCCGCTGTAGTTGTGCACAATGGCCATGTCAATGGCCAGCACATCTACATATGAAACCAATGGCACCCAAGCAGTTTAGGACCATTATTCTCCATTGTGTGCTTCATATGGCTCACAAGATTTAATAGCAGTCATTGCAATGAGCAGATAGAGAAGCAGTCCTCCGTGTTCCGGGTTACCACCTGGTCAACTGGACGGAAACCAGAGTTGAAGGAAATAATAAAGTGAGCCATCTGACACCTTTTCCCTCGGCCTACTGATCATTTGAAGGAAAAAAAGAAGGTTATGTGTGCCATTTATGTAAAATTGTTGCTGCAAGACTGAAATGTCCTTTTAGGAATCTTTTCTCTCTGTCTGATTATGGGAGGTGTTTTTTGATGGTTTCTGAAACAATGACACTCATCCCTCCCAAAAGGTGTACTGTACATACACAAATATATCACAGGAAAGAGGCATCTGTGTGTTGATACCTCACCTGGCCTCTGGCTCAGAGAAGCAGAGTCCACTCCGTCTTTGATCTGTGTCAGATATATAGTTCAACTATGGGACACCAGCTATCTCACTTTTACTGGAGTGGTGGTGAGACATTCAGTGTGATGCCTTGTGGTGTAAAATAAGGGCTGAAAAAAAGTCAAGAAGCGTCAAGAATGTAACATCTGTTGTCTGTTAGACTAATTGAGGCCTCTCTGTAGTGCCAGCTGAGTATTCTTGACCATATGGTGCTGTTGACCCAAGGAGGAACTAAACACAATCGATGTTCTGCTCATGGTGTGCAAAGACCTAGACACCAACATGCCTCATATTTGATCTAGACAGGGGACTGGTGTAAAACAGGTGGTTTGCTCTGCCATCTCACCATCCAAGCAAAATACTAACAGAGATTGGGATTGCTAAGATTGCTGATTGCTGTGAACGCTTATTTTCATTTAGACAAAGGCATTGTGGTCCACAGCCCCAAGAAAAATACTAACAGAGAATGTAATAGCAGCTTGGGATTGCTATGATTGCTGTGAACGCTTATTTTCATTTAGACCCAGACATTGAGGTCCACAGTTGCGTTGTAGAGGTTGCAGGCGGTCTCTGTCTCACCTTCCTTGGATAGTGTGGCTAAAGCCACTAAGCAGACTATACTTTTACTCTGTATGTGATGCTAGCTCAGTGCTGGTTCAGGACATATAATCTGTACATATAATTCACACTGATATATACGTATTGATATTCCCTTGGGGATTAATAAATCTATCTATCTATCTATCTATCTATCTATCTATCTATCTATCTATCTATCTATCTACAATGGATTGTTAATACATGATTCACCAACCAATGCAATTAGTTTCAATATAAACTTTACAATAAAAATGTATTATTAGTCCGGCAGCCAAAGGCCATAATTTAGGTGAACCTGGTTTTGTCGGTTAAAGTTTTTTTTTTGCTGTTTCTTGCTGTCAAGGGGTAACTCAATAAGATTAGAGAGGGTGCCCGGTGATCCCTTGGGCAATTCTCAATATTAAGCCTTTCTTGTCCAATGTGTTGAATATAAGGCGAGGCTCCACAGGTGAATAAAAAAATGAACTAGCAGATATCACTATGAAACTTCCCCAGTTGATTACTTACATTAATATGAAAATAATATGTGCTGATTTGCATAAACTAAACGATGTGCTGATTTGCATAAACAAAAAAAAACTAAATCAGAACATTGGATGAAGCCAGGTTCAAAATTACTTTTTCATTGTGTTGACATATTAGATGAAAAGTCTTTTACACAGGGAATTTTAGATATCTCTTTTATTTATTCCGTAAATCAGAAAATACTGCCAATAGCCTTAAAAAAACACATTTTGCCGTGTTTTTAGGAATAAAATGTCATATAAAAAAAGCTAGGAATAATATATCAACAAACCATTATGTAGAAGCCTTCTATATAGTTAAGTATAAGACTGGAAACTTTGGTGTATGTAGGTGCTTCTGAAGTGCAGATTTTATTATCAGAGTGGGAGAGAAACTAATCCATGGGTGCTACGTGCTAGCATCTCTCATGAGCACGTCTCTTAGGTGTGGATGGAGGTTTACCAGAGACTTTCTAATGAGGAGTCAAACACTCAAAAAATCCTCCATAGAAATGAATGGGGTTAGTTTGTAACGCCAATATGGCAGTTGTCTACACATATCCCGCCCCTTCCGTGGCAAAAAAGTCAACATGTGAATACATTGTACCAATCATGTGGTGTGTTGTGAATACATTGTGCTAATCATGTGTTGTGATCTCACTGGTTGGTGTTGTGAAGTCTTGAGCACGCCGAAATAGATGCCCGATAAAGTTCCCAAAAAGCGCTACAATATGGCTGCTGAGTGGAAGGACTTGCCTAAAAGGACTTTGGGTTTACTTACTGCACAGCTATGTAAAAGACTAGCCTACTGTTAGCCTAAACTGCCTGTCTGTTCCACTGTTCTAATATGTATAAAATATACATTTATTTTTATTCTTTATTGCAGTAGTAGTCAAGTAGTCAATGCTCAGAGCCTAAACTTGTCAATCAAAAAGAGAATATATTTATTTTTAAGTATTTGGGGCCTGAAACGAAGGAATACTGTAGTTCGAAATTCTACTGCCATTTGAAGAAAGATTAATTGATTCGTTACTAAGCCCAACCAGTCTACCAGAAAATGTCAAACTTGCAGCAAACTACATTTTGGAGATGATCAGATGTGAAAATACTTGTAGCTCTAACAGATGCAGTTGCCAGGTTAATGGTGGCTTGCACAATATTCTCTGCATGTTTTAAGGTTGGATGAGCCAGATTTGGACAATTATCAGAACTAGGAAAAGTGTACATATTCAGAATTATTACAGGCAATATTTGAAATGATAAATTCATTATTTGACATAGAAAAGGGTTACATTTTCCCAATTTGAATGCATGAAGTATTGTCTGAATAACAATCACACTGCAAACTGTATTTTAGTACATTATTTGAGTTGATTATTTGCTTTTCCTATTTTTTTTTCTTCATGATTTCGGCACATAGGGCTTTAATGGTTAATGTAGGACATTGCCGAAGTGATATCACTGGGCACCCTCCTAAATATTAAAGAGCCACCCCAAGTCAACAAGTCTAAGCAAAAATTATTAAATAAATAACCCACAAAACCAGGTCTGACCCCATGGCTCCCGGACTGGCATTATCTGAAATATAGAAATTCATTAATTCACTTAGTAAAGGGTTAAATTTTCCAGATTTGAATGTACTGTCTGAAAAACTATCACACAGAACATTGTATTTTAGTACATTTTAATTGAGTTGATTTGCATTTAATGAGTATGCCTACTCATCAAATTAGAGGTATATCCTATTTTTTCATGATTGGGCTTTTTCATATTTAAACATTAAAGGGACACCAGGCAAGCCTGATGCTTTTTCTCTACGAAACTCCCCCTCGCTCGGTCTGAAGCTCTTTTCCTTTTCTTTGCATCTTCCGTCAAGGATTTTCGCTGCTTCTTCGCCGGCTCTGCCATTATACACACGTTTGCAACAATCGCTAGCGTTTTGTTAGCCTGCCTCTGTGCTGTGGATGCAGGATGTAAACTGATCCTGCTTCGGTCGGCGGGTACGATACACTGAACTTGCAATGGGATATTCTTCCTACAGGCAGTAGGGGCGGGCGAGAGAGTCATCATTCGCCCTGTAATGAGTCATTTAACCATATACCGACTTACGAAGATGAGTAATTAACACAAAAACGTTTCCTGGTGTCCCTTTAAATTACAGAAAACTTGTAATACAAATGTCCTGTGTAAAAGACTTTTCATCTAATATGTGAACACAATGAAAAAGTAATTTTGAACCCGGCTTCATCTAATGTTCAGATTTTTTCTTTTTAAAACTTTATGCAAATCAGCACATATTTAATTAGATTGTGCCTAATTTGCATATTCAAACATTTAATTTCAGATAAATTGTAACATTTTCCATATTAATGTTAGTAATCAATGGGGAAGTTTCATAGTGATTTCTGCTAGTTAATTTTTTTACCCTATTCACCTTGAATTCAATACATTGAACAAGAAAGGGTTAATATACAAAATTGCCCAAGGGATATCACTGGGCACCCTCCTAAATCTTAAAAAGATACCCCTAAAAAAACTTTAACCGACAAAACCAGGTCTGACCCCATGGCAGCTGCACTATATTCAGGGTGCTTGCTCAAGTCTAGGATATCTGGACATATATATCTATGGCGTTATAAATTAGTTGAATTCACAGACCTGGACAGGTATGAAATTTCGGTGAAAGTCTTTAAAAAGTCTGGAAGCTTTTCCCATAGTTATACATTCATCAAGTCCATGATGTACAAAATATCAAAGGTCAAAAGATATACACTTGTCTCACAAAACAACACAAATTAGACGTCTTACAGAACAAAAAATGTTCTACCAATTTTTACTTGGGAAAGGGTTAAACATCTTGTATTTGTATACTGCAAGCATGTCACTGTGCATGAAATGAGACAGCCGAGGGGATGCAACAAATCACAATTCGGCCATTCTCATGCCGTTGACCTCTCACAGTCCTCAGAGGTGATATCTGGTTAACTTCCACATCTAAAAATAAACTTTCTGGTATGTACTTAGTTATTTCATGCTTTTTTGTCATAAATGCACATTTTGCACTCATGAGACCTTAACTATTAGGCTTATACTCTTGGTGTTTTGACCCTTTGCGCCCCCTCTTGGCCTGCAGTGGCGGTGCAGAGGCTCTGGTGACTTGGTAGAACTCTGCTGCCCATGCTATCCTCCTTCACTCTCACATGTTTTTTTGTTTCCTTACACATGCGCATTTTTACACACCCCTTTCACATGCCACCATTTTGGCTTGTCTTGTCATTTCTAACACAGAACCCCCCAGATATTATTTCTTTGTTTTCCTTGTTTTTGTGTATATAATAAATCCCTTCATCTATTTAGAAGCAAAACTTGTGTCGACCTTCCTCTTTATGTTGTGGTCTCACGTCCCGGGCCATAACATCATTTGGGTGCTTGTCTGAGAGACTGATCTGGTCTGGATTGGTTTTTAATGAGCAATATTATTCTATTTGATTAATAATACTGTATTAATATGTACACTCTAATATGCATTGAGATATCTGTTTGTCTGTTGTGATTTTATTTTGTTTCTTAAACCCACTGTACCACTGTGTAGCTTTGGTATGATTCCTTTGATGTTGCGACTGCGAAGGGTTTGGTGGTTGACCTCATCTGCAGCCAGTTTCCTGTACACGGGTTGAGCCTGGTCCTCGATTAAAAATCTTCTTTCAACTTCAAGTTTGCTGTTAGTCTTGGACGAGGCTTAATCCACATATGGGAAATTGGCCCCTAATTTCTTATTGCCTAGTGTTTGATTGCTCTATTTTTTACTTTTCTTGTGGTCTTTATTGTAAGGTTTGTAAGGTAAAATGTAAAAAAGGCAGAGGCAACCATAATCATTTCAGAAATATTATAGGTTCACACATTTCTCACACCCTTTTGTAAAACAGTTAACACAGATGTCATTCAAAAACCCCAAACTCTATTGGTTTTCCCATGCTAAACAAAAGGAAAATGTCACAGGTGGTATAGATTCCTTGCATAAGTCTGAATCTCTGATACACCTGTGTGAAACTCCTTTGCACAATTCTTCAATCAGCAATCATTCATTATAAATAAGAGATTCTGTTGCTATTTGCAAGTATGGATCTAATGCACATTTAGACAAAGAACTGTATTGCCTATTTGGTGGAGAAAACAGTACAAAAGGTATTTACTGTAGGTTTATTTCGATGAAAGTTGTAGTTCAATGAAATGTACAGTATCTTGCTAGGTGTTTGCTGTATGTCTTACATGTCAATGACAGTTACATCTTGGGAGGAATTAATAAATACTTTTTTTATTCAGTACATTTTGTCTTTTCACCATTTTTTTCTGATACCAGAAAAATTAGAAAGTAATGGAACAGACATAGCAAAAAGGCTCATTTTGAGAACTAGATTTTGCATTTTGTTGTCAAGTGTGTAATGATTGATTAGTGTTTTTGAATTGGCAACAAGTTGTAGTGTTTGAAGGCAAGATTTGCTTTTGCTGCGTAAGTGTTTTGAGAGAGTAACAGCCTTTTGCAAGCAAAATGTGTCATTTTGTCCAGAGTGCTTTTGTTCAGACACGGGTGTTAACTGTTTTGAGAATGTGATGTCAGAGTTGACACAGGTATCAAAACAATCGAGAATATAGCTGCAAGCAGCAATGAGGGGGCCAAGCAGATAAGCAGGAGTTGGGATTGGATTGGACTGGACTGGACATACCAAGTTTGGTTTAAATCGGTGAAAGTGTTGATAATTATAGCACTCCTAGTGGTGAAAGCACACCAAATTAATTGTGCATCCTCAGGATCTATTCCCAAGTCCACATACCAAGTTTGGTTGCGATAGGTTAAAGTGTTGCTAATCATAGAGCCCCTAGTGGTCAAATGTCACCAAATTTATTGTGGGTCCTTAGGATGTGTTTACGAATCAACGTATCAAGTTTGGTGTCGATACGTAAAAGTCTTCCTAATTATAGCGCCCCTAGTGGTCAAAGTATACCAAATGTATTGTGTGTCCTCAGGATCGGGTCCCGAGTCCATGTACCAAGTTTGGTTTTGATAGATAAAGGCGTTGCTGAGATATGAACTAATTTCGTGTATCTCTAGCGCCCCCCTAGTGGTCGAAGGTCACCAAATTTATTTTGTATCTTCAGAATGGGGTCTCAAGTCCATGTACCAAGTTTGGTTTCAATATGTGTAAGCATTGCTGAGATATGAGCCTACTTCCTGTGATTATAGCGCCACACAGTGGTCAAAATTTACCAAATTTCTTGAGCCTCCTCCTAATTGGGTTCTGAGCCCATGTAACAAGTTTGGTTTTGATACGTGAAAGTATTACTGAGATATCCCTTCACTTCCTGTTTGGTGGCTTCGCCGCCAATTTTGATTGGGATAAAAAAGGGAAAAAAGGGATAACTTTTTTGAGGCTTGGACTGAAGATTATGTGTGTCAAGTTTGGTGTCAATCGGACAAACTTTGTGACCTGTGAAAACTTTTAGGTGTTTTTTATTAAATCCAATATGGCGGCCGAATCAAATAGGATGACATCACAGTTTTGCTTGGGTCAGCCTAAGGACCTCCGACTGTATTAACAGACCCCACTAGTACATTTTAATTCCAAACACAACGGCAGCTACAGGCCAAAACACATTGTTCCTAATTGCAGCGCCCCCTAGAGGTCAAAGGTCACTAAAGTATTTGAACATCCTCCTGATGGAGTCTTGAGTCTACGTACTAAGTTTGGTTATGATACATGAAATGGTTGCGGAGATATGAGCTTACTTCCTGTTTGGCGGCTTCGCCACAAATTTCGATTGGCTGCTATGGGCAAACGCTTCCGTCAATTGTTATGGAAATCAAAGCACTGATAAGGCATGGTCTGAAGATGGTCTGTGCCAATTTTGGTGAGGATCCGATGAAATTTGTGACCTAGGGAATTTTGATAGCTTGGCCCCCAAAAAACTGTACATCTTACATGCATGTCAATGACAGTTACATCTTGGGAGGAATGAATAAATTATTTTTTATTCAGTATTTTGTCTTTTCACAGTTTTTTTCTGATACCAGACAAATGAGAAATAAATGGAACAGACGGTCCGTGTAACGCTTTGCAGTGCTATGTTCTATTTGCAGAATTCACATGAAAAAATATAAAAATAGGCTTAAAAATCCGTTATCCATTCTTTAGGACGGCACAGTAAATGGGTTATTTTTGCATATTTTGATTTTCAATTAAGCACAGTTACGGTTTTCTGTTCAGAAGTTAAAAATTGAAATGATGCGTCAATTTTCTAATTTTCCTTTTTTGAGCTTTTGGTTGGACTGAACCACGAGCACCTGGGGGAGAACACCATCTAGCTGGGCCAGGCTAGATGGTGGAAGAGAGCGCCGCCTAAGTTGTGCGTGATTTTGACTCATTACTTTAGTGATTAATAACTAAAACTTCGCCGATTTTTGGGAGATGGCACGTTAAACATAACTTTCAGCCTATGTTGAACATATCTACAGTATATTTGAATACCATGGCCATGCCATACCATAGCAAATAATTCCCCAAAGCAGAATTCTTTGCCATCGACGTCAGTCTAGGCTATAGAGGCTACCCCAAGCACTGTTTGACATGGGACATTTTTGCTTATTTAACACTTTACGCTAGACTATGTTTCATTAGGCTAAACGAAGACACAATAGTGAGTATATGCCTAATTTATCAGTTTATCTATTTATTAATTTCAACAGCAAATAGCCTACATTGCTATAGGCTACGGCTCAAGTCCATTGGATCATGTAGGTCTCCAAAGCCTCCCAGAACATGAACATTCTACACACGTACTCATAGGTATCAGGATGCAGCAATGTCTCCCTCTGCATCTGAAGTTCTGATCTCGACATTATCAATTGCTTGGCACCTTGATGCAAGCTGAACTGTGTTTGATAGGCCTCCATCTCTACATCCGCTGATAAAATGTGATCACCAACACCGCGCGCCAATATGTATCAGGGCAACCCCCTACGCTTGTGGTTCACCCCAACAAAAACGGTAAAAAGGGCAAAAATCCAATATTAACTGAATTTTACTTTTGTTTCCAATCCAGTTTCTGTCTTTTTCTTTATCTTGACTAATGACACATTTAGAAAATAGCAGCAATTATCTATTTGCTGACCAGTTAAAAAAAATTGAGAATTGGATTATTGAACACATTTTTTATTTGGATCAGATGGATGGAGCAAATAGAACAAAGCACTGCAAAGCGTTACACGGACCCGCACAGACATAGCAAAAATGCTCATTTTGAGAACTAGATTTTGCATTTTGTCGTCCAGTGTGAAATGGTTGATTGAAATCACACAGTGATTTGACAGGATGTGTTGTTTGAAGGCAAGATTTGCTTTTGCTGCATGTTTTACGTGTTTTGAGAGAGTAGCCTTTTGCAAGCAAAATGTGTCATTTTGGCTAGAGTGCTTTTGTTCAGACACGGGTGTTAACTGTTTTGAGAATGAGGGAATCAAAACGATCGAGAAAAACTGTAAATTCTATTTGGTCTATTAATATTGATATTTTTAGGCTATTCTATTTGACAATAAACTATACATTTTAATGTTAATGTAATGTTTATTGATGTCATTGTTAGGTGCTGGACAAAAAAAGTCTGCTAAATAACATAAACATCAACATGATCATATTACAGTAAGCTGTTTTGGGCTGCACTTCCTTGCCCACTTCATTGCCCTACATTTTCACCCGGTTGGAAATTTAACATGATTTTTTTTTCTTTTTAAATTTATTTTCTTTTTACTTTTTATTTGTTCATTTGCTTTTGTTGTCTGTATTGTAGTGGTCCTATGTCTTGGTGGTGTCACAGGTAGGCTATGCTGGTGACTACGCCACTCCGTCCAGCATCTGTTGTGTTTATTATTTTTTAAATGTAGGCCTATGTCTTGTCACGGGTAACCTGGCGACTACGTCGTTCCGTCCGGCATCTTTTTTATTGTCTTTTGTTTTGTGTCAATGTCTTATGTGGAGTGCTTTGTGTTGCACTTTGTGCATGTTAAATGCGCTATACTAAATAAAACTGACTTGACTTGACCTGCTATGAGCATTCTTAATGACATTATAATCGCTAAGCAACCAAGATGTTTGCGTTAGAATGCAAAAGAAATTAATTTATGTGTACATTTGTGGCCCTTTTCCACTATGGGGTAAAACTCCGGTGTCTGGGGTAAAGCTTCGGACTTTTTATATTTCCGTGATTGAGGCCGGGCCGAGGCCGCGGCCCAGACAGCCTCAGGTCGGCCCTGGAGTAGGCCAGACCAGAGCCGTATAAAGATAGTTCTTACAATGTTATGACTTGTTTAAATGTCCTTAATTTGACGTATGCTCACGGTGTCATTGCTAAGCACTGTTTAGAGGTCTCTTGTTAGCTAATGTCCCCGATGTTACAGCTTATGGAAACACAACACCAAGGCCATGCACTGGTGTTTAAGACTGGGGAAAAGCCTTGGGCCAGCCCCGGTCTGTAATGGAAAAGAGCCATTGCTGACTGTACGGCCATCGGCCTGTAGATGGTGGTGTTGTGCAAAGCGTTGCTGGTAGAGGATGATGAGGAGAGGAGCTACAAGGCAGGACCGTCTCTCTCTCTCTCTCTCTCTCTCTCTCTCTCTCTCTCTCTCTCTCTCTCACACACACACACACACACACACACACACACATATAAACACATGTGCACACACACACGCATACACACACACAAAGACACTGAGATAAAGTGGAATAGTATTATGTCCAATATTCCAATATGTGGTTTAATGTTCTGCATTATGTCCAATATTCCAATATGTGGTTTAATGTTCTGCATTTCTCATTAGTGGGTCACTTTGATACTAAAAGTATGATTCTATGTACTGACTGTATGATATCTGTACTGTCCCTGTGTATCTGTGTGTAACTGTATTTAGAGATAAGCGGGAATATTATGACTTTGCAGTGTTTCAGTGCTCTGCATGGCTGCATATAGCTATCTGCTCCAGATTGCCAGGTTGCCACTAATCAGAATCTGATTCAGTGTAGTCCACGTGAGATGGGATGACCAACGCCATCTCCCATCAGCCTGGAAGGATACTTAAACCCTAACTATTTCCTTGTCTAATTAGAGCAGCTGATGGATCTTTAGGTGAAGTCATGCTGTCTCTCCCTTGATGCGCATCATTGTAAATAAAACTTGTTCCTGATTTTTCATACTATTGGTCTGACTGGGTCTCTATTCATCTGTGGTATCAAAATTACCATCAACACA